>NC_072731.1:215345091-215704111 GCF_026930045.1 Uloborus diversus | reverse complement strand
GTTTTGGACTTTACAGACATCAAACTTTGCAGCTTATATTTTAAACCTTTCACGAAAATGATGTCTATTTTCTTTATGATATTCTTGAAAGGAATTATCTTCGTATGTCCATCCCTGTAATCAGCAATTAGTCGTTCCATCAACACTAAATAAAGAATTCCACTTACATAAAAGTAGATAATTTCAAGTATACATCATTAATTTGCAAGAGGTTTGTCTGAAAGTAAATTAGCCTACCTTTCCTTCATTCAAGGTTGTCGCATTAATAACAGAAAATAAGAAATAAATGGATAAAAATCCACGGAAACTTGAACATTGACTTCAGTTAAAAACCGTGACGGAAATCATGGCAGATGATTGCAGTCTCTGCTATGATAATGCAAAAAGGGACAGACTGGTAAAACAAAAAAGAGATATGAATCTGTCACAAACTGTTAAAAATAAATGTTTTAAAAATACCCATGATCTGCAGTTACATCATGAGGCAGGTTGAAAACAAAACTTAGTGTCTCGTACAGAAATTTTTCTCAGAGTGTTCGCTCAGACAGCACAGATGTAACGTTCCAGTTCCACAACCATTTGACGGTTTTGGAGATGAGCCTAGAAACTCAGCTGCGGACAAAGCAAAAATTCACGTGAACATAAATCTGGTGAGTAGGGAGACAATCCATACTTGTTCCTGTAGCAATGCTGCATTTAAGGGCAAAGATGCAAACATCAAAATCTAAAATGAGCACTGCAGGAAATTGAGGAAAAAAATTTAGTAATAATACTTGGACACATTAAATGGCACATTGGCCATTTATTGAGACCGAGCACCGTTTTGCATGATCCATGTGATGCATGACGTTTCTAAGTTCCTGTTATCTTCAAAATTCTTTGAACAGATACAAGTGCAGCCAAATCTCGACATATTCTATGTTATTTTACTGCTTGCTGTGGAAAAATACTTTATTGAGTTCTTTTGGAGAAATAGCAGTAGTAACAACGCCTTGAAGGGGTCTTTAATAATGATGTAAGAACTCTAAAACTGTTGCTGTCTTTCAAAGACGAAAGAATAACATCATGTGGATTTTTCTTAGAAATAAAAATTTACAACGGTAAAACTCATAGACTAATAATAAGAGTAGACCGAGCTATGGCAACCCTTTTGCTGCTCATAAACCAAACCATGTGACTGGTGGATATCCTAGCAACAGCGGGCGTTAATCGTAGCAGACGATCAACGCCAGTGCGAAATAAAATAAATAGAATTGATGGAACACGGTAGAATGATCTTTTATGGAGTTCGATTTGTAAATTTGTTATTCTAAGTTGTAAATATTTTGTTAATATAGTGAGTTTTCATTTAGATAGTATTGTGCATTTTCTTTAGTCAATTTCAATAACTTTCTAAGCAATAAAAGATGCAAGCTACCAAGAAGAATCAGCAAACGGTAAGTTTTTTACCTACAGTTTCAATTTAAGATACCGATTAGTACATTTTTGCGTTAACGCAAAACGTTTACGCCATTTCGTTCACGCCAACGCTGACAGCTCCAAATAAACTAAAAGTTACCGAAAACTGATCAAAAACTATTACCAATGTCAAAATAATGCATAACTAAAAGAAAAACAGTTCAATCTCTGCACCTGGAAGTTTTTTTTAAATGAAAACACATTGTCTTAAAATACATGTCGAGTGCCAAACTATAGATAATGCTGCCATCTAGCAACCATGCTGCCAAAGTCTTCGCCAAGCCCTTCCACTAGTCACATGATACATCTATGAACCAATTTTCTTTATCAGCAAGAATGAGAAAGCTCGGTCTACTCTTATTATTAGTCTATGGTAAAACTCTTAGTGGGTTTTTTAACTTTAAATCAATTGATTCAAGCTACAGGGATCCAATTAGAAATTAAACACAGTTGAAGAAATGCTTCCCGGTGTCAAGCACAGCAAAATTCTCCTCGCGTCTGATGTTGACTGAGAGTTGAGCAACTTACAGAAAAATATTCAACCTCTGAAGGCTTTCCTTTCAGACAAAACTTAATCTGATGAAATAACCATGCTTTCAGAAAAACTTAATTCACGGGGAATGCATGGTCAAACAACCGATCATGTCCCAGTTAAGTACAGAAGTTCATATGGATATACGTCCACTCACAAAATAATCATTCTGATAATTCGCGCTCACAGTATTTTAATCAGCTCTTATGTTTTAGTATGTATTGTTGTGAGTCTATAAATACACATTTACATTCATATTAATCTTCGTGTCTTCTATAAAATATTGTATTTACATTTTTAACCTATTTCAAATAGAAATCTTTATGTAGAAGCTTTCTTTTTAAATGGTAAAATTGAACGATTAGTGATATGAATACAACTGAAAGTGCATCGAAAATATTGTCTCTGATTTAAAGGTACTATTTCTCTATTTTTATAAACTGGAATACGTTTTTAAATGTGATACAGAAAGCTAATTTTCATGCAAATACAGTGAATAATGTTTAATTTACACCTCAATCAACAAAGAAATTAAAGTAAAACAAATGGAAAAACATTTCGACAATTATTTTGTTATTAGTAAGTATGTATTTAAAGCATGATAAATGCAAATTCACTTGCATTTTATGTATCTTTGAAAATAAATGGGAATCCTAATCCTTAAACTTAGGTCCAGTTGGCCCTTGCGTTGATCAGGGTCTGGCTACCAAAGAAACTTTTCTAAACTTTATCCTTACACACTCGGGAACATATATCTAATCCTAACAACATAATTAAGTTCGGTGTCAAATCTTTAGTTTGTTTAAGCAGTAATTAGTTCCATTGGGAAAAGTGAAAGTATCGGAATTTCAAACTGGAAAACACTTAACAACTCCAGGGCGATCGTTACAAACAAACATTAGAAACCCACATCTAGAAATAGAATAAATAGATAGAACATCTTTCTCAAACTTTATATATAAATTTAAAAAATGTCTCTTAAGGGAAAATGACATTATAGAAAATACTGAAACACTGGATCAATAAGTTAAAATAAATATCGAAAAGAATTTGTTTAAAGTCCTCTTTGTCCTGTTGAAACAGATCAGAAGATCTGTTTCAAAACTCACTGATTAAAATGAAAATTAAAAAAAAAAAAAGTATATATAATTTGACAGGACAGATAATGATTCATACTTATCTAAGTACTTCAATATTCCAATAAGTTTAGATCTTATAAAATTCAAAAATGCCCAGAGCTTTTCAGTTTAAAATTATCAAGAGTAGTAAATTACGAAATGGCCCAAGTCACGTACGCTAACCTAAGACTTAGTTAAACAAAATGTGAAAGTAAAGAGTTCAGTGGAACATGATATTGTCAAACTGTACGTAAGTTTGGTCTGCCACTGAGGAATTATTATCACCTACATTTTCGAATGGTTACTTTGATTTATCTCAAGTATACGGACGTATTCAGCAATCGATTTGCCCTTTAGTCAGATACCCGAACCACCAATTGAAGTTTTTAATGGTTGAAGAATGCTTCAAGCTTCGGGTATCTGACGAAGTTTCAATTCAGCCGGTGAATTACTACATTAATTTGCTTCAACTGACACCTTTATTAGACCGATTGTATTTTTTGTGCACAGTACTGACATAATTTCATTTTGATGCAAAGTGTGGTTTCAGCCGATCTCTAATTAAATAGTATGATGTTTGGCGGAAAGTTATAAGCTAGGAATAGTTAAATAATAATCTTTTATACAAAGTGTATGTGGTCAGTTCCATTGCTCTCTATGCTCCACAACTGCAACTGTGAATTCCCTAGCCGTTAAACGTTAACCATTGCCGTCATAGAACAAACGGCGCTTACATACTGAAATCAGATTACTTGGACGACTATACGACTAGCTGGAGTGCATATTTTTTATTGTTTTGTTGTTGATAATTTTACTGTTTTATACATTTTAATTTTTTTTTTCAGTTTCTTTAATTCAATTTTTAGCTCCAATCTCATAAATCTGAGATACATGAAGACCAAAAATGTAAATATTAAGTGCTCTTGCAAAAAAAAAAAAAAAAAAAAAAAAAAACATACAATGCCACACACACAAGCCTTACAAAGCATTTGACTGTTAAAGTTCAATTGTTTTCGATTGTAAGACACTCCAATTCAGCAGTTAAGGACCAAAGCACGAAACAAGTCGTTGTTCGGTGCATCAAAAAGTGTTTAGAAAAATTTCTTTAGTGAATGTTTTGGAGGAACGCATTAAAAAAAAAAAAAAAAAAAAAAAAAAAACTTAAAAGAGCTTAAAAAAAAAAAAAAAATACTGCTTAAGTAACGAGGAAATAAAGTCATTTTTTAAAGAATACTTCTGAAAGTCCTAGTTTCTTCCCTCGGAAACGGTTACTCTGTCGGATTGAATTATCTTCACCAATGCAAAAGAATAGGCATCAACAAAATGATGTGGTTCTGAGGAAAAAAGAGCTCGTTTAGTTTTCGACCAATTTCTTTCTAATGATTCGTTTACAAGGCATTGCAAAATACATGAAAAAAGTTTTTTTAACCCTTTTAACCAATGAGGTGGGGCTCTTCAGAACCTCAGAAAAATTTAATTCAAAAATATTATTATTTTTATTTACAAGATAGTTTGTAGGTCCACCTACCTTTTAGTATCCACTACCTTTTAATACTCCAAAATAATCGACTGAAGGCAGTCGGTCATTTTGTGATCTAGGGTGTAATAAACCTCACCTCGCCAAAATTGAAGATTTGTTTTCCATTGTAAATTTTATATCTGAAAATGTTTTAGTTGTTCTTGTCATTAAACTCAACTATTCTCATTCTATATGATATAGGTAATGTGTAATTTCAGAATTCAATTGCACGAACTCTCTCTATATGGTATGCAAAAGTTTTATGACAATTACATACATGACTTTTACGTATATCTATGTTTGGGCACTTACCGTACTATTACAGTTGCATTATATAAATAAAAAACACAAAAACTATAGGAGAAATTTTCCTAACTTAATTTGCTACACTTTGTGGAGTAAACAAGAAACATAGTGCTAGGTTTAAATAAATCCACTTCACCACTTACGTTGCGAAAAAAATAACCTTACCAGTTAAGGGTTTATGTCTTTGAGTACTATTTTAAAATGACGTATAATTTTAATACATCCGTTTTTTCACTTTATTTTTCATTGCACGCAATTTTAGTAAATTACTTCAATTAATCTATACCACTTATATCTAAATTTTCTTTTTTTCGACTTTAAAATACATACATTTTGAAGTAGTTAATTGTAAGAAACCTGAAGCTTCTTAAGTAACTGGAAATTAACTCCGTAAGCATCTCTATTAAGGCGGAAAATATGCATTGTGGGAACATGATATGTTCCTGACAGTTATGAATGATGTGAGCATTAACACTGGCGTGAACTTTCGAGTACATGGAAGTCTACAGCGCTCTTCATTTTATTAATTATGCTTAGGAAAGGGTTTTTTGTTCTATGTGCTTCGCGTGGACATTGTAAAACGAGAAGTGGGTTAGCGAAGGGATGGTAATTAAATGCTTAAATGTAGCAGAGATTTTTTCTACGGTATGCGGTTGTACAAATTAACAAGCACTTCTTTTATCTTGAAAAAGTAAAGAAGGTATTGTACGCTTGAAGATTTGTTCATTCAAATTTAAACTTATTCCATTTAAATCCTCCCTCAACAGGCCCGTCATTTAGGGAGGTCGGGAAAAAGAGGGTGGGGGGGGGGGGTCAATTTTACATGTAAGTGGGCATGTTTTTTACGGTTTTCCGATAAAATTTGCGTTGAGTACCCCCCCCTCCCCAGGAAAAATTCAAAATGCCATCCTGCCTCGGAATGAAAATAATTGTCTCCGTACGGGTCCAAACGTACATATGTATGAACGAACTGAGTAGGAAAATTCAGTGTTTTTGGATTATTATTCAGCAAAATAATTATGGGACAGCGTCTACAAAATAGAAGGGTAAATGAGGGCCACAACGCTAGACTACACCTCTAACAGACAAATTTGTTGTGCGAAATAGTAAAATGGATACTTGAAAAACAAGTACAGATCTTCAGAGAGAATTATTAGTAAATGGTGTGAGCATGGGTTAATTGATAGTTTGACAAAGACTTTTTGAATCTGGGAGAACTGAAAGAACACCAATTAAAAAAAAAAGTTATTAACACCTGTAACGAAGCGAAAACGTTTTAATTGGGTATGGAAATATCAACCCAAGACTAAAAGAAGGTTGTATTCAGAGACGAAAACAATTTTTTTGTGCAAGGGTTTCAAACAAGATTTGTCAAGCGAAGTGATGGAGAACTCATCAGGGAAAATCATCTTATCCAAGTTGTTAAGCATTCACAGAAAGATATGTTTGGGGTTAAACTTTTACTTCTGAAGGACCTGGCAGCTTAGTACTAGTTGAAAGGAAGATAAACTCTAAAAAATACATTTCTGATAATGAAAAGATAAAATTGTGCGTATGTTGCAAAAGTTCGCTGGTAGTGTTGGTATCTCCCAGCGAGGTTTTCCAACTTTTTGTTTCAAGAACAGAAATTAACGGTTTTGGATTTCTCTTTTAATTCTCCTGACGTAAACACTATCAAAAATTTATGGAGCATTGTTAAGGACGAATTGTGTGGACTGTTCATGCTCAACAAATGAAACAAAGATTGAGAATGTTATAAAAGTTTAGTTTGGTGAAGACGAGACCAAAAATGTATGTTCTAATTTAGTACAATCCATGCCATACCGGGGACAGAATGCCATTCAAGCTAAAGGATTACATATTTCGTAATAGAGTGATGTACTTAAGTTGGCTTATACCATTTAAACAATATTTGTGAAAAATTACGAGCTTCTCCCAATTAATTTGCACAGAATTGTGATAAAAATAATGTTGCAGAAATATTAGCAAGACAACGTTCCTACTGGAAGCTGTTTTTCTCCTTTCTGAACGTTTCTCAATTCAAATCAACAAGATTAGTAGTACTACTGAATATAAGTTCCATACTGTGTTACACTAAGTAGTTAAACTATAGTCGCATTGAACTGGCTTTTTTCCATTTAAAATCAGTAGCTTTGTCGTTTTTGAAATCTACACGAGTCTGTGTCTTTTATATAGCTTTCTTTTGGAAAAACAAATGCAAAACTAAAGGAACAACATTTCAATTTATAGCATGAAAAAAGTAATCTTTATCAGAAGGAATTTATGATGGTCAGGCTAATCCAACCCGGTTTGTTAATAGGACCTCTGTCAAGTCCATTTCTAAACAAAAGATGGTTCGAAATCGTAGTACAACTTCTGCAAGTTTGGCCAAATTACGTAAGGTGTGAAGACTATAATGTGCAACTGCTTCTTTACGGGATTTTTGACAGACTTCCACTATTCTTGGGAGGCATAGTTAATCGTGTCTGTTATGCCCAAAGAGAATCGTGTCTCATATTCCCTTTGGGCGAAATATCCTTAATTGTCGCGTGCTTCCTGAGGGGTGCAATATGAGTAACAATTTTTTGTTATGGTAGTTCTTCTAGAGTGTATTTAAAAGCAAACCAACTTGAACTACTTTGAAGTCCTATAATGGGTTTTGAAGTATTTTTTTTTTTATTTAGACACAAAAAGAAACTCCCTATGCACCACATAGTATCACATAGGGCCCGAAGGTAAGAGGCACAACAGTACAAAATACACAAAATAAAATGAGCACAACATACAAACAATTAACAACGAATAGAGAAGAAAACACACACACACACATACAAAAGGTCAAATAACTGAATAAATAAAACGTTTAAAAAGAGAAAAAGTCTCGACGCTCTGAACCAGAGCAGAAGGAACAGGAGGCCAAGAAACGGACAACTTCCTCAACTCCCGCATAAGAATTTCTCTCTGGGGGTTAAAACGATTGCAACGAAACAACAAGTGTTCTGGACTTTCAATATCCTGTCCACAATCACACACGTTACTAGTAGAAATATTAAATTTATACAAGTACTCTTTGAAATTACCATGCCCAGTAAGAAACTGAGTGACAAAAAAATCAGTTTTGAGGTGTTGCCGTTTCAATCTAAAGAAAATAGTGGGAAGGAAGCGCTTGGTCCATTTTCCCTTACTTGAAGACAGATACTCTGAATTCCAATCCTTAGTAGCTTTCTTAGAGTAGAACAGTTTGTACGTCGAATAAGATCAGACAACGTCATTTGTCGCGTCAAGAAAACTCAGTCCTCAGTTACACAAAAAGTAGTTCAGAACTCAGAAAACACAACACACTCAACTAGCATCTTGGACTGTATACTGTGGCTCTGATAAGTTGAGGCATGACCTTAAATATGTTTATCTGTTTTGGGGTTAATATGAAAGGGTAATCGGTTAAAAGTCGAGTTGCTTTCGAAGTAGTTTTTTCAAAAGTATTCCAACCTAAATCCGTGCCAAAAACGGCGTCCCTTTTTAACTAAACTCTCTCTAAATATGGCAACATTGTTAAGGTCATGGCTCAACTTATCATATCCAGACTGTACTCAAATTTATTAATGCTCCTCTCATAAACTTACTTTTGCAGGTGGCGTCTCAGGCGCCAGAAGTTTGTTTTTACAACACTGGTGGTGTAAGCAGCTGTGGTTCACATAAATACGAAATCTCTTGCAATAATTACAAAAGATGTGTTTGGTATACATCAAAGAACATCTCGGTTTTAAAAATTTACATTTTATAAACTACTACACTTATTACCACTATAAATAATGCCTAAAAATAAAGATAAACATTCCAAGTTTTTTTTTGAACGGTACGTGATTATTTAAACGTGCGCTTTCCGTGACGCTGGATTGGCCAGCCAGACCCCCAGACTTAATCCCATGTGATTTTTTTGTGGGGTTTCGTCAAAGACAGTATTTAGACGCCACCATTGCCTACAACATTGCAAGAACTGAAGGACCGCATATGTGTAACATTACGAAAAATTAACAGTGAAACACTAAAAAATGTATGGAACGAACTAGAATACAAGTTAGATAAGTGTCGCTTTACGAAAGGTTCACACATCGAACATTTGGGAATGAAAAGAAACTTGGAATGGTTATCTTTATTTTTAGTTAGCATTTATAGTGCGAATTGTAATAGTTTATGAAATATGAATTTTTAAAACCGGGATATTCTGTTATGGTAACCCTGTATGTTATGAAATATACTTCTGCAATTCGCTATTTTACACATTTTATGCCTCATAATGTTCTCTCGCCCTTAATTTCCGCACTTAAGCAAACGTATCCTACGTTATATCGTGAACGGATTTCATTTTAGCTCCGATTCCTTTTCGTCATAATTCTCGTTAAGGAATTTTTTCTTTGCAACAAGTTAATAGTTTATTCCGAAAAATTGAGCTAAAAGGAATACTCTATTACCCTTAAAAAAAGATTAAAAGCCATATGGGTGTTTCAGGAAGTTAAAGAGCGGATTGATTAACAAGTTTCTGTCAATTAAGACAGGAGTTTCTGGCCAAGTTCCAACTCGTTTCCTGAAAAAGGAACGCCGAAGCAAGACTATTTGAATATTAAATGATTCGTACAAAAGTTCTTCAAATGATTCTAATGACTCTTTCACCAAACTTCCCTTCTTCGAATCAGAGCAGAACAAGGAATAAACTCCTCTTCCGCAAATTTGAAATCACCCATTTCTTACAGGACATGAAAGTTTTAGTTCTGAAGTCGAAAGATTTAGTATTTCCAAATCTGAATCGTGTTTACGTATGGCAGAAGTGGTTCAAATTGTGAATAATTTCTATGATTTGCTCAGGGAAGAATTTGTTTTGTTTCGAAATGTTCCTTTTACGTCGACTTTCTCCCCGTCTTTTTGTTCTTGTCTTGAGAAATTTTACTTTTTCGTCACAACATACATGTTTTCTTTAAATCTGAAATAATAAAAATAACGAGAAAAGAGTGATATTTTTAATAAAAGCAATAATAATTATAAAATGGAAAAAAAAGTTTTTGTCTTATTTCTTTTTTTTTTCTGGAAGCCTCGTGATGCAAGAGGGAGTTAGGGGAAAGAAGGGAAATGTGGGGCAAATTTTATTTCTTTTAATAATTTTTCTCATTTAATTTAAAAGAAAATTTTGATATTGAGAATTATTTTGGAAACTTTTGCTTTCTTTAACGTTTTTTTTTTGAAATTAGCGCATTCCTTTATGATAAGCTAATTTTCAAAAGGTACAAGTTGTTTCACATTACCCTTGAGTACAGTGAGAAATCTGCCACATTATGATATTTTCGTTAAATACAGGTGGAGATGGAGTAGATATGAGATCTGAAAGCATTATCAAACGACGCGACGACACTTAAAAATAGTTAAGTTTTGAGAGTTAAAATATTAGTATAATACTGTACGACATATTTTAAAAAAAATAATCAAACGACGCGACGACACTTAAAAATAGCTAAGTTTTGAGAGTTAAAATATATTTGTATAATACTGTACGACATATTTAAAAAAAATATATATATAAAATGAATAAAAATAACTAAATTACATTAAATTAAACATTAAAAAATTACAAAATGGGAAGGATGGAACGAAATCCCATGAAAGCAGCGCGTCATGCGAGCTCTGAAGTCTGTGTGCATTCATAACTAGATCATAGTATGATTTCCAAATTTTTCAGTGTTTGAATGACAAGGAAAATTCCAATCGCTCCATAGTGCCCTATGTCCCATTTTCCCAACTTTTCTCTTTTTCTTCAGAGAAACAATGACATTAAGGAGCGGTACTGTCCACAACATCAGCGGTTTAAATTGACACGTGGCGAGCTAAGATAATTCTATCCGAATGAGTCTAGTTGAGGATAAGTAGCGAGGGATTTTGTTGCACGCGTTTTGTTGTATCATACCGACCTTGTTCATTTAAGTTATGTCGGAATAGAGTTATCGGTTAACCGAGTCAGTTGGTTTGATGTTGACGTCAGTGGTTAGTGTGGTGAGTGTCCAGAGAACATGTTTTAAATTATACGATCGGCTAACCGATATCTCTATTAGAACGCGTTTCGCTAGTCACCGGATGGCAACTGGTTAACCACGGTTAACCTGTTGCTCTTTTCGAATATACCTCTATTGTTTTCATTAAATTGACAATGAATGGGAACAAAAAGAATTTCTATAAAAACAACAAAAGAGAAAAACTAATTTCTTCAACTAAACTAATATATCTGTAACGGCAAATTTGCCTTCCCTGAAAACTAAAAGATTTGTCTGCTTCTGCCTATTAACCGGATTTTCACCTATCCATCTTATTGGTGATTAAACCGTTGAACTACGCATCGAGCTTGATTCTTCATTGACATAGCATTTGGTTACTAGCTAACAGTGGGTTTAGGGGATGATTGGAGGTAGAGATCCTAAATACGGAGAGATTGGAAAACTTCGGAATGGTGGCCATCTTAAGTCCAGAGATGCTCACTCCCCATAGACTGTAATGCATCTTCTGCCCCAAAATATCACTGTACATTGTATCGAAAAAAATGGAAGTTAGTTATGATATTATGAAATGCAATGTACAGATCACAAATATCTGTTTGTTTTCTATCTTTATGAACAAGTTTTTGAGAAAGAAAATTTTCTTTGTAAGCGCTATAACGAGACGAAACGATTGGCGCCGGATTGACAGACTTGGCGCTCACTCCGTTTAATGAAAATTCGAAGAGAAAATAAATCAGTCTGTTCTTTAAAGATTTCATGTCCTATATTCCGTGGGAAAGCTAAAAATTCACACGGCGCAGCATTTCGAGCTGACAACACTTGGACTAAATATGGCAGAGATCGGCGCGCTGTTGTCCAATCTCTCCGTATATAGGATCTCTAATTGGAGGCAAAGCCGAAGTAGTGCAGCATAGACCTCAACATAATCAAAGAAAGAAAGAACGGCGGGTTCTGCTGACGATAAGGGCTTTTTGTCATGAAATTATTTACATGTCTATTGGACATAAAATTATTTTTCTCATTTGTAACTTTTTCACAATGCACATGTACTATCAATCTGATCTGTTCGTTAACGATTTTCAGTTCCCACTAGGTTCATAAAAACAGGAACACAAATTTAGGACAGTGTTCCTGTTTTTATGTACCTTGTGAAAACTCAAAATTCATTTCAAAATATATTTATATTTTTGTAAATAAATATTTTCAGAGCCCCATTCTAAACCGGTAAATCGAAGCAAATTAGAAGTTCGGGGGGTCTCTGAGGGGCTAAGTGCTAAAGTGTATGTTAAGATTACGACACGTTTTCGTCGACAAAATCTTCACGCCTACCCATAATACCTATCGTGAAGCAAAATTTTTTTCAAATTAGAACAAACCGTGTTTGTATTATGTGTAGTCTTTTCTCTTATAGAAATTTATTAGGAGTGATGTTTGTCACAAAAATGCAGATTTTGTTACTTTACTACCATTTGCCTGTTTGCTGAAACTGTCAACTTTTTAAAATCGGCAATAGACATATTGATTATTTACGATATTTTATTCTATGTGTTTTTTTTTTCTTTTTTTTTGCTGAACGCGGAAAAATTTCTCCCGAGCTTGCAAGTAAGGGGGAAAGAAGGTTTGAGAATAAAATGAGAAATTTGCTTATTCATGAAAGCAAAATGCAACGGAAAAGCAGAGCAGTGACTTAGGCAAAACGTTCCGTATGCAGGGCATGTAAAACACTTTAGATTTTACATAAAAATGCTTTTTATGCTCTTTTCACGAGAAATTTCGATTGATTGAGGGAAAGTATAACATATTTTTTGAATGGTGATAACATTTGTTAAACTTAGTCTTTTTGAAAGAGGATTCATGGCAAAACCTAAAATAGTGTTTGAAAATACTTTATTTTCGTAAAAAGGTTTTGAATGTCAGAGTAGTTTAAATTTAAGGTGAAGAAAAATTAAGTATCGATTTCTACTTAATCCCTAACTGACTTTCGTTGCGTTTAAAATTTGTTTCGGTGTTAACTTACGTCTCAAAAATGTGGAAAGTAAAGCTGATTTTGTCAAAAAAAGGAACGATAAAAATATTTAATTTCAGTTAATCATCTGTTCAATTAAATGAGTCAATTATTGCTTATAGCAGTCAAATCAAGCTTAGTTAAACACGCATTTCAGCTGTTATAGTCTATCCCAGAATTAATACCATTTAAAGTTAGCTAAGATGATTTAGGTATATGGGAATTGCATTTGTCAGGAACTATGAAAGCTCACTATTTCATCATCGTTAAATCATCAGTCTTCAATCAAAAATTATTTGGTAGTAAAATATGATCTACGTTACTTGCAGGTTAATTGCACATTTTAGCATGAAGATATTACCCCTCCCTCAAAACGAAAACACTTCCTCTATTGCAACTGGAGATGTTTTTTTTAACACCTCTACACCTGCGTCTAAATTTTATTGCGTCGTATTTACAGCATGGAAAATCGGAAATACGACGAAAATAATAGTCAAGCGTATTTTTGCAATTTGTATTTTAGATAAACATCATGGAGAACGGGGAGGAAAAAGCAATTCGAGTTTCTCAAATATTAAATTTAAATGATTCGTAAATTAAAAAAAAATATTATCACTATTATTTAACAGTGGCCTTCATTGTTTCCGAATACTTCATCCTACAAAATAAATGTCATGCCTCTAAAAATCAAGGAGTATTTTCACGCCTTTGAAAATTCCTGGTAACATCTCCAATTGCAATGATATAGATTTTCCTGCTTTCGATAAAATTTTACATTTTCCTCGAGAACTTTTAAATGACACCGGAGTTGATCCTAAGTTGATCCTTGCCTGCAAACAATTTGAAATTGGCGTTCAACTAGTCCAACGAACGAGTAACTGAAGTTCTAGCCCATTTGAACAGCGCATCCAACAAGTGTACATAAACAGTGTTTCTCAATTTGATTTTCACAATTTCTGATGAATTTGATTGAGGACATCTTACATGGAGTGTAAAAATGCCTCGCGTTTGTATTCACTGCGAGCATACGCCCTGAGTTTGACTAATGTCGAGTTATTGTAAAGAGGTTATTTCGTTAAGTCAAAGGAACATTCGAAATCTTCGTCTTCTATGAGTGAATTATACAATAGAGATAATTGCTCGTCATTCGTCAGCAAAGATAGAATTCAGCTTTGAAATGGCAGCTGTCGACCTGGGCAGCACGACGTAAAGACAGAACGAGTTCACTTTCCCTACGTTTCTTGTAGAAAATTTGCAGACATTCAGTGAATGCCAATCGAAATACCACAGTTTAGCAGCGAGAAAGGACCTTGTTAGTTCATTGGATTTGATTATATCACGCATTTACGTTTTGTAAATTTTTTTCCTAAACATAATAATTAAAGAGGAGAGTAAAAATAAATTAGTTGAATTAAGCATAAATCGTTTTGAAGTCATTCTGACGTAAGTATCACTTTCGCGTGTGTACGTTTTTCAGTTCAGCGTGGAGTTTTTGTCCTTACTATGGATACGTAGATGGGATGCTTTTTGAAAAAATGTTGTTAATTTTCCATACTCCACAGTGAGTGATGTACGTCACAAATAGCATGTCAGAATTTTACATCATAAAGAGATGGAAATAATACTCACGAAGAAGGTAATAGTTGAGCCCGCTACCCCTTTTTATGCGTGTAGATAGCTGTCGAAGCTGGCACTTCTGACCACTCGGTCACGGAAGCAAACAGATGGGACATTAGAACTTTTTTTTTCTTCATCATTCTAGTGCTTCATCGAAGATACACTGGTGTGCAAAAATTAAGGACGAGACGGTTTTTTCAATATAACTTTGTACAAAAGCTTTCCAAATCAGCACATTTAATACCGTAAGATCCCCAATACGTAAGGACATGTGTAATGTAAGCAACACTTACTAAAAGAGAAATCAGAGGGATAAAAAGAAGCTTTATTGAAAAAGTAGCATGGAGCGCAATGCGACTGAAGGCCGAAACATCCCTGTGATGGGTGTCCAGCAAGAAACATCCGGTCTTTAGTAGGGGATATGATCTCCCCCGACTGCTAGGCAGGTTTCACAGCGTCTGCCCATGCTGAGAATGAGCCGTGCCGGCCAATCCATACGTTCAATATCCTCACTCTCTAAGAGCTGCTCGGCAGCTACTGTGCGATGACATGGTGCATTGTCGTCCATGAAAAAGGAACTGCGGACCCATAGCGCCTCTAAAGAGACGCACATATGGAAGATGAATCTCGTTACAATAACGGATCCCGTTGACTGAACCTGCGTCGAAGATGTGAAGGTCTGTAGGACTACCAAGCATGATGCCTCTCCAAACGAGAACACCGCGACCTCCATATCTGTCCCTTTCAATGATGTTCGAGGGATGATTGCGGCTTCCTCCTTCTCTCCAGATGAGTATGCGATGATAATCGCTACTCAGACTGAATCTGCTCTCATCTGTAAAGAGTACTCGTCCCCATTCATTGTCTCTCCAATTCCGATGTTCCCGGCACCACAGAGAACGCCTTCTCAGATGGGCAGACGTTAGAGGTACACACCGTATAGGGCGTCGTGTAAACAGACCACCACCGTGCAGTCTTCTGGCCACGGTAAAACGCGATATCTGTCGTCCAGTCGCCTGTCTAGCGATTTCTCCCGCTGTCTGCCGCCTGTTTCTACTGGCCTGTAAGACAACATACCGGTCATCTGCGGGTGTGATTCCTCGTGGACGACCACTACTGAACCCCCGGATAGCTGTTCCTGTAGTTTGAAATTGTCTCCAAAGTCGTGAAACGATGCTGTGAGCAATTCCGAACTCTGCAGCCACACTTGTCACACTGCGGCTTTCCTCCAACTTCCCAATGATTCGACCTCGGGTAAAAGCATCCAGATGTCGTCTAACAGATTGATTATTCGCCATTTCTCGCTGAAGCAGCAACTCGGTGTGATTTTAACTGCTATACGGCGTGCAATCTCTTTGCAGAAATACTGATCTTACACCGACAACATGCTTTATACTACTCAGACACTCCCCCATTACGTCTGCCTGCATATCTGCGCATGTGCTACCGTACATCACCTTACTTAATCTCCTGATTGGTCTTTCTGTCCGCTCTGCCTCTTCGTTCAGCTGATATGCTAATTTTTCGACTTCGTCCTTAATTTTGGCACACCAGTGTATTTTTGAATAAGGTAATGCCCAACTGCTTCCGACAAGAATAGCAGTGAAGGGACTTCGGAGGCCGAGTGGTTTCGCCAACTGCTTTGTAAGCAGAGAGGCGTGGGTTCGATTCCTGCCTGTAGCCCTGGGTGTTCTTTCACTCTCTCATGTGTTGTAAACCTTTCATTTGTGTTGTCCTGAAAATAAAATTTGAAATATGCATATCATGCGTAAGAGAGGCAAGACACTTAGATTGTAGTCCTCATCAAAAAGAAACCTGTGCAATAAGCAAAAAAAAAGAAAGAAAGAAAGATTTGGATTTGGTACGTAGCAGTTCATTCTGTGTGTATACATTGAATGCGTACTTAAACTGAAATGAGGGGTCCTCGGTAGCTCAGTTGTTGGCATGTCATTGTAGTTATCCCGTGGTGGTGGATTCGATTCCCGCCCGTTGCCCTGGTTGTAACTTCTTTCTCTGTGCTGTTAATTCTGTCCTACACTATGTCCCTGTATTGTGCTATCTGTCTTATTGGACGTGAGTTCATAAACGGGTCCTGTGTGACCAAGTACACAAATTCGAAATGTATGTTTTCAATAAACCAAACCAAACTGAAATGAAGACGTGACGACGGCGACGGTAAGTGTGGCTTTTAACTATTTATTTTAATGATTTTGTTCTATCACTGCAGCTTCAACAGACTTGCAATCTACCTTGGAATGGACGAACTACAGATATATTCTATTCTATTATTAATCATCTGTTGCATTTTGATAGTTATTTACTTTTTAATTCCACGTGCCAGCACTGGCAAATTATACTAATAGGAAGGGGCGTGCACAGAGGGGAAGAAGGGACACCTGTTGGCCAGGGCTCGAGCCTGAAGGGCCCTGGCCAACAGGGCCAACATTTGCCCGAGGTTTTTAAAATGGGAAGGTGGAGAAGAGGTTAAATATATGTAGGGACGTAGGGATAAGCAATATAAAGGAGCCCCCAAAATTTCTGTGCACGCCTCTGCTAATGGGAGCGTATTCCAGTTTTAGAATTTGCTTGATATAAATTTCCCAGGGTTGTTTTTGGCTCAAAAACTTGATACTCTAAAATTGCAAAATTTTAAGTTTAGAAGAGAAACCTATCTGATTTTTTTTCACTTAGACTAATAGTCTGTTCAATGCTTTTGCATGCTTAAAATCTTTTGAAAGTTCTTAGATGTTATTTATAAGAAAACAACTATGAGTATTAATAGGGAGGGCTTACACTCTGAAAAAAAAAATGGAATCATTTTCCTTATTTTAGAGTAGTCAGAAAACAATTTGAAACCTTTTATTTTGAGCGGCAACTGGAGATTTTTAATGTAATCGTAACTCGTAACCCAACGGATGGATCCCTTCTTTGTTAGCTCAACAAACGTACTAAGCGACATTATAATAAAATTAACACAAAATCGAGCAAATTCTTTTAATCAAATTTATGTGTCCTTAGTAACCTTTATTTTAGTCAAGCAACTCGGTAGTTCTCGACAGGCATTTTTGGTATGACCAATTAGCAGCTGCCATAGAGGTATTTCGTTACATTTCCATTCAAAATTTAAATAAAAGCGATAAAAACTCTTGCATTTGGAAATAAAATGAACTTTTTATAATACATTGGTGAACATAGCATCTCTAATAGAGCGACAATTTTTGTGCTAAAATACATGGTGCAGTACTATTTTCTTAATATTCATGAGTATAATTTATATGCCTTCTAAAATGCATACAAAAGACAGCATTATTTTGGGTTTAAACTTTCAGCCTCTTAAAATTTTGTCCATCGACTGCGTTTTTAGGAAATGTTACCTTTTCATTCTTAACACCAAATCACACACTTAGTACAACACTGCCACATCTGCAAAAACTACTTTTCGAGAAAGATCAATATAAATGTAATGCACCTTAGCTTAAATTTTTATAGTAACACACTGAAACATCTCAAAAATAAGGTTGAATTTTTTTTTCGTTTGTGGCTGTCTTCCATTTTAATAGAACTAATAAAAATGCACCAAGACATGTATCTAACTCAAAATCGACAATTTTTGACTTGTAGCGGCATTGTATTAGGTGTGCAAATTTTCGCTGATCATAAAATAAAGATGAGTATCCGATTGCATTTCAAAGTGATTAAGATAGAATGTAAAATGGTTCGCATCAATCCCTCTTTTTCCATTTATAGCTCTAGTCCACTTTTCTTTGAAGAACGTTATATTTAAAAAGTACACGCGAGCAGTGTAATTCGCAATACGTAAAAAAGGCATGACAAATGAACTCTCTAAGCAGGAAAAAACATATTGCTGTTTTGTAACACGCTTTGTGGTTTTAATGAAGCCCATTAAAAATAAACATTTTACTTTGCGAATCATATGAAATACATAAGTGCATTCGATGATTTTATTCAAGTTCATTAAGATGTTACCATCCTAAATTCCAGTAGTTTTAGTTATTATCGCAGGTCATTTTCTTATTATGAATAACAACATGTTTTTAGGTGAAAAATTCATTAGAAACACACACGTTTTGAACTTTTTTGCAATAGGTCTATTCTACTTTATAAATATAATTGTAGAGTAAACTTCACTTCATTAAATATACGATTATTCTTGAGAAGTTAAAAGTTAAAACACAACGTTTAATTAAAATCTACTCGAAGTTAAGAAACCCTTTAAATTAGAATTAGTGGTTAAATTTTTCTCTCAGACAATTAGCATTCTTTTGCACAATTATAAAGACATCTTAAATAATTAGAAACATTAATTTGCTAGAAAATTTGGAAACTTTCACATTATCATTGTTAATTAAAATTATTCAGAACTACTTGCTGACATTATGCTTTAAAGTTTGACTACGTCCGTTTATTTCATCAGCTAGTCAGTTATAATTACAAGCCGTTGAAGAGCCTAACATTTTCTTTTATAACGCATTGACATAAATTAGAAAAAAATTCCTTAATTGAAAATTGACATAGAATGTCACACCTGGATGATCTGGACAGTATTTGAGGACTGCAAATCTATCGATGATATTGGTGCTATCTAGTATCGATGTTTTAGAAACATCGACACATACCTGCGATGTATCTATCGATAAAACCAAAATTTATATCGTCAATACAGTCATCCTGGGCGACTTTGATTCACTTTTTCTTGACTGACCCATTCATATACTCACTGCAAAAAACAGAAGGAGAAATTAATTTCCGGTAGCCAATCTGAATTAAATAACAAATGGGCTCCGAAAGGACCCGTTTGTCAACCCTCTTATTTTAAGTGTCAGAGAAAGGGACTCCCACGCCCCCTTTATTGATCTGGATATCTTAATAAATCAGGACTTCAAGTTTAGTCAACAGTGCAGCATTGCAATGGTTTATCAATAGATCTATTTCAAACAAATCTAAGAAGGTTCTTCTGCCTTTGTATAGGAGTTTAGTAACACCCCATTTGGAGTATGCTGTGCAGTTTTGGTCTCCTTATTTGAGGAAAGATATTTCTGTATTGGAAAGGGTTGAAAGAAGGGTAAATGGACTAGTAAGGGGACTTTCAGATTTATATTATGATACCAGACTTAATAGGCTTAATATGTATAGCCTGGAGCAAAGGAGGATCAGAGGGGACATGATCCAGTTGTTTAAATTTATCAAAATGAATGATGTTATTGGATTAAATTTTTGCACCGGGGGGAAAGCAGGACAAGGGGTCATTGTTTTAAGCTACTTAAATCTCAGGCTAACCTGAAAATAAGGAAAAACTATTACTTTAGTAGGTTTGTGGGCACTTGTAACAGCTTACCGGAAGAGGTGGTAATGAGCAAGCGGTAGATAACTTTAAGAGGGTCATAGATCTTTATTGGAGAATAATAAATTAACTAGAACCAGCCTAGCTGGGCCAAGAGCCTGTTGCTGGTCATCGCATTTGTATTTGTATTTTTTACATTTAAAAAGTAGTTTTGTCTCACTTTTCTCATACCGGGTCCTTTCTTTGTCCTTGTACTGCTGTTGTTCGCACTAGTTTCCCTCCTGTGTGGACCATATGCAGGAGCGTGCACGGGGGGGGGGGGGGAGAGAAAAGGGACACCTGTTAAAGAAGCCAAAGATTTTTAGAATGAGTAGTGAAATATATGTATTTACGTGTGTTTAACATTGGGGGGGGGGGGTTGTAAAAGCAATTTGTGACGGGCACCAAAATTTCTGTGCACGCCCTTGGCCATGGGATCTCGAAAACTCATTGCGACCAAACCTAAGAATCCACCATTGATGGAGAAGCTGCGATCTGCTGCAGAGGTAGAGTGAGCGATGTATTTACCGATCCGAGCTTAAATTTTGAGAGGGAGTATATTAATATGCAATATGCCGGCAATCCGGTTATGACATCCAGAGACCGCAGTTTTGTCCTTGTTAGGGACTCCTCATCTGTCTGGAGTAGACAGTCACTTCAATTTTACTTACTAGAAAGTTGAATCAAGTCAATCATAGTTTATTAGAAATTTTAATTGAACATACATTTGCATCTCAAAGTATCAAAACACAGTTTTGGAAGAACACCTGAGGGAAATTTCAGAATAGAAAGAAATTTTTGTTTTTAAAACGTTCTTCTTTTTCAAAAACATCTAACAAAATAAGCTATTAAAAATATCAGAAATCCGGAACCCTTTTGTATAGATGAGATAATTATAAGCTTTTCTCAAAGATTAAAAAGATGAAAGAAATTATCTGAAAACTTTTTGTCTCAAGCAAAATATTTCAAGATTAATTTCTCGTAGACTTCTGCAAAATTTAAGCCCCGAAGAAGATTAATTTAGACAAATATCTGTCTGCCACTAAGTGCAATTAGTTTCACTCATTCTTGAACAAGTTTCGTAATAGTATCATTCCATAAACAAGTTTTTAGCAGGAATTTTATGTTCACAAACAGCATAATTAAATTATTTAGCTTGTGCAGTCACTTCGAAGTTTAACAAATTTGAATAAACAAAGGTAGTTCTTTCAAGGGCAGGAGGATCATTGTTTTCCCAGCAACAAGCATTCATAAAATACTTAATTAAATCGAGTCATTTCTGTTCGTCCTAAGGAACATGAAAAGTAAAAAAACGTTTAATTAGCACAACCGCAAGGTTCTCCTCTAAAGTGGGGAGTTGGCATAATGATGGCGATTTTTGACATCGTGCTTTGAGCAGATTTTAAGAAGAACGAATGAAAAGTATTTTCTAGCGGAATAAAATGAAAATATCATTTTCCATGCTCATTTTCCCCCATGACTTTATTAACTAAAGTAAAATTATTTTTTTAAATAGAGCGTCAAACAGAATTACGGAATTGATGTTCTTGAAAGATAAGCAGCTTTGACTGATAAAATTGCAAACGAATCAATATCTGTGAGAAATAATTAGTGTCCGGAGCTATTTTCTTACTGTTTTTTAAAAAATGAGATGCATACTTTCTACATTCAAAAACTTGTTCCTCCAATAATATAATTTTTGAAATTCTAGTTAATTCCTTAAAAGACAGCACAATAAAAACTTACATCACATAGAGAAGGAAATTTCGTTTGGGGCGAGGGCAGGAGTCAAACTCACAACTTTTAACTGCCCGCAGGCAGCTGTCGGATTAGTCACTTTTAACCTCTCATCCATCGAGACCCCCGTAGGGTTTGTTTGAAATTAGTAATTTAAGCACGATTGTTATATTTTTCAGTTGCGTTTCAACTCGGCACAAACAGGTTCGAAAGGTAAAACAATTTATAAGAAAACGATTAAGAAGAAATGAAACCTCTGAGGAAACATAGTATAATCTCAGTATAATTCTCAGTCTGTGAATCTGTGGTGAATGCTTCACTTTATATGTCGCGGGTTCGATTCCCACTGGTGCCTTAGGTGTTATTTCCTTCTCTTATGTTGTAAATGTTTCCCTGTGTTTGTCAGCAGGCAAAGGCTTCGATGTATGTGCAGCTGAGCAGCTTTTGCATAAATTAATAAAATTAAATAATTTAAATAGTGTTAGAATCATTGACTCAGAGTTCCTTTGTATGAATCCTTGTGCAAAAATGTATTTTATGTATTGAAAATTCCTTCCGAATCATATAAATTATTTTGAAACATTGCGTTTAACGCACCATGCATTACTGATATTTGCAATATTCATCAATTTTAAAGCTTTTAAATTTTTCTTATACTGAAGCGCACTTGCACAAGAGTACCAATCACTTACAGAAACTCCAATACTTGATTTTTCAAAATAAAAGTTCACAAACAATTTCACAGTCCACGAAATGTGAAACATTTTATTTACGATTCATTGTTAAAATGAATCCTGGTTTAGTGTTTTTGAACGACTCACTTTGACTTATTGCGAAAAGTAGCTATTCAACAAATCACCTTTTTCAAGCGAAAATCTTTATGCGAGGACTTTGAATTTCTGAACCGCAACCTTCTTGTAGGGCCGTGGTAGCCTGATCGGTAGGGCATTGGACTCGGGGCCGGAGGGGCTCGGGTTCGATCCCCGCTGGTCGAAGACCCACCGTCGTCATTAAAGGGGACTGGGCGACGTTAAATATGCTCGTGGTCTCAATGTCCTCCAAGTGAAACGATACCTCTGGGGGTGCTAGTACCAGGTAGCTATTAGCGCTTGGACTAGTTCTAAATTCTCATTAACTGTTCGATCCGGTGATGGTGCTGCCATCTATCGGTATATAAAATAATGGAGGCAAGGCACTTAGTATGCAGTCCTCGACATAAATACAGTTGTAGTCAGTTGTGACTCTTGAATAGAATAGAATAGAACCTTCTTGTGTGACGGAAAACGCGTAGTTGGGTTTTAATTGTTGCCAAAAACAATGAAATTTCTCGGAATAATAAAGATAAAAATACTTTCGCTTTTTAACTGTTGCCAAAAACAATGAAAAAGTAAATTTATCAAACGAATTTCAAGGCTGAACGTAAGAAATCATATATTTGTGGATTTTGGACAGTTGAAACATTTTAAATAATGCAGATTTTCGAAGATTCCTTTGATTCAAGTCATCAGTTTAAAAGTGTAATCCACACATAGAGTAAAGAAATATACTCACATAGAGTAAAGAAATAAGAGTAATTTCTTTACTCTATGAATCCACATTGCTGAAATGAAAATCTGTGCTTTATTTACGTTGGTTTTCAATTAAATCTCATTGTTTAAGTTCAGTTTTGAAGCTAGTTTGTTAACTTTTACCAACAAAATTAACTCTATAATTAATACCATTTTTCGTTTTCGGCTACTATTAAAAAGCGGCTTTTGAGTATTGTTTAGTTTTCTCGTTGTTTCTAATCTATTTTCTTTATTAAAATATAAAATTTTGATGTGAATTTTGTTGTTAAGCACAGAAAGAACAAGAGCGAGGCGTGATAGAAAACGTGTGGGGAAGTGACAGTTCAGATTGTAAGAAAAAAGAAAAGATAAAAGTCTATCGCGTGTCATTACGACTTTTTTTTTTTAGATATGTCGTGCTTTCAATGTCGCATCGAAAAAAGAAAAACAACATTGCGACAATGAATCTTTCCTTTTTTGCTTTTTAAATCAATGTCAATCAACAGAATAATGCTTCTGCCTTTCAACAATGCAATAATTTAGACCATTTTAATTAAATAGATTCTCTTAACGACCGAATAGGCTTTTATCCCAATAGTAATTTCACACGGGAAAGTAATGGGATAAGGAATAAATATCCAGAAGTTTTATTAGTGAGAGGAGATTAATTAGTATCGTTTGTTTAACTTAATAGAACGCTACTGACTTTTATTGGTGAGAGTTCACTCTTTCTGTACAAAGTGATACTTAAAATGGTTGAGGGAAACTTTTAATTAGATCCCAATTTGAAAGAGATATGCTCGTTTTGTTAATTGGGAGCGAGATTATTCGAACTAATTTGTCAGAATGACAATCAACTTCTTCTTTAAGTTCTAATTAATGACACCTTAGCGATTTTTAGAAAAGCAGAACTAAAGACTCCATCTTATTTACAGAGAATATCAAGCAAAAACTCCGAATACTGCTAGTTATTTATATATTCCATCAAAATACAGATGTCTTTCAATATTGCAGAAACTGATATTTTTAAACCGTTAAATTTACCTACAAGTTATGAGATTAATTAAGTAAATGTTTTATAATAAACAGTATTTCTTCTGTTTTTATTTAAGATGCTTCATATATTTTCTGAAGTTAAATAGTAATGTTAGTGATTTTGAACTGTTTACATACGAAGTTCTTTTTCATAAGGCACAACAGTTTTATAACATGGTGTGTACATTGAGAAGGAATACTAATGGAGGGAGCCATAGCAAATGTCTCAGTGAAATAAGCTTGGGACCCAATGTTTCCCAGGTCAGGTGACTTGTTTGGCTGGAAAGTTGTCGCGTTTTGGCACGCTATCGCTCTTTTGGCATTTAATATTTTTCAGACGACGCGACGGCGTTTATTATGAAGTCGGGGCTACAAATCAGAGTAACTCTGGCTCCAACTCCTTTACCGCATAATAATAAACGGATACAAATACAGGCCTATCATTCAAATTCCCTCTCCCCACTTCTTTCCGGATTTTAAAATATAATGTAATTGCATTTTTCATGTATTTTGATGTTTATTCCCTTAAATGACGGGCATGTACAAATAGTTTAAAGTGTTCTGTTATTGACTGAAAATTTATGGATTCATATGTATTATAATCGATGTTTTGAAATGATTTCATACGCAGGCATACTAGTATTTAAATTGAAGCATAAAAATAGCAAATCTTTATTCTTGCGCATCTGCTGTTCACAGGAGCTTGGCGAGAAGATACTCGTCAACAAAGCAAATGTACACAAAATGCTTAAGAGCCGTAAAAATAATTACTAGTTAAGTAAAAAGTGTTTTTATGGAACTAAAATGTTATTTGCACTCAAGATATACAATGTTTTATAACTTTTATAGATAAAATAAGTACAAAAATTTAAGAATTACAGGCAACTGTGGAATATGTACTCGTTGAATACATATAAATGTTATTTTTTCTTTATTTAGAAGTAAAAAACATTCGTACATACTAGTGAAAAGTTACTGGACCTCCAGGTGTGACTTTTTCCTCACAGCTTACAATGCTACAATACTGCACTATTACTATAAATCTAATTTTCCCCTTCTACAGTTAAAGGTTGTTATCATGCATGGCTTCAGCTAATGGAAACTTCTTCAGCGGTTACGGTCAACTCGAAATTGCTCCCCAGGTCACATGGTACTGTTGCCGTATCGGAATAGTAGGGTTGCACTCTCTCCATCTATTCCTTCGCAATGGGTGTGTAAGTATCAAGCATATGTTTTATATGTATGAAATATCAGTCATTTTTTCATTGAAATTAAAATGAAAAACATTATTGATTTTTCAGTTACATTTTACTTATTTCCAGTAAAATGTGAACATTGCAGGTTACGTTCAGTTAAGGATATGTTAAATTGTTTGTAAAACCCATTCAAAATAACAAATTAGGTTTAACCAACAAACATATTGTGCATTTTGGAAATGGAGAAATTTTAGTGCTTTAGTCAGCAATTAACAAATAACACTAATAGTTGTTCAGAATTCCAGACTAATAAATAGTAAAGTCAGACCAAACAACGTAAGTAGAAGCACAAATTTATAAATTACAGCAGACACGTGTTTCGGCGTTACAGGGAACGCCTTTTTCAATGCAAAAATAATGAGCTTATGGATGAAAAGACATCCGACAAAAGCCAAGAGCAGATAAGCATGCAGCTTAAAAGATAAAAACAGCGGATTAGCCAAACACCAATGACAAAGTTATAAACCTTTCAGGAACCAATAGGAATGCAAGCAAAGGTCAGGAGCTTTCGCTTAGGTACGAACCCAGAAAGAAAGAATTCAATTGGACAAGGATTAAGCCGAAGCTTAAACAAAAAGAAAAGAAATTGTCAGTAACCGTGAACCGCAAGAAAGGAAAAGCAGAATGGAAAACCATGAAAAAAGATAAACAGAAACAAAAAATTCGAAAAAAGGAAAAATGAAGATAAATAGAAGAAAATGGGGGGGGGGGGTGTCAATCAAGACAAAAAGGCGAAAATAAACAAAGAAAGATAGATAAAAAAAAAGAGGGGGGGGGGGGGAATGGGGAAAGGACAGTATTAAAGATATGGGAGCCAAATGTTAGAAAAATATGGAACTGCACTAAGATCGTTAACTAAGTTAGAACTGTTCCTCAAAATATGAAAGGATTCCCAAAAGTCAAGATCTGATGAATTGGGGCATTTTTGGATAATCTGAAAAGAGGTAAAATCAAAAGAGTGATTCGAATCCCAACAATGTTGAGCAATACTAGACTTATTTAATTGTTGTTTTTTCACATAATTTTGATGCTCTTTCAAGCGAATTTTTAAAGCACGCCGAGTCTGTCCAATATAGGCAAGTTTACAACTACAATTAATTCTATTCCAATATATATAAACTTGCCTATATTGGACAGACTCGGCGTGCTTTAAAAATTCGCTTGAAAGAGCATCAAAATTATGTGAAAAAACAACAATTAAATAAGTCTAGTATTGCTCAACATTGTTGGGATTCGAATCACTCTTTTGATTTTACCTCTTTTCAGATTATCCAAAAATGCCCCAATTCATCAGATCTTGACTTTTGGGAATCCTTTCATATTTTGAGGAACAGTTCTAACTTAGTTAACGATCTTAGTGCAGTTCCATATTTTTCTAACATTTGGCTCCCATATCTTTAATACTGTCCTTTCCCCATTCCCCCCCCCTCTTTTTTTTTTTTAATCTATCTTTCTTTGTTTATTTTCGCCTTTTTGTCTTGATTGACACCCCCCCCCCCCCCAATTTTCTTCTATTTATCTTCATTTTTCCTTTTTTTCGAATTTTTTGTTTCTGTTTATCTTTTTTCATGGTTTTCCATTCTGCTTTTCCTTTCTTGCGGTTCACGGTTACTGACGATTTCTTTTCTTTTTGTTTAAGCTTCGGCTTAATCCTTGTCCAATTGAATTCTTTCTTTCTGGGTTCGTACCTAAGCGAAAGCTCCTGACCTTTGCTTGCATTCCTATTGGTTCCTGAAAGGTTTATAACTTTGTCATTGGTGTTTGGCTAATCCGCTGTTTTTATCTTTTAAGCTGCATGCTTATCTGCTCTTGGCTTTTGTCGGATGTCTTTTCATCCATAAGCTCATTATTTTTGCATTGAAAAAGGCGTTCCCTGTAACGCCGAAACACGTGTCTGCTGTAATTTATAAATTTGTGCTTCTACTTACGTTGTTTGGTCTGACTTTACTATTCAGCACAAAGGTATTTATTTATCTTAATAAATAGTCCTTTAAATTGGAGGAAGTACATTTCACTGCTAAAAAGCATTTACTGCGCTTAAAGTACGGAAACATCAGCTGATAACTCTATAATTGCCTTAGCCTTAACAATTCTATACTATTGAAACCTGTGGCGGGTCTGTCTGTGTGTCTGTAATCCTATCTCTTTTGGACTGGCAATGTCAATCTGGTGAATACTGGTACCGATGAATACATGACGTCAAGGGGAAGTGATTTCGCCATCGCACTCTTCTAAACCTTAAAGGCCAGGGATTCAGTCCTGAGGACATCGAGGGATGTCCTGACACACTGAAAAGAATTAAAATCACCAAATCACCAATTTTCACCAGCCACCAGAGGGCATGAGCCACCGCAGGTTGCAAAAGGAAGTTAGTGAGCGAAGCAAGCAGAGAACGAAGCCACCTAGTCTATTGTTAAAACCAGAATTAATTGTTGGTTTGACTTTAACTCCGGTTTTGACATTGCTATCTTGTGAACTGTCATAACTTTCGAAACTTTGACAGGTTTTTTTTTCCGTTAAAGGTACGTCACTTGGTTTGGCGACTTGTTTACTTTATACCTTGACGACTAAAGAAAAATTGCTTAAAGCGGTTGGCGATATCTACTAGTATATAACAATCCTAGAACTTAAAAATTGAACTTGTGGAATGTCACCAGGTACGAATTTCAGTTTGCAACAGCGATAAATACATTTAAATCGCAAAAAACAAAAAATGCTTCAAGTAACTAACAATTAACGGAGAAGTACCTTTTGAAAAGTTAACAGACAAGAGAATCCTAAAGATATATTGTAAGCAGATTAAATGGTCCCTAACGGAAAAATAGCAAAAGGTGATTTAAATGTAAAGCTCTGCTTCTGTACTAACAGGAAACTATTTATGTTCCAGAGGACTACCAACCTCTATTTGCTATCACTCACCGACCCGGTGTTCAGTTTGGCAAGAAGTTCGATTAGGAACGCTTTGCGATCCAAATTCGCAGTGCTCGTTTACTGTACAGCAAATGAAAGTTCAATAGTATGCCCGTTAAAATATACTAGCAAAAATAGCCGGCGTTGCCTCGGTCAGTAATAATTGTGAGAAACAATCGCTACTTTCTTTCGTTTTCTGCTTTAACTGAAAGAACTCAAAACACACCGATTTGACGTGATTAAAAATTGAGCTTTTTCCTTACCCATAAAAGTAAAATTGCAATAAGTATAAAGAAAGAAATAGTATTCATTTAGAAACGAAAGCAAGAATTTAAGCATATAAAAATTTGAAGAATTTCCAAAATATGAAGTAACAAAAACAAAGATCGCTAAAAACACCGCGCGCTTTATTTAATTAAATAGTACACACACACAAAAAAAAAAAAAAAAAAAAAAAAAAAAAGAAAAAAAAGCACTTTACTATGTTTCCCTAAGTGTACAAAAAGTAGAGTTTCCAAATGTTTAAATGACTTTAAACTCATGTTTGCTCCTGAGAAGCCTTGATTAAAAATTTTCATTATGATTTTTTTTTTAATAATGCTGTTGTAAGGCAACGAATTTTCGTAACAATGGGTTTTATATTTAATGATTTGATGGTTAAATTACATGACATTTACTGTTTTCCATCATAACGTTTTTAAA
The DNA here is from genome assembly GCF_026930045.1 of Uloborus diversus. NCBI lineage: Eukaryota > Metazoa > Arthropoda > Arachnida > Araneae > Uloboridae > Uloborus > Uloborus diversus. Next base: position 215,674,990 of record NC_072731.1, on the reverse strand, counting down.
CTAAGATTTTTAGGAATAAATTATAGCCTAAGTTACTCCCTGATAATGTAGCTATCTATGGCGAAAAAATGGTTGAAATCTGTCAAGTAGTTTTGAAGATTACCCCGGACATATATACTCACAGAAGTAGCCATTTATGTATAAAGATTCGTGGCAATAAATTTTTTCAACCTTTCTTTGGCATCCAGAATGAAACAATAATTGCAAAAAATATGATGAGTTTCCAAAATATCTAGTATTAAAATATATTTTACTATTGGGCGCCTATTTTAATGTCAAATGAAATTGTTAAAAAGGGCAAAAATATACCAAAAATTTGTATAACACTGCTATTCCTATCTTATTTTAATCAACTGCAAATCATAGCATTATATCCAATTAAAACTTGGCTTAAAATTTTAAAAGTCGACTATGAAGTTTATTTGAAGATTCATTGACTGCTGTCATCTGCTCATCATAAGATTTTAAAGATATAATCAGAAATGACAATCTGATGCATTTCGCACATTTCAATATTTTATTGAATTGCCTTCGTATAGAGATACATAAACATTACTAAAGTTTATTAATCATTTACACATTGTCGCCTCAACTTTTTTTCTAAAATACTTTTGACTCTTTAATGTATTATGATTAAAGTGAAAAAGCAACGTAAATAAAGCACAAATTCTGAAGAAAATACATACAGCATATCGTCGCCTCAGAGTAACAGTAAAATATATAATCCCAGAAATAACACTAAGGTATCTTACTGTTGTTCTGAGGCGACGACATAATGAAATAAAGTTAAATATCATGCCTAGGAATCCAGAATTTTAAAGATATTCCTTCCTCTTTCATTACTAAAAAAAAACAACGATAAAAAAGCAGAATTTTTATCCGGCTTACCCTCTTACTATGTAAAAAGATTACATTCAGAATTAGCGTTCCAGAAACAAAAGGTTTTAATTCGTATCAATGAACGATAAAAGGGTCATTGTTATGACATTTGGGAAGAAAAAGTCCTTTTTTTCCACCTATTTGGTTTTAAACAGCGGAAGCCTTTTCTCGTTTATTTTAATTGTTTATCTTTCAGTTTTATCTTGGGAGATTAAATAAGTTAATCAGGTTTAGGATATCGATTGCTTCTTTTGTTAGTCTTTTCTGCAGAAATTTATTGGAGAAGACAAACGATCTTTTTTGTTCGGGTTTCAGTTGGACTTGTTAACACAAATGCATTAAAAGAAACAGTCGTTTCGCTTATACGCAAAGAACAAAGCTCTTTACGAACTTATACGTATAATTGCCTCAAACCAGTTGAATCGGTTTGTATTACTGAAGGAATTGATTAGTCAACTGTGTCACATTTTACTTTTGCTTTGTCTCTTGGATGATATAATGAAGTGTTCCCTAGGGGTCGTTAAAATAGTACATCACCGAGGTTCCAGATATTTCTGTTTTTCAGTTTGTCAACGAAAATAGGAAAATTGCATTTTTTTATTACTTAACTAAGAACTTAGGATTATAATAGTAATAATAATAGCTAACGACGTTTATCAAGATGTGTGTGTGTGAAAGAAAGAAAGAGAGAGAGATATTAATAATTATAACTATAGTTTATGAAGTAAGTTAATCAAGATGTGTGTGTGAGAAAAAGAGAGAGAGAGTTATGACATGAATAGCGGTATTAATCATGCCAAAAGTGGGTTTTGAATACTCTCGGAAAAATTAAATGTCAAGTGCAGATTCACATCGAAGGGAGTAAGGGTGCCTACATCTGGTGTGACATTGTGCATTAAAATTATGTATGCCATTGACATCCGTGCCTTAATAATGCTACATGGATGCCATATGGGGGGGGGGGATTACACTCTGTCAGAAAAAAAACTCTGAAGATAAATACAAAATTTAAAGTGTTTCAAATGTATTTCTTCTTAACAAAGAAGTTAAGGATATTGCTGAAAAAGAAAAGAGTAGTTTTAATCACTAAATCACAAAATGAGGTATTGTCGCTGTTGCTAGGCGCTTATGGCACTTATAAAGGCTTCATTATGTCCGAAAACATTGTTCTGGAAAGTTCTATATTTGCACATCATTGTATAGCTCTCAGGTAAAGGTGGCATCTGCAAGGAGTCATTTAAAAACTATGCCCAGGACATCCACGAAGGTTATCCTTAGATAGCCTGTGTTTGCAAGGCATATGTTATGATATCATCATTTTATACTCATTCGTCCAAACAATCCCATGTGCTTGTAAACGGTTTAAAACGAGCTGATGTGTGGTGCTTCACATGACTTCATTTTACTCCAATTTAATGTCATTTTCCAACTATGACAACTTTAATGTGATTCAATAGTTTACTCTCTAAATATCACCAACAGTGGCCAAATTAAAACCAGATTTAAAAAAAAGCCAAATTTGTCGCTAAGTTGGCGAAAAAACTTGGCGACCAAAAGACTGGATATATATCGCCAAGTGTCCGCCAAATTGTAACACCACTTGAGTTTACATCGAAGTTAACAATGATTTCCCTCCAAAAAGGGGCAAAAGACCCCCTTAAAAAACACCCCAATGCAACCAAAAGGGAAGGTGCACAACTAGACCCCACTAGGAGTCTACGTACCAAGTTTCAACTTTCTAGGACATACCGTTCTTAAGTTATGCGACATACATACGCACGTACGCACATACGCATATAAATACATACATACATACATACGTACATACAGACGTCAAAAGAAAACTCGTTGTAATTAACTCAGCATTCATTCGGGGGTGAACAAAATGGAAATTAAGGTTGATTTTTGAGTGAAATTTTTTTCGCGAGTACAATACTTCCTTTCTTGTAAAGGGAAGTAAAAAAGAGGTCTGGAGAACTGTTTCATGCTGTTTAGTTAGTCAAATTTTTTTTATGAAGTACTAGCCAAAATCCCCGGCGTTGCCTGGGTCAATAATAAAACGTTTTTTGTTCTTTTGTAACTGATAAGTAGATTTTTTTTAAAGAAAAACCAGAAAACTATTTTCGACAATGCCAACACAGCGTTATGAAAGTGCGAGTTGTTTCTATTCTTTGAAAGGCAGATTTCATGTAGAGGAATGGAGCAAAGTGAAATAGTGGTGCGAAGTAAAACGACAAAATATTTGAGAAACAAGCCTCCTATTGCACTGTGCTATTAAAGCTATTGTTGATTACTGTCAAAAAACACCTACCTATTAAGATCAAGTTTTGATACGCGTGTCTTAATGCGTATATCGAGACAAAAAAAAATAAGTTTGTTATGTTAAAATTATGAAGTTTTTTTCATTAACATTTAAATTTCACACTAAAATATACTGATGCTCAGTGTAGTGTTTAGTTATTCAATATTTGGCATGATTTGCTTTTAAATGTTTAATAAAATTTGTTCCTTTGAGTACGGGACAAAGGAAAGTTTGTTTCATTTATTTATTCACTCGTTTGCGCATTCATTCATCAATTAATTTTCAGACAGTGATGCAATGCTTACTTATTTTTGTATTTAACCCCCCCTTTTTTTTCTTTGTTTAGCAATCAACTAATTTAATTATTCATTCAGTGATTTGTTCATTTATATGAAGTTTTATATAATTAAGTACGAAACATCTTATTAGAAAAATATTTGAATCATCAGCTTTATTTGAAGGCATAAATTTACTACCAGAAGCGAAAAAACAACATTTAAATTCAACTGTAATTTTCAAAATATAATATTCTCTCTTTATATGGGCTGCAATTTCAAAAAAAAAAATAAAAAAAAATCAATTTTTTCATTTCGAAAAATTTAAGCTGTCTTAACTATTCAACACATTTCACTATCTAAAATTTAATTGTAACTTTTTTTCCAACCACATTTTCGACATTTTGAAGTGAATGTAGGATACTGTTGTGTATCGCACACTTATATCCTTAATTGATTCTAAAGCAAGTTAACGTCACATTGAACATACTAGAGAAAAAAAAAATAATTTGAATTTTGACATCTTAAATTCAAATTATGTTTTTCGCAATCACGAGTGTGTATGTGTATGTAGGCGTGTGTGTTTGTGTGGGGGGGGGGGATGTGTATGTGTGTGTTGGCATATGTGTTTGTGTGCTGGCATAAGTTTATGTGTAGTTGTGTGTATGATTGTGTGTGTGTGGGGGGTATGTGTATGTGTGTGTAGGCATATGTGTTTGTGTCTGTGTGTAGGCATGAATGTGTGGGTAGTTATGTATGTATGTTTTTGTGTGTGTGTGTGTATGTGTAGGTGCCTGTACGTATGCGTGTGTGCATGTGTGTGTATGTGTAGGTGTCTGTATGTATGCGTGTGTGCATGTGTGTGTATGTGTAGGTGTCTGTATGTATGCGTATGTGTATGTGTGTATGTGTGCGTGTGTGTGAGTGTCGTTGTGTATGTATGCGCGTGTGTGTAGGACATGGATGCAACCTGGAGACGGCTTTCGCTATAGGAGCAGCATCGTGAGGAGCCGGTCGACGGTGATGGTGCGGAGGGTGGCGGTGGTAAAATAAAATGATAGGACGCCAAAAACAGTCAAGTGAAAGCAATAAGCAATCGTGATTGCTCAAAAATAAATAAATAAATAAATAAATAAATAAGTAAATAAAATAAAAACAAAGCTTCAGAACAAAATGCGTAATATTTTAGGAGAAAAAAACCTTTTTATGAAACATAATTCCAATAACTTGCGCACTGCAAAAAAAAAAAAGGTGGAAAGCATTAACATTTCATTCGCGTATATGGCATAAAACAATAAGAGTAGGTAGAAAATAATACAGTGTATCAATGCTTCACAGCCCCTATTACTATAGCAGATCACGTAACTGCTTGATGCACGTCATATGGATTTATCTTATGACACCCATATCGAAGAGGGCTTCTATTTTTTTCTCTTTTTGGGATTATGCGGATTTCCGTAAAATGCCTTCAGAGCTGATATTTTTGCCTAAACTATTCGAAATGCCTGCATGATGTTTTTACTAAACAGTTGTTTTTCTTACGGTAAGTTGAGGAGATGTAAGAATGGTAAGTGAAAAACAAATCAAATATATTTTATTATAAAGCAACAAAACAAATGTTGATTTGTCAAACGCCAATTCTTCTCACATTTTTTTTGACCAGAGTTCATTGATTTAAATCATGATTCAAATCAAGTGATTTAAAAAAATCATCATTGATTTAAATCAAGTATTTTTTTTAGCAAATCATTGATAACGGGCTGATGTGTGCATCACATGAATTCCTTTTGCGCTAATTTAATGATAATAGTGCCTTCTACTTGGAGTAAGCAAAAAAACACAAAAGAAGAAGAAGAAGAAAAAAAAAAAACAGATTTTATACAGATTAATTTCCCAATATTGGTAATTTTAATGTGATTCAATGGTAAACTCTAACTATCGCCTTGGCCGACCAAAAGCTTGAAGATATATAGCCAAGTGCTTGCTAAACAATAACACCACTTGAGTTTGCACTGAAATTAACAATGATTCCCGCAACCAAAAAGGGAGGTGCACAACTAGACCCCACTAGGAGTCTGCGTACCAACTTTCGACTTTCTAGGACATATCGTTCTTGAGTTATGCGAGATACATACGCAGTTACACACATACGCGCATACATACGTACATACAGACGTCACGAGAAACCTCGTTGTAATTAACTCGGGTATCGTCAAAATGGATATTTCGGGTGTCTATACGTTCTTAGGCATATATCCACGTGTGGTCGGGTTGAAAAAAAAACTCAATATTCATTCGGGGGCGAGCAAAATGAAAACTAAGGCCGATTTTTGAGTGAAATTTTTTTCGTGAATACAATACTTCCTTTTTGGTAAAAGGAAGTAAAAATCGGTTGATTTTATTTTTATAAATTAATTTTGCATTCTTAGAATGTGTTGCTTTAAATTAAACTATATTGAATTATACAATCTTAACTTCAACTTGCAACACACTACATCGGTCCCTCTTTCTATTTGTGTAGCGGATTTCCAGACTCTTGCAATATTATTTTTACTCCAAACTTAGTTTAGAACAAAACACAAATTTGCAGTTTTCTTCTAAACCATGACTAACATGGCTTAGAAAAGTAATTGTTCAACATATTACTTTACACTAAAAACGTACATGATGATGGAAACCTTATATTTTAGCAAAGAATAAAACAAAATCACATCGTATCTAAACATTATAACGTATTTATAAATATTAAATTATTGAATATTTAAATAACTTATCCTAAATTTAAAAGTAAGTTGAATGGGTTAATTGCTTCAGATTGGTTTATTATCAAGATTTTTTGTCTTCTTTATCTCAATTGAACAATTGAAACCATTTCAGAACTTTAGTTGACTCTAAGCTGATAAATATAGAAAACTGCTAAATTTTAAGAATTTTTCTTAAAATTAAAAAGCAAAAAATCTTTTAAAAAGTAAGAAATTTCTAAATCTGGGCAATAGCGGTACCACTGTTTCCTAGAATTATACGTGAAGGATTTGTGGCTGTAGCTGGGGGAGGGGGTCGTCATAAAAGTAAACCTATTATTAAAAATAGCTACTGCCATGAAATGAAAATAGCTAAAAAGTTACATTTTCATATATTGTATGAAATATATTAGAAATTTAAAGTAATTAATGTCTACAAATTTTTAAAGATTAAAAAATAAATAAAAAAGTCTGTTTTAAATACAAACAATACGATTTAAATTTAAAAATTCCGACTTTTTTAAATTAAAAAAAAATAATTACAAACCCTGAACTAATATATGTTCCATTAAGAAATGATTTTGCCAACCCTTTGGTCAGTCACAGCGAAGTACAAAAAGTTACTGAACAAAACCGGAGTTTTGTTTTCATATTTTGTAAAGTCAAAGAAATTTAACGGATTACCTAATTATATAACGTTGTATATTACACAATACATATTGTAATACTTTTTATACAGAGTCATCGAAAAGTAACTTTTTTGGTAGAGTAATTTTGTAACTCATACGCATTCCTCAAAGTTTTATTTCGACTCAGTTAGCCAGTGGAATTTGTTTTTGTGACTTTCCAATTTTTTTATTTCGTGTGATAACACGAATTTTAAATTTTCACCTCTGTTTGAATAAATTGAAAGCGGATAAATAGAGCATAAATTAATAAATTAAACCATGCGGCAAAACAGCTTTTGCAAACATTTCTAAGAAAAAAGTAAATAAAAGAGGTAAACACAGTTTTTCCAAACAGCAGATGACGAAATAATGAAAGTACGACGCAGAAAATAAAATAAAATCCCACTGGTATTCTTATATAAAGTCTCAGCACTGCTTTTTACAGCTCAAAGAACATTAAAAAAACTATTTATCATTCGTTGCATGCCAGTAACAATCTCTAGTACATTTTTCAAATTTTCTCCTTGGAATCATGTTCGAATTTTTTCTCCATTTCTTAGCACTCACTACCTTTTTCCTAGCTTATTTTTAGTGTTTTTTTTCTAGATAGAATGATTTATTTACATTTTTTATTTTGTTTACTAAAGAGCGTTTTTATACGCATGTATTTTGACAAGGTAATATTGTGGTAGGAGAATTTTTTCTGTGGCTAACCGAATTACCAACCAACTTTTTGTAGGGCATGGAATGCATAATTTGTCATTTAATACGGGGAAAATTAGTAAAGAAATGCAAGTTTATTATCGTAAAAACTGTTTACGGCAGGCGTATAGATTTTTCAAAATGTAGCTTTTAGTTCTCTTTTCTTCTCTTTTTTTTGCATTTTTTTGAAAAAGGTGAGAATAAAACATGATTAACTTCTGAAAGTTTTATGTTGTTCCTTTTACTTGAATTTAAAAAAATATGTTTCGAAAAAGGAAATGTAATAAAAAACTGGAATTACTTGAAACTGCTAATGTAATGTTTTTTTCTTTATTATTGATGAAAAGGCTGTACTGTAACCTAATCTTCATTAATGATGATATTATTATTAGCATAACATCATAATGATTATTGATGATGCTATTTACTCTTGGAGGTTTTGATATAAAAAGGTGCATTTCAACGGTTTAAATTTCATTCAACTGCCGCTTTTTTTATAGGCTAAAAGGCGATCAATGACGCTTCTTCGGAGAAGAAAATCCATAAATAGGTTTTTTTCAAAACACAAACATCGTTACTTTGCAATCTAATGATTTGTGTTTCATGTTTTCATGTATTTTTAGGAGCACTTCGTTTTCAGTCAGGTTTTTTTGAAAGAGTCGAGCGTTTAGTTTACAACTAAAGTACCATAAAAAGTAGTGCACTTCGTTTTTGGTCCGTTATTTTGAAAGAGTCGACCGTTTAGTTTACAACTAAAGTACCATAAAAAGTAGTGCACTTCGTTTTTGGTCCGTTATTTTGAAAGAGTCGACCGTTTAGTTTACAACTAAAGTACCATAAAAAGTAGTGCACTTCGTTTTTGGTCCGTTTTTTTGAAAGAGTCGAGCGTTTAGTTTACAACTGAAGTACCATAAAAAGTAGTGCATTTCATTCACCACATTTGTACCATCACCATGTAAATTCTCTCCGTCATTTTGCACGACGACGTTTAGCTAGTTCTTATTCCTCTTTGCAAAATGGACTGAACTTTGGAACTTTATATAAGTTGAATTTTATACTTATATTTTCAATCAGAATTGTATAACCTTGTTTCTCTTGTCACTATGTGGGGAAGATCAGTCATCTAATAAACATTTAAAAGTCGTTTCAGTTTAAAAAAAATCGTAATATCCTTGCGAACAACACAAAACATTTTTATCGATTCATATTATGATTTAACAATAAAAAAAGGGGTGAGGGGGAGAAGCTTTACGGTTCTGGGTTAGGTTTTTTCGGGGTTGAAATGAAAAAGAGTGCACCCAAACAGGGAACGGGCTCCGCTAACCAGTGGACTAACACAATATTTTGTGGTAGCTTTCTTTTTTGTAAATTTACAGAAAGAAGTTGCTACTGTCAATTCATTTAGGAAAAATGTTTGAATCCTTATTTAAAAAAATCCTTTACTGTAGTGTATTAATTCACTGGTCGGTGTACCCTAGCCCGTCGTTTAGGAGGTCAAGGGGTCGGGGGTCAATTGCTCCCCTTGCTTTAGGAAATTAACGTACAGTGAAACTTCGATTAGTTGAAGTTACAGGGAAAGCGAAAGCAATTCGAGTTATCGTAAATTCGGCTCATCGAAAACGAAAACAAAACTATAGAATAAAATAAAATACTACCACTGATACTCATTAAATTTGTTAAAGGAGAAAAAAACTGATAGAATAAGGTGTCAAGAAGATTATATATCTACTTAACATAATTAACATGTAATATTATTACTGTGTTAATTCAATAGTTTTTATAGGTTGGAAAATTGTTGTTACTTACCGGGGAAAAACAATTGCAAACGAGGAGGTCAAGTAAAACCTAACTCCGAGAGAAAACCTAACTCTCCCCATAGAAAAATTCAGACTATGGATCCTGTGAAAACGCGCATTTCATCTGCTGCTCGGTATTTTCACTTACGCATGATAAAATATCTTCATCATTTGGCTACTCTGTGACTTAAATTCCGTCATCAACTGCCAAAAATTCCATAAAATCTGTGTTTAATTGAATGTTTATTTTCTTCTGTAAAAAAGTTCTAATCAATTTGTGAATTTATGTCAGAGATTTATTAGATTCACTTCGTCTAGATGCTTTTTGATGCTTTTCTTCTTATTCATACTATTTGGTGGATAAGAAAACTTTGACTGTGAACTTACGTTAGCATGGAAAATCTAAGGACAGTAGTAAAATAAAATTCGTCTTATCGAATATTTCGGCTCAAAGAAATTCGGCTTATCGAAAATAAATGACATTAATTCTCTATTTAGTTAGAGGGGATAAAGATTCACTTCGGCTTATCGAAGTTCGACTTACCGATGTTTTCCTGTATTTACCCGCAAGTAGGAGTGATTTTTGCTGTTTTTTGAAATAATTTTCATTGAGTATGTACCATTTGCCCTCTGAAAAAATTCGAAATGACGGGTTTGATAGCAGAAAAATAATAGTTTAATTTTAAGTAAATCAATTCATACCTTTATTTTTACTAAAATTTAACGTCATTTTCCCATTATTGGCAATTTTAATGTGATTCAATAGTTTACTCTAAATATCTCCAACAGTGGCCAAATTAAAACCAGATTTAAAAAGAAATTAAATTAATTTGAATTCTGACATTTTGAATTCAAATTATGTATTTCGCAATGACGAGTTGCGACAGGCCCCTACTCATTGGAGTTATTGTTTCTAGAAACGGCTCCTGTCCCCCCAAGTTTGCCCCTGCTCCTAGGCGGTTAGTGTATATAGTTGTGTGTGTGCGTAGGCGCGTGTGCATGCATGTGTAGGCTTGTGTGTGTGCGTAGACCTGTGTGTATGCACGTAGTCGTGTGTGTATATTTGAGTGTGTATGTGTGTGAGCATGTGTGTGTACAGGACATGGACGCTTCCGACCAGGAAAAGCGGATTCCGACACGCCTGCAGAGGCCAGTAGGCGGTGGTGCTGCAGAGGGCCCTGGTCCAAGCTGAAAAAGGAACCACAACACCAAGGACGGTGAAGTGAGAACAATAAGCAATCGTGATTGCTCAAAAAAAAAAAAAAAAAATCGCCAAATTTGTCTCCAAGTTGGTGACAAAACTTGGCGGCCAAAAGACTGGCGATATATCGCCAAGTGTACGCCAAATTGTAACACCACTTGAGTTCATTGAAGTTAACAATGATTTCCCCCCAAAAAGGGGCAAAAGACCCCCTTAGAAACACCCGAATGCAACCAAAAGGGGAGGTGCACAACTAGACCTCACGTACATCTGCTGGAGAGAGTCTACGTACCAAATTTCAACTTTCTAGGACATACCGTTCTTGAGTTATGCGACATACATACGCACATCCGCACATAGGTACATACAGACGTCACGAGAAAACTCGTTGTAACTAACTCGGGAATCTTCAAAATGGATATTTCGCGTGTCTATACGTTCTTAGACACTTATCCACGTGTGGTCGAATCGAAAAAAAAAACTTAACATTCATTCGGGGGTGAGCAAAATGGAAATTAAGGTCGATTTTTGAGTGAATTTTTCTTCGCGAATACAATACTTCCTTTTTCGTAAAAGGAAGTAAAAAATAGTTGGGTATACATGCTATATGTGATGCTAAAAGAATAATAGTCATTTGAAGAAGTTTTGCAATAATTCCTGAGTTAGGCTCTTTCTGGAAGAGTAACGGAGGAACCCTATTATTAATAATATTAAAAAGAAAGCGGTAGTGTGAGTTGTCAAAGCTTTTATGTCAAAAGCTGTTGTATAGTTCGAATATTACTAAATATTACTGTCATTTTCATGCATTTCCGACTCATCGTATATTTCATGAATAATTACAGACACTTTTATGATGGTAATTACTTAACCTGAAGCAACTGATAACGAAAAAAGTGTGTTTAGTATTCAGTAACTCAAAATTACCACACACCATATCATCAAAAGTGTCTTGGAAGTTTATTTTTCTTATGCATTTTTTAGAAGAACATTTCACGCACGTAATTAAAATGTAAAGACAACGTGTTTGAGCAAGCTTAAAATATTTTGATAAGTACTAATACTCAGACAGGTTGTGCTTAAAGAAAGTGGAAAAATAAAATCTTAGTTAAACTTTAAAGCAGCAGTATGTTTTAATTAGTTTATCTAGTTTAACAAAAAAAAAAAAAAATATTCAAATTGAAAGAAAACTTTTGCGAATGATCATAAATGAAAAAGAAAGATCAATGTTTGAGTCATTAATTATACTGTTTATTTTTCACTTTTAATTAAGGAATGTGAAATATATCAGAACTATTTTAAACTTTCAAAGAACATAAAAATATTTGCACAGTTTTCGCGTAATTTTATGCAATTCTCGATGTTTGGTAAACATTAGAAATCTAATGCGAAATAGCAAGTTGATTATCGATCGTATATTTATTCCTTTATTTTTAAGCCCAAGCTATTTCCTTTTTTCTTAAAATTTCTGCATTAATTATTTTGATTGAATTTTTTAAACTTTAACTATGAAAGTCTATTGATTACACAATAATACGCTTCACGAAAAATAATCCTTTTAATGCGTTTATACTTTTTTATGTAACTTGCTAAAAAAATAATGGAAAGAAATGTTATAGCCCAGGGTTAAAAGTTCTTGTCTTAATATAAGGGTCATTCTCCAGAAAATGTAACTTTTGAGCGCAAATATTTTTCAATTTCGAAACCTTTTGTTTTCTTTTTTTTATTCTTATATGAAAGTGTTACCTATTAGAAGGAACCATAAACAATGGCCAAGTTAAGTTAAAATTATTTTACTCATAAATAAGAAATGCCTTGTTCATGGGAAAAAAAAAACCTTTAATGTTTAAAAATTGAGATTAATTTAATATTAAAGCAGTCATTTTGCTAATTGTCCAAACAATGAGCTATTTTAATGATTAGTAGGAATCTAATATTAGACTCTCTTAATTAAAGTACGGAAGTACGGCTTAATTCTTAATTATCCTTTTTGTTCAAGTGTGTGTTAAAAATAGTATTTAGTAAATTTGAGAATATACTGGAAATTTATAATTTTGATAGAATGCTTAAGATTGTGGTGTTCCCCTCCATCATTTATTTTCACCTCACAAATAATGACATTCATAAGGTCTGTCACGGAGTTGAGATTCACGGAGGTGAGGAATTTTCCATTAATATACATAGGTCTATATATATATATATATATATATATATATATATATATATATATATATATATATATATATATATATATATATATATATATATATATATATAGACCTATGTATATTAATGGAAAATATATATATATATATATATATATATATAATGGATGCATTTTTCAAAGAAATAATTTTTTTCTCCATTGCTACAATCTGCACACGATAAGCATATGAAAACATGTTCACTTCTTTTTTTACATTAATTTACATCCCTGAAATTCAAGTTCACGGAGGTGAGAAGTCAGAATAACCATACTAAGTTTTTGAAGCAAAATCTATCTTTTTTGCTTTTCGACAAAAATCTCACAACTTCAACTATGGTTGAAAATAAACGAGGGGGCTCCCTTGTATCATGGAAAATGAAATTTGATGTCATTACTGCCACGTGTTGATGAGGAATGGCATTTTGTGGTTAAGGTAACGGAGGTGAGAATTTATTGTGTGACATGACTTCTTATCCTAGTAAAATGAACTAAAACACATTGTTAAAAAATTAAATATACTTAAACAATTAGTATTTGAGACACTTGCGAAAGGAATACTAAATAAATTAGTATACACTTTTAATTAAACGAGTTATTAAGCAACATAAAGTCACACCAAGTGTATGACTAGCCACGGAGGTGAGAATTCACATGTTGTGAACCAAAAATATACTGAAATAAAAATTATTATTTAAAAATTGTTGGTAAGTTTAAATAAATACATTTTTTTGATGAAATTAAAAAGCGTTGTTGAATGAATTGTTCCTTAAAATTTTTACTGTAAAAGGCGTGTGTCAGAAAAGTTACGCTTTTTAAAGAATGACACATATGTCAAAAACTGTTAAAAAAAAAAACCTTTTAACTATATTTACATATTTTTAAAAACTCAGTTGAATAGCTTTGCATCTATTCAACATTTAAGGTTTTTCTGCAAGTACTTAGATCTCAGCTTTTTTCTATTTTAATGTTTCTTCTTTCTAAGTTGGAGTTTCATCTAACTTAAAATTAAGTAAATTTATTTATTCATTATAGGCAACAGAACTTAAGCAAACAGAATTACAAATATTAAACAAATTATAAATAACAAATGATGATAAAAAGGAAAAATGCAAACAGCTATTAAGTAGGAATAGATAAAGAGTGAATCCAGAGCTCATCAGCCGTGGAGGATTCATTGATTATGATCAAAAGACCAAAATTTTAACTATGAACTAGAAGAGAATGCTTAAGTTCCAGTACATGTAATAAAGAGTAACAATGGGCAAACGCACCACTTGCTACGCTAAAAACAATAAACTAGAGCTCAAACCTAAAACTAAAAGCAGGGGGTTTCGCCTCGACTAATTAGGAAAACAAATTCCGATAATTAGCCTTCCACGGGACAGTACCTGCCTATAATAAAATTGTCTTACCTTGAAATCCACGTAACCAAAACCAAGTCCATTGTTCAACCTGATAATAAACATTCCATTTGTCAACAAAACATTAAAAACAAAAAATTATATCCAGAAATCAGTCCATAGACATACCGAGTCGCCTCTTTCGCACGTGTAAAAAAAATTCATCCACCCCTGTGATTCATAAAAAATGGTTTGTCACGGTTGTATCATACATTTACACAGTTAAACAGTTTCAAAAGAAGCGAAATGTTCATCGAAGGCTATACTTAAGCAAATGTTTTCAACTAGATTTTTAGAGAAGTTATTATTAAAAAGTAAGTTTTTGAGTACTGAAATTTCTTGCTTAAATGCAGAAATGGTATTGCAAATTCTTTTAATTCTGATAGCTTGCGAAACAATAATGCCAATAAAAACCTTTTTACTTAAGCAGGAGGAAAAATCTTGTAAGCTGTTAACTGTGAAATTGAATTCGCGTCTTTTATCATAGATTGTAGTGGAGCAATTTGAGTCAATTTGTATGTTGATATCCAGGAAATTAAAGCTATTTTGATTAGAACTGGTCTTTTTGAGCGTTAATGAACTATGATAAATAGTTTTGCTAAGTTCAGAAAAATTAGGAAATTTTATAACCAAAAGGTCATCAATGTATCTGCAACAGAGAGATGTAGAGGAAAGATTGTCAATTAAATATTTTCTCTCATAATATAAAAGAAAAAGGTTGGCTAATGTAGAGCTAAAATTAGCTCCCATTGCTATGCCATTAAATAGTAGAAAACATGAATTACCATTTTTGAAAAAAATATTGAAAACACAAAATTTAAAAAGACCAAGAAAAAACAATTCATTAAAATCAAGGGAATCCTTGACTGAATTAAAAAGTTCTGAAACAGAGGAAAAAAGTTCAATGAGTGGGATATTGGTATACTTATTTATGGCTTTACTTATTTATATTTACTTGGCTTTTTAGTTTTGCTGCGTTGCGCATCTATGGGCTCTTGGTGTGGTCTTTTCAATATTTTTCACTTTTATTATATATATATATATATATATATATATATATATATATATATATATATATATATATATATATATATATATATATATATATAATGTTTTCCTTTTGCAAAGCAGTTTATATTAAAACTTCTTTTTCCAGGTTAAAATAAGAATTGAATTCAGAACTAAACGAGCCAACTTTCAAGTATATCAACATCAATTACCAAGCATTAGTCAGCTCCGATTCAGGCTCGATTAAGGTTCCTAATTATTAATAAAAACTATGGGCTTTATCAGTGTAATTAGCTTAATGAAAACAATTCGTTTTTCCCGGAAATAGAAAATTTTACTTAAGACCAAAACGAAATCAAATTTATTCTTTGAAACAAGTTAGGTATTATGTTCCAGCGAATTTTAAGTGTTTAGGTTTTTTTAACAGGAATATTTTAAAATCAAGCACATTGTACAGTTGAGTTGGTTCTCTGATTCATGACGTTCTATTTAACGACTTTCTATATTTAATGACGACTTTTAATGGTCCCCGATGCTCCACAATAGTTTTAGAAGCATTCTATTTAAGGACGCATTCTAATATCTTTTTTGATCCCTTGAAAGACTTTAAATAGAGAATCAACATTATAAGCATACAAACAATCGATAACACTCGAGTGTTACAATATCAAGTAAAACAATCGATAGATATGAGTTACTCTTAAAATTTTACTTCATAAAAATTCTACAACTTAAATAGATAAAAGAAAAATGAAATCAAATGAGGTAAAAATAGCATTTTTACAATCTGTACAAAGGAAGGATAAGTTTCGTACGTGGCATGTCCAGGGTTTAAAACTAGGATACAAAATAAAGGCTTTAGCCTTTTTTTCTCTTAGTGGCAAAAATGGTCTCTTTAGGCGTAATTCAAAAATAATTTAACAGATGCAATTCGGCGCTGAGAAATAAGTTCTTGCCCTTATCGTAACTTAGTGGGGGTTTCTATTAGCTAGTTCAGCTAAATGCCAATTTCTTAAAATGTGTCCCGTTTTGAAAAGGTTGTGCCCGATGAAACGCCGGGAAAAGAATTTCGGGATAGATAGGCTTCACTGTTCCAAGCTTGGAAGGGGGGGGGCGGCAGAAAATAGATTAGAACGAATAGGGGAGCAGCAAATCGATTTTAAAAAGTCCAAATTATCTCAATAAAAGTAATGCTCTACATAATGTATAAAGCTAATGAAAAATGACCACTGGGTTTAAAATTACTATCGTCAAATCATTTTTTTAATGCATATTCGTCAAAAATGACGTCATGGTGCTGTGGACCAATACAAATGGTGATCATGTTTCGTATACGATCAATCCCTGTAACGTCAGTCCAGTTGTGAGAGCTTTGTGCCGCTAAAAAGCGAATGCACTATCATTCACAATAGGGTCTCCACAAGCGTGCACAATTGTCATCACTGCCCAAATTTGTTCTGGATTCATCGCTTAAGACGATTTGGATCCATTGGTTTGAAAACCAGTCTCGTCGAACTCGACACTACTCCAAGTAGAGGTAACAGTATAAGTGCTCTAACAGTGCACTTAACTTTCAGCGGCACTCCCCACCCAGAGCTGGAGTGATGGGATGGAGTGTTATGGTATGCGAAACATAGCCACCACTAATATTAGTCCACAGCGCTATGACAGCCTAGTGTTAAGTTTGTGCCATGCTTCATTATCAATAATGGTGGTGCTCCCTGTTGCCATTTTTCAACAGGACAATGGTCGGTCACACACAGGAAGGGTGTTAGAGGACTTCCTCTTCCACATTAACGTCTTCTCTGGCTTACGTGATGCCCTGATTTGTAACAGGTCGAGCATATCTGGGATCACTTGGGGCGGTAAGTTGGACAGCATATGAGTTTGATCGAATTAGTGGTACGTTTACTTTACAGTAATGGTGGTGCGAGATGACGTAAGACATCGTAAGACACAGTTATGCCTCCATGATCTCTTTTATTGCCTCAGATATTTAAGCTACAGGTGGCTAAAACCTCCATTCATTTGGGTTTTTTTCAGTAACAAATTATCATTTGCTTTCATTTTGTAACCACATTCTTATGTTGCTCTCACCACGTATGCAAAATTTCGTTTCTTTCTGACAACTCTTTCTTGATGTATATCACTGTTGAAGAGTAGAGTAATGCGGCGATTTTACAAATTAAATGTAAAGACATTTATTATATGCTTTTTAAAAATTAATTTGTCCCTGATAGTAAATTTGATTTGTGTGTCATATTTCCTTTTTGAATTTAGAAGATTTTGTATGTTTTCTAGAAAAAAAAGGGAGGATAAAGGTTAGTACAGCTGTTTTTTTTAAGGAAAAATATTGACACACATATTTTTAAATTCTGAAACTTCATCTCTCCTTATTTCTTTCTACATAGAGCAAATTTTAAGAGAAGGAAAAGATTACTTTCTTCAGCTTCACAACAAATGTTCGGCAAGAAGCACCTGCTACCAATAAATTTAAAATTCTTTTTCCAAGAGTGAATTTCTGCTTCCTCAATATTTTATGGACCGTTCAAAGCAAGTTACAGGCGCATGATTTTTTCCCAGCACATTTTTCTTGAACTCCCTTGAGTTGAAATTGTTACTTTTCCCGGAAAAGCAACTCGCTTATTTTTAGTTTGCTGTTCTTTTTTATGGCAGAACATTTTGGTTGTTTTTATGGTTTCGAAAACTTTAAAATGATTCTGATAGACATGTGATGGTGTAAACGTTGTTAAGATTGCTGTTTAAGATATTTATTTTTCAGGATAATAATGAAGCATTTTTCGAGTAAAATATAATTCGTTCCATCTTTCGTTGTTGGGAAAATAATAAATAAAACCAAACTATCTTCTCAAATATTATTCATTAAATTTTTCTTTCTAAAATCGTATGTAGAAGGTCAAATGTATTGAATGTGTACATAAAAAAAAAATAACTATTTTTCATTGGAATATTTTTTTGCTTTCTAAAGGGGCAGATGTAAAATAAAATGTACTGAATATTAGTAGTAGAAAAAACTTAACTATTACTGATTTAAATATTTTTCAGCTTTCTAAAATATATTGAATATCCTCCTCCCCCCCCCCCAAAAAAAGGAGGGTGAAAAACAACATGATTTTCATTTTCACCAGAGAATATCCTTACTCGGAAAATTGATTTAGTATTTAAAAACGGTAAACTAACTTTCAAACAAAATCTACTTCGTTCAAACACTAACAGCCGCACTTACCAGTCTAAAAGTCAGAAAAAAATATTCATGTTTTTTAAAGCAATAAATTTTTCTCGCTCTTAACTTGGTAGTAAAAAATCCTGCGTGGTAGTCGCTGCTTGAGAAATGAGGAAATAAAAGCAAAGATTTAACTCCGACTGCCTTACCTCAAACTCTGTTCGATTTCATGATTTCGACTCTGATTCAGCAACCCTGGTAGACTTGCGGACTCGGAGGGAAAATGACTTCAGCTCTGACTCTTTGAACTCTTCGGCTCCTTTTCCGCATAACCAGTTTGACTCCGACTTCTCCGTCCTGAATGAAAATAGTCATTATAATTCTGTCATTTGCAGAGTTAAGTAGCGTGAATTTTCCAGGTGTTTCCCGAAGTAATTTACAAACAAGGGGAAACCAAGTTAAAGGTTCTCACACAAAAAAAAAAAAAAAAAAAGAAAACACCTCTTTTTGAGATGTTGTACATTCAAAATTACAACATGAAATAAAATTACTATGTGAAATGAAGTGGTTGAATGACATTTTCCCTCTCAATCTCGCCGCAGGGAAAAAGAAAAAAAAAAGCATAATTATCTTTTGTTTTGCAAACAATTTTCAAAGATAAGAGGCATCAACTGAAGTTTCAAATGTTTTTTGCATAATTTTTTTCTTTGACATTTTAATTTAGAATAAAAACTCTTTATATTTTCTGTGTCAAATATCAAACAATTAAAGTAACATCTGTCAATACATATACAGGGTGTTCCGTTTTAACCTGCAAGACCTTTATTTTCGCAACCGTTAGTCCTAGATGTATACTTCCAATTGCGAAAATGTTCAAAATCAGATGCAGAGTTAAGATATTGAAAGTTTGAAGTAAGATAAAAATGAGTCAAAAATATAAAATTTAACTTTTTATACGGGCCCTAGATCACCTAACTAATATTTAGAGAAATAACCTCAATTGAAAACTATTACTGACACAAAAAACTTGACATTTGTGCGACCAAAACTCGAGATATTCCAGTATTCCAGTTCAAAGTTTAAAGGGACTATACAGAAGATGCGATTGGAACCTATCGCCTTTATAGAAGAAGCACAGATTATCAAAATAAGAAAAACAAGGTATTTATATTTTTCATTGCCATTCAAAATTAAATGCAAATGTTAGGCCGTGATACGCAAAAACACATTACAAAACCTCGAACAATTTGAAAAAACCACTCTATTCACACATATAATTTTAAACACTTGTTAACTGATATATTTTCCCCCCAAAAATGTTACTGACGGTGAGTGAAAAGTGGTGTAAGTCACAAAACGCCGCGTTTCATATCTCGGTGAATATTGGTCGTATTAATTTCAAACTTTTTGTGTCGGAATTATTTTTCAATGGAAATTATTTCCCCAAACATGTTAGGGGACTTGATAACCGTATAAAAAGTTAAATTTTGTATTTTTTGAGAAATTTTTACTTTTATTTCAAATTTTCAGTATCTTAACTCTTATCTGATTTTGAAAATTTTTGCAATTGGAGGTATACATCTGGGACAAACGTTTGAGAAACGTAAGGTCTTGCAGGTTAAAACGGAACACCCTGTACATACGGGAAATAATCTCCATTTAAAAATATTACTTACACAAAAAACTTGACACTTATGTTACCAAAACTCAAGGAGATATTCGAACTCAAAGTTTTAAGGGATCATATAAAAAATAAGAATGGAACTTATTGTCCTTTCAGAGGAATGTCAGGCTGTCGAAGTAAAAAAAAAACTAAGTATTTATATTTTTCATTGTTATTCCAAAATAAATGCAAATGGTATGTCATGATACGCAAAAACACACTACAAAACCTCGAACAATTTGTTGAATCACACCATACGCACACATATAATTTTAAACCCTTGTTAACCGCTATGTTTTTCCCCAAAAGTTGTTATGGATGGCGAGTGTAAAGTGGTGTAAGTCACAAAACGCTGCGTTTCATAGCTCGGTGATTATTGGTCGTACTAATGTCAAACTTTTTCTGTTGGAAAGATTTTTCAATGGAGAAAATTTCCCTAAGTAAGGGGACCTGGGGCCCGGATAAAAAGTTATATTTTGTATTTTTTGATTCAATTTTATTTTGGCTTCAAACTTTCAACTCTGCATCTGATTTTGAACATTTTTGTAATTGGAAATATGCATCCAGGAATAACGGTTGCGAAAATAAAGGTCTTGCAGGTTAAAACGGAACACCCTGCATATTGAAAAAAAAAGTCTCCAAAAAAACATTTGCTTCATTCATTATTTGTGTTGAGAAACTTATGCTTTATTAGTGTTGTTCAATCAAGTATTAATTTTAATCCTCTAATTAAATACACATTTTATAAATTTGACATATTACTATGTAATATTACATACAGCTGAATATTTTAGAAATTTAGCTCTTTAAGAAACAAGTTAAATTCACTTTTTATGTTTCCATAGAGCTTTAAAAGCTTTCGAAATAGGATACCACTAATTCTTCTTCCTTTTACTTAAGTCATCAATTTATTGAGTGATAACATAATGTTTCCGGAACAAAAAAAAATGCCACCTTCTTCATAAACTTTATTAAAAATATTATCTCATGTATGTCAATGTTTCAGAGCGCTTTACTTAGAGGATAATACTATTACTTTCACCGTCATCAATCATAAGCAGGTGTCTTTTGAAAATTAAAAAAAGGTTCTTTTATTTGTCTATCAGTTTTTACAAGATCTATTCCGGTGCATTGTCTTTTGAAGAACAATGAAAAATGCTCCAGGCTTCAGAAAAAGAGGAGATAATCTTTTATTTCAGAAGTTAAATAATTTACGAAGACGGTGTTGATTGAAGTGTCATGATTTTTTTCTTCTATAGATATTTAAATATGTTTTGGTAAAATATTTGTCACTGTAGTTTGATCACAATGTAATTGCTTTTTAATGATACAAAATAATACATAGATTGTTGAAAGTGTTGATAAAATTTCAAATAAATGATAGATGATATATTTGCACTTAAGTGCTTGTTTGTATCCAATAAAACTACGTGAAATTTACTTTAGCGTTCAAAATGCAATAACTACGGAAAATAAAGTGAAACCAAGCATATTTAAAAAACAAATACAGACTCCCCTCGTATAACACGGTACTACAACATCACGGTTTCGATAATACACGGTGCCAAATTTGCGATTATTATAACACGTTTTCGATATTACGCAGTACAAAACGTGAATTTAATACTCTACACGGTTTTGATATAATACGAATTTTAGAAGATGGAAAAATTATTTTGTTTCTGATGCATTGTAAGAAAATAACAAAAGGATTAAACATAAGGTAAATTTAGCAAACGATTAATATAAAATGTAGTCGAAACAAAATATAAAGTAAAATAAATAGAATTATTATATTTATGTTATTTTATATTTTGTTTTGCTGTTGTTGCTCAGACGAACTATAGAAAAGCTTAAATTTTTTTCACTGATAGAATGAGTTTCGTTCATAGTAAAGAAAGTTTTTCTTGATGTGCAAAATAGTTTTAGTTGCAGGCATGTAAAATAATTAAGTTGTATCGTTTATAAAAACACTTAATTTTAGATCGGTGGGCCGTTGTATATTCTGGTCGCTTGTTTTCGTTTGTAGGTTCTATTGAGCCAACATTCCAGCTGTTACAAAATTATAACATGGTTTCGATACAACACGGTACACATTCCCTGATTCACATTGTTTCAAAGTCTTATACAACACGGCTTCGATATAATACGAAACAAGGTTTCGATGAAATACAGTGTACATTGGCATGATTAATAATATGTACATGATTAATTAGGTTAAAAAATAAGTAAAAAACTATTTCTAAAATTGTCTCGTATAACACGGTTTCGATACTACACGGATCGAATTAACTGAGTTTACGAGGGATACCTGTAAATAAATAAATGCATGAGCAAAGAAATACATGAATAAAAAAATAAATAAATTATTAGAAGAACAGTACACTTTAGCCCTGAGTATTAGAATAAAGTAGCGAAAGGTCCGCCATCTTGGGGCTAAACCCGGCTTACTTCCTATGCCTGCTATGGTGAAGCAGCGTGTTTTGCTACTTGATTGTGGTTTCTTATTAACTCGATGCTAATGCACAACCAAGAAGCACCAGAATCAAGAAGCAAAATACTCTACTTCACCACAACAGACATAGGAAGAAAGCAGTGTTTAGCCCCAAGATGGTGGACGCGTCGCTACTTAAGCTACGATCTAGGGCTTTACAATGGGCAAGATTGATCAGGCTCGTAAAACTGGGACTGGCAGCATTCACAATGTAACTTATGGCCATCGATGGGAAACCGAGGGAAGCTTTTTGTTTTCAATTGGTAAGTGAGTCTGAGTTAGACGCAAGGCAATGTAAAATAGTTTCACTCTGATAACTATAACTAAGATATAGAAGAAGGAATAAACAATCCCGTTTCTTCAAATAGGAGTGAAGAAAGCAGGTTTGCTTTGCAAACAATGCTTATTGGTGCTGTGCCAACGTAAGAATTTCTGCTTTTTCTTCGGAAGCAAAAACATGCCCATCCAACGTAGGACTTCTTTTTAGCAGATTCATAATTTAAACAATTTATTTGTGAGAACGGTGGTTTCAGAAAAAAGAAAAGAAAAAAGACTAGAAACGTTGGATGTTTATTCAAGCGATTTTACTCTTTTGTTTCTAATTCATTTTAAGCAATTTTACCAATTAGAGAACATTTTAATATAGTATTATAAAATCAAAATTTTATCAAGTGTTAATTATACTACTGTGTACAAAATGTTGTTTAGGATGTTAGAAGTTTTTAATAGTAGGATTAAATCTCGAAGCTCAAATATGTGTGCATTGATAAATAGACTGTTTGTAATCTCGAAAATCGTGTATTTTAGTAAATCGTTCTGTATAATAAACAATGTTTTTTAAAATTTTAAATGCCTATTTCTGCCTTTAAAGATTTAGAGCAACAAAAGACGTTGGGAAACGAATGACATTGTTGCAATACCAGTTGGTCCACAGTTTCTGAGTAAGTACATACTTTTACAAATGTATCTTCAAAGAACGTCAGAAAACAAGGCGGAACGAGTTAGTTAAAAAACCCTTTTCTTTTCTTAACCCATTAAGAAATTATGACTACAAAGATATAACTTCGAACTAATGAAATAGTTTACTGAAAACAATGTAACAAAACATTTTCTTCTTCAATTTGAGAAAAAACAAGCAATAACCACAAAATGTATTTTTATTTCTTCTTCTCAAGAAAGGGAAGTAATTCGACTCGGCAAACAAACAACAGTAAACAAAGACCAGAAAACTCAATACCATTCCTTCCATTATGATCACTTCAGCTTGACGAAAGTCTTTTATTTATGATCATTTATGGTATGAAATCGGTTTTCTTCAAAGCGATTATCGTTTTTCTGAAGTATTTTCATCGTAATCATTTACCGATGCATGTGTTTGTGGAACACAAATTGTCAGAAAAATCGAAACCCGAGTTTCTACTTTCAAAACAGTCACGAATGCTGTCAGATTTTCAGAGGTAAAATGCATCTTTTGGAAGAGGATATCTGTTTTTCGTATGTCACAATAGTATATCTTCAAAAGAAACTCATTAAGTGGTTCATAGGAATGAAAGATTCAAGAAGCTATAAAAAAATTAAGAGTATGTCTTGGACAAAGTTATTTGTTACTTACAATGCGAACCAATGAAATGACATATCTATAAAAAATACACGATTGACAAGATTTTACATATAATCCGAACAATCATGTAACTTTCAATACATTATTATGCTTCATTTCTATTACAGAAATAAAATGTGGAAATGTAAACATTTTCTAGAAAGTATTTTTAGAAATAATAGTTAAGATGCAAATGTTTTCTGAGTGTTTGACAACGTAATTTCAAAATATAATGTGCCTTATTTTTTACATTAATAAACATTGAACGCATTGTGAAGCCCAGATACGATTTTCTATGGTTTGGGTAATAGTCTCAGGCAGTGGGTTTATGAATGCGAAATGTTTGCATATAAGTCTTTTTCATATGTTTGCTGATAACGTATGTTCCTTTGTTGGTCTTTACTAAATCACTTGTACATTTTTGTTTTGTATTGCCATCCTAGTTTCATTCGTAATAAAAGCTCTGGCGAGGTTCCAATTCTCAAAGTTCAAGATGTCATTAGTTAATTCAAATGTAATCCTTGGTACTTCTATATTTTTTTTGAAACAGTTTTGCTAAAGTAAGATCACACTCAGAGATAAGATCTCCTCTGCTTTTAAGTTCTTAATAGCTTAAATGATCTCTTTTGTAGTTAGTACTTAGATTAAGTTAATCTCCATAATTTTATTAGGCTTCATTCATACGAAGCAACTGAGTTGAATCAACTTTTGAACGAACGTTTATGAGGAAGTGTAACCAGGTAGAAAAAAGAAAAAGTCGCCTGTCATCCTTCAAACGACAGTAAACTGTGCCTAGTGTGCCTGGGCACATATGTTGCTACACTGTAAAAAAAATTCGGAAACGTTTCTGAGTATATCGTGCAGCTGTGGTTCATGAAAGTTTCAAAAACGTTTCTGAGTATTTCGGAATCCTCTTTCTGTAATGTCCAGAAACGTGTCTGAGTATTTCGGAATCCTCTTTCTGTAATTTTCAGAAACGTTTCTGAGTATTTTGGAATCCTCTTTCTGTAATGTTCAGAAACGTGTCTGAGTATTTCGGAATCCTCTTTCTGTAATTTTCAGAAACGTTTCTGAGCATTTCGGAAACCTCTTTCCGTAATTTCCAGAAATGTTTCTGAGCATTCTGTACTGCTGTGGTTCATGAAAGTTTCGAAAACGTTTCCGAGTATTTCGGAATTCTCCAAACAATTTTCAAAAACGTTTCCGAGAATTTCGGAATCCTTTTTCCGTGATTTTTTCTAAAATATAATTCTTTATTATAGTATTGCATACCATATCAGTTTCAATTCTTTCATATCTAAGAGCAATAATACAAACAATTTTAGAATCATTCGTGGATTTTTTTTTTTTTTGAATTTCTAATGACAAATCGCATGGTTAACAGCATAACATATGCACAGTTATAAATTTTTGAAAAATTTTGAAATAATCTAGTAGTTTCATTCCTAATCACAAAATCGTCGGGGAATTGGAGGGGGGGGGTACCTTCTGAAAAGTGGGGATTGTTTGTTAAACAATCTTAAGCTTCATTTTTTCTCTCAATATTTTCAAGACAAAACTATCAACATATTGTATTTTTAATGCAGAACTTAAAAACATATCTTGTATCAAACTTGATAGCTTTTATCTTCGGATAAAATTTGACAGGACTTACCTACCCTTCGCGTTCCGGAATTTGTTCACCTCAAGTCAATTTCTCTGACGAACAAAGTGTACCGAAAAGTACCAACAGAGAAATTGATGAATTTAAATATGACACCAAGTCCCCCTGCTGGAACCATTCGGGTTGATTCTTCTGTTCTTGCCCTTTTCCAGCTGATCACACACTGTAAAAACGATTCAGAAACGTTCCTGGGAAATAATAGGCAGCTGATGTGCCCACTTTCTGCCAGTAACGTATCTCGCAAAAACCAGGAAAGTTTTCCGCTAAAATTCAGTAACCTTCCTGAAAAATTCAGAAATCTTTCCGTTTAAAGCCTTTGTGTCTCTGGAAGTTCAAACTTATATCTGGTAGGGATAATATTACAGCTTGGCACCTTCCTGATTTATCAAGACAGTGCCAAAAGCAGTACTGCAAGCATGGCCATAGCTAAGCTAGAATTGCAAGTAAGTATCAAGCATCTCACTTGCTTGCAATTCTGACAAAGTTACGAAGTCCATACTTATTCGCTCCCTTTGGGAGTGTAATCAGCATGGACGAGCCGTAAACTACCTGAAGCCGATACACCTTATAAATACTCTCAATTAATCTTTAAACTGGGAGCTAGAAGTATTTTTTACTACAGAGAGAAGTCTGCATTCGTGCAACTTGTAGCAATTCAGGAAACTTTTTGTCCTTGATACGTGATATTTCCAGGAAGTGGATAAAAACCAGTAAAATCCCGAAAGGTTACGCGGAAATAGTCAGTAATGTTTCTGAATTTTTTTACAGCGCAAACATAAATAGTTACTCAAAATAGGTTACTGATTTTATTTTTACAGTGTGCGCAAAATGCAATATATATTTTATTTATTAAAACATTGAACTCTATTACATGATTATTCCATTTCATATATACGAGAATCCCCCTCCCACTATAAGAGTGTTGGTGCACCCATAAAATGCTATAAAGCACCACCCCTTAAAAAAGCAACCACCTGAAAATGTCAATGGCACAGTCTGCGTGGTGAACGCCCCTCGTCTTCTCCCCATATGTACATTGTATATTAATAACATAGGTACATTGCAACTAAAATGAATCGTACTAATGAAGCTCTGCTGAGATAAATAATATTTCATGTATAATATAAATTATAAATCAAAGTATCATATACATTATAAATCAAAGTATCATATAAATTATAAGTCAAATACTTTAATATGGTGTAAAAATACAAAATTATTTATTTTATTAAGTCTTTTTTTTTTTTTTTTTTTGCTTTTGGTAAAATTGAGGCTCGTAAAACGAAAAAAAGGAAGACACTTTTAAATACATATATAAATCTATTTGTTAAAGAAATTAATACACATTTAACTAATTTAAAGCGTTTCGCTAATGCAAATATTTAAAGAGATATCGTTACTTAGATAATACTGAAGCACTATGTTCCTAATTACAAGAGATGGTTTTTTTTTACTTCATACAATCTAACTACACTGTTTACAAGAGAATGAAAACATGCAACCTTAAAGACGAACTATCAAACCTGACAATTTGCATATTATAACATTTAATTTATAATGCTTGATACATAAATGTTTAGCCAAATATTAACTGATATTGACACATAAAAACAAAGTACACAATAACACTTATTTAAAGTTTTTTTATAATCTTCAATTCATAAATTTTACAGAATAAAACTAGACACACTTGCACTTTAAATATGTGTTCTATGTAATGAAAAATATTTTCAAATTGCAATAGTTCACAACGAAAAAATGACACTGAGGAAAATAGTTTTTTTTAACGAGATTTATATGAACTAAATCACTTTAAAGTAATAGAGTTGCAAAGCGACTTACCTATTCGTCGGTGGTGATCTTTTGCAGGCTTTGGTCACCAAAAAGTGATTTTTATGACAGAATAAAATTCTGCCTACAAAAATTACCCATTTGGTAGAAAGAAGAAAAGTATCCAAGAAAAAAGTAAATTACCTACACAAGTTATGCGACGCAACGAATTTACATGGCATCCTCTCGGCAGTTATTTGGTTTTTAATTTCAGTTTGTATTCCTTCCGCGAGCATGCGTCGAGAAGTTGCACTTCGTACTTAAAAATAAGTGACATACAGTGGCTCCCAAAAGTCTTCGTACACCTACGACTTTCAACGAAATGGGCCCCAATTCATTGGTTAGAATTAAGATTTCGGAATAGGTATTTAATTGTAAGATCTATGATCAATTTTTAACAAAACTACATGAAAAGTTTTTAAAAAATATTAAAACTTATTTTTTTTTAAATCAAAATCCAAAAAGTACCGGAAATTTTATCTCACAAAAGTCTTCGTACACTTTATAAAATGTCTATATATTATTGAATAATCTAACTTTTGATCAAGTTATTAATTAGTAGAATATCATACAGTATTCATAACACCTTTTAAACGTCTGGGAATAAATTTCATTCCTTTTCTTTCTTTTTTTTGCGTAATTTCTGAGTAAGTGTTCAACCACACTTCGAGTCTTTGTTTCTAGCTCTATTTTCGTTTTAAAGCCCTATTTTTGTAATCTAGCATCCAGATATCTCTAAATACGTTACATTAAGTTAAAATCTGGAGATTGAGGGGGTATTTTCTAAATTTTAGGACAATTTTCGAGGCACTAGACGCAAACGTTGAAAATCGTGTGCTTCTTATCGTTATTTTGATAAAAAACAAAGTTGTTTCCAATAACCAAATTTTTGGCTAAGAGTTCAAAATTGGTTTTTAAAATATTTAAAGGAACAGCATGATTCATTATTTCATCAAAAAATTCCAAACTACCAAGTCCTGATGCTGATATGCACCCTCACACTAGAACACTTCCACCGTCCTTATTAACTGATTCAAATAGGTTCTTAAGATTAAGTTCCTAATTTTTTCTTCTACTTACAGTTACACAACAATTTAACCAAAAATGTTGAATTAGTTTTTATCCGTAAGTAAGACGTGATTCTGAAACGTTTTCAGCTTATTTATCATTGATTTTGCGACGAAAAGCGTAAGCTTACTGTTTTTCGCACGACCAAGAAAATTTCTGGGGGAAAAAGGTCATTTAATTCAGCTAATCAGAGAACTTGGCAAACAATTTTAGGTGAAAATTAAATGTGAAATGTTTGATTTAACTCTTCAGAAACTTTTACAGCACTCAAATGTGTATTTTTCATAATTTTTTTTTCTTTAAATCTCCGATCACGTTTTGTCAACATTGCCGGTTGACTTTTTCTTACCTTGTTTTCGGTCCGATTCCTTTCTTTAAAGCTATTTATTAAGCACTTTCCCATACAAACAAATAGAGGCATTTCAAACCAATTTACCACTACTGTGGGAAAAAAATTCCAATTTTGAATGGTGTTTGCGGTTTTTTACTAATACCAGCCATTTTACAGTAATAAGCACAATATTAAGTAATAAATAAACAAAAAATTGAAGCCAAATGACTTATAAGGGTCAACACAATGCAAAAAAATTAATAAAACGGCATATGATAATTTTAATCATGAATTTATTCGAACATATTTGAGTGTACGATGACTTTTGTGGCGTGTTATTTCTCTGTCTCTTCGTTTTCTGACCCATTTCAAAAAGAAGATCCTTCAATATTTTGAAAAAAAAACCAATGGGTTGTGTTGAGACTGACATAGGAATGACGTGAAAAAATATTGGACTTCATATTTAAATTCAGGTTTCGAGTTATTTTGGTTTTACTAAAAAATTTCAAAGTGTACGAACACTTTTGGGAGCCACTGTAGCTTCAAATTCAATCTCATGACGATACATTAGCAAGAAAATATAAGACTTTAAAATTATCTTCAGTGAATTCATGCGAGGAACAAAACTTCTACTAATCCCCTTGATGAGTGTAACTTCGCACATGAGTCAGCACTTGTTTTCATTGCGTGCTTTCACGAGTTTCACTTTGGATTTGGTGCTGGACTATAAAATTACCGTATGAGCTGCGCAGGCGTCGACTCTTACTTTCTTGTTAAACGGGAAAGGTATTTGATAAGAGCAGAGAACTGCTGAGGGCGTACGGGACATTATCAAACATTCGTTCTAGACATGAGTAAACTAGTAGAGGGTCAACTCGGTTCAGTTTTCGCAGCGTTGTGGAATAGCTGCATGAATATGTTCGGCATCTCTTTATAGTAAATACAACTAAGGTTTCAAAGAAATTCTGGAAGGAAGTCTGTGGCGGGCCTGCGTCCTGGAGACCCCATAGCACCTACAGCCTTGAAATTTTGTATAAACCTGCTTCGATCCCCGGGGGTGTGCAACTGAGGTTTTATTTTTTAAAATTCGAATTATTTTTTTTTTGTGATTAATTTTTTTAAGCTGAAATTTCGCGTAAATTGCCTATTGTTGCCTATTAAAGGGGTGAAAAATTACTTGCACATATTAATATTATCTATCGTTGTAAAGGGTAGAATTTTCCGCGTTCTACGCAGTTTGTTTCAATGATCTAACTTAAATACGGCGGGAGTTATTTGCGATTTTAGCTGACACGTTTTTAAGCTTAGCTAAAATTTAGGCACTACTTTCTTCATTAAATCTATCAGTAAAAAGCGAAGGAATTATCCCACAGTTTTCTTTTTGACACCACTGAAAGAGCGGTTGTTTTTACTCCAGATCTAACTCGACCTATGGTCAAAAACTTTAGCTTCTATCTCCAAAGGAAAAAAAGTTACAAGCAGTTTTAATCAAGTTCGAAAAATCTTATTTCCATTCAAATTATTGATGTTTTATTTGGCGTTACCGTAGTTACTTTTCGATTTGTTTTTTTCTTCTTTCTTATTCACAAATTTTAAGGGTTTCGATTTTAACTGAAAATCTTAAGGTCAACTCAATTCAAGTCCCGAGCTAAAGAGCAAAATATATTACTAGAGACCACGAATATGAAAGCGACTTTTCAAACGTACACAACGGCAGTTTTGCGATGCTCAGGAGCCTCTTAGCCCTTATCGCTCTGCATGTTGGTACAAAGTAGTTTGAAACCCAGGGAATGGCTGCTTTTTGTTCCAAAGAGAGCTCATAATGTGCTTTTAATCTGTTTTTTCCAATTGACGATTAAAATCTTTTCGAATCAAATAAGATTGCGAAGCAATCTTCGGGAGTTGGTGAGCGTTAACGAGCAGGGGGCAGAGCCCCCTAGTATTAGAAAAAGAAGTTGATTCAACAAAGTAGCTTCGTGTGATGACAACAATAAACGCCAGTAAACTACTCAACAGGCAATTTTTTTCGAAAAGTTGATTCCACTGACTGCCGTGTGTGTAGGAGGGTTTAACTTAGAACAAAATGATACATATCATCAAGCTGTGAAATTCTTCAATATAGTCTCTAGTGTAGTATACAACCAGTTTCCAACAATGTGGAAGTCGTAGGACACGCATATTAGCATCTGTCCTATCGATAGCTCGCATGGCGAGGTCTAACTTCTGCAATAATATCTGTAACAGCTCGGAAACGAATGCCACAAAGTTAAATTCCTTCATCTTAAAAATTATAAGTCAAAGTCAGAAGGACTTATGTCTGAGGAGTATGGTGGATGGTACAGCACTTTCTACGCTAAAACTGGAGCGACGTTGCCAATGGATGTCAGCCACATGTTGGCGTTATTCGTTAAAATCTTTTCCAAACCTTGCCATTGTTCTCCAAGTCAATGCAGGTATCAACAAGTTCGTTGATCATCCCTGCCATCATTCTTAAGCATCTTACTAATCAGCAATTCTAACCATAATTGTTTTTGCAACGTGTTTTGATACATAAGAATAAGCAGAATGAACTGAATGGACTATTTGATCCAAATGCAAGATGTGACAGTGCTATGAATATAATTCTGTAATTTAAATTTATTGTCTCTAATAATCGTGTCAACTGGAAGACCAAATTGTATTCAGTGATGTTTCAGTGTTCTGCGTGATTGAAAATTAATTGGAAGCTATTAAGGAAAATTCTCCACAAGAAGGCTTTGGATCACAGTGAGCTAATACAGACAGATTATTTACTGAACTTCAATTCGTATATGAAAATGGCTGCAGAAAAATTAAACCCTGACATCCACTTAAATTTTGAAAAAAAAAAGAGCATTTAATCTTGACAGATAATAGTAATTTATATATATTTAGATTATATTTCACGAAACATTTTGGAAGATAAGGTTTTGTTTCTTTACCAGAAGAATAAGAAGTAAAAGAACAATTCATTAAGAATTTATAACGAATTTTGCTTTTTGTTCCTAACCATGGAAGAATTCATAATTGTTATAAAAATAAATGCCAACTCAAATTGTAAACAACTCGTTTTTTTAAAAAACGTTTCCTTTCAATTGTTGCAATGTCTTACTTCTGATTCTCTTGTCAAATTATTTTTCTCCTACATGGTTAAAAAAGGTTGTCTGGGGCCAAACTTGTTTTTCATTCCATGAGAAAATAACGTATTTTTTAGAAAAAAAATATTTCTTAATTTGAAATGAAGTTTCCCATCAGAGTTTTCTTCTGAGGTTTTTTATATTTCCGGTTTTTCCCAGAAGCATTATTAGGACGTAGTTGGGTTAACAGAAAATAAAGTTTGAAAGAAATCAATGAAACTTGTTTCAGACAGGAAACGCTTCCTTTTAATTTTTTACTTTCTGACACCTAATGAAAATATTTAAAAGAAATAAATATTATTAAAGTTATAAAAAGTTCCCTTATATCTTTTGATGGATATTGGAAAAAATTAATGCGATACGTTTTTGCGTTTTAAAATGAAGTAGCAGTAACAATGATAAGAACAATAATCTAAGAAAGAAATTAAAAAAATTAGTGTGAAATTAAATATTTTGAAAAGAGAGTTACAGAAAGGTCTAGTAGTAAAATTAATGAATGCAGGCTGATTATTATATATTTTTTATTAGTTCTACTACGTTTATTGTATACATCTATTTCTTATCATGATTAATCGTTATGATAAAGAAGTTTGAGAAAAATTCCATATTAGATTTATAGTGTTCCTGTTATAGGGCATAAAAGTTTTTTGTTTTCAGATTTTTATCTTTTAATTCATCTCTCTTTTCAGAATTTTCCACCTTTTTCCTAGAAAACTTTTTTAAGTTTATTTTTTATTTATTACTGCAAAGAGAGTTACGTTGTTCAAGATGTCTAAGTTTCTAAATTGTTCTATGTATGTTAATTGTTTAAAAAAAAATGTCACATCGAAATCTACTTTGTATGATAATTATATCAGCACAGAATAACTTTTAAGTATTAATCTTCTTTATTTTTTTTGAAAGCATATATGCTACCTTTCAACTACTTAGTGAGGCAGTACTTTTTTGCAAGTCTTTCATTGTCGATCATGTAATACTTTTTCTTTTGTTACTTTCAAAATTTATTCTGTCCTCAAAGTGCTACCATTCTTGGTATACAGTCAAGCTCGCCTATTGGAATATCGGTTAAAAGGATATCCCGCTTAATGTAATACACTTTCAATGCACCAAACCTATGACGCATATTATTTTGATCCCGGTTAATGTAATACCCCGCTTATCAGAATAATTTTTCATGGAAAATAGGCAATTCCCTTAAGCGGTCTCGACTGTATCATAAAAATAAACTCATAAGTACGAGAGATCACTGTGTTTAGATGGTATGTTTTTGGAATAGGAAAAGGGAAATGAAGCAAAGGGATGTAAGTGACAAAATTAAAAATTTGGATTTAAACAGTTCAATTGTAGGTGTACCTACCTCTCCTATGTCTTGGGGCAAGGCAGAGTGCTATTAGCTTTGGTAGGTGCTGTTATAAAGCATAATGGGGTTATTTCCTTTAGTCAAAAGTACTACTTTCAGTCACTGAAATTGATAAAATGTGTAAAAAAAATAACATGAACCCAGATAATACTTTCATTTTCCCAACAGTTATTTTTTAATTAATTTTTTAAAATGTCCGATTTTGAAAACAAGGCGTGGTTTTTATGACGTCACAAATGATGCAATTTGGCGCATCTTTCTACCACTTTTCCACGTTATAATAATCAAGAAGCGAATTAAATATTGCGCTCTACGCTTGCTATCAACCATATCATTGCCAATACACGTGACTAAAGATGCAAATTAAACATTTTGTCTGTGGATTGCAACACTGAATGGCATTTCATCATTTGTGATGTCACACGACAGAAGCGTAAACAATGAAAGTGCGCCGATTTAAGAAATTTTTTAAAAATATTAAACTTAAATAAATTATTTAAAAAATGGTCAGATCTTATGTTTTTAAGCTTGCTCTTTAGAAAAAAATACTCCTAAAATTTCGCAAACGACCCCATTTAGAAAAAATTCATTGAAAGCCTATTTAGGACGTTATCTTTAAACATGTTTTACTAAAAACTTGAAAATGTCCACTTACATCCATTTGCTTCTTACTGCTTCAAATAGCAGAAATTATTTCTTTTATTTATTTTAAACAATAATTTTTGTTATGTGTGCCGAAACTCTTTTACAGACACATTTTGTGCGATTAGGAAGGAACATCAAGGGTAATACTAATTAACAGAACTCGAAATTACATTTAAATAACTGAATGTGTTCATAGATGATCCAGTTTTTCAACTTTATTTGTCATTTCACATTTCTTTTTTTTTTTATCTTTAAAATTAATTTATGTTTTGTGTATTCACACAAAAACATTCTTTTTCTCTCTTAAAGATACATTTTGTACGATAAGGACGACACCAACAGTGATACTAATAAAAAGTAAAAATGAAACTCCGTTTAAAGGACTGAGTAACCACTGACGAGCTAGGTTTTCAACCTCATTCATCATTTAAAACTTATTATATTTCTTTTTAAAATTAATTTGTGTTATGTATTCAAAAACTCTTCATTTCTCGCTGATGCATTTGTACGATTAGTACCGATAACCAACACTAATAATAGTTAACGAACCATAAAATTCCGTTTAAAAAACTAAATGATTACTCATGATCTAGTTTTTCAACCTCATTTATCATTTTACATTTCTTTTTTTTTTTTTAAATCTTTGAAATAAATTTGTGTTTTAGGTTCAAAGATTCTTATTTTTTCTCCTTTAAACATACGTTTTGTACGATTAAGACAACACCAAGAGTGACACCAATGATAAAAAAAATCCATTAACTGAATGACCATTGATGATCTAGATTTACAACCTCATTTATCATTCTATATTTCTTTTGTTTGTTTTTAAAATTAATTTGTGTTATTTATTAAAAGATTCCTTATTTCTCTCTGATGCATTTTGTACGTTTAAGACACATAACCAACAGTAATACTAGGGTCTGGTGGGGTAAAGGGGTCATAAAATACAGGTTTTACAAATTAGGTAAATAATAAATACAGGAATTTCTTTTAAAACTTCAAATTTTTTTGTCTTTATTTTGCACTACATTGATAAAGAAAATGCTGCAATGAATTTTCGGAAGAAAAAAAACAGATTTAAATAGCATAATGGCATTTCCTTTTTCGTGTGCGTTAATGACCTGGGTTGGGGTAAAGTGATCACAGTTCAAACAATTGATCTAAAACCATCATAAATAACCGTAATAGTTCTTTTGTAGAAATTAACTTTATTAAAATGCATTTTTGATGATTAGCTATGGACCAAAGTTGGTTCACCAAGAATTTTAATCATATTTCACTCCTGGATTTCATCAGAATCATCAGCAAAGGTGTGGTAATTTGCAATGTTTCTTTTCTTTCGGGATATATTAAAGATAGCTTCTAAATAATGTCTAAACTACCTAAATTTTATAATAAGAAAATATTACACTCAAATAGAGTCCCGAAAATATATTAATTCATTAAGAAAGAAAAGGAAAAAGAAATCAAGCTTTATCTATTTATTTATTCAATGTATACGCAATACTTGTAGTTCTAAGTTTCTCCTTTTTACTGACATTCAACAGCTGATTTTTATTTGGAGGGGTGAAGGGAGGGGGGGGGGTATAAATTATTCTACTAGAATAATTTAAAAGATGTGTTGCAGAAAAAATTCCACGATTTTTTAAAAAATATAGGATTACAATCTTGCTTTAATTCAATCGATATGCTTTATCAAATTTAAATTCAGTTGTATTTAATTCAGTTTACCTTAAGAACAGTAAATTGTTAATAAACTCAATATTTAATTGATATTTGCCTTATAAGTGAAGCTTAAATGATTTTAGATGAAGGATATATGTTAAGCTTAACCAATGACCACTTTACCCCATCTTACTTAAGTTGATCCAAAATATAAAATAAATCCAGCTTAGTTGTTTATGTAAACGTGTTTCAGAGACATCCGGGAAACTGCTTGCACAATCAATCTCCTAAAAATTTTAATAAACAAAATTTTACGAAGAAGTTAAAAGAGGTGTTCAGATTTTGAAATGTTTTATGTGCACATAATACGAAACTTTTCACGAAATAAAATACTTCCAGTTTCAAAATTTTGAGTTCAGAATATCGTTCGTAATTGTTAAACTCTAAAAGAAAAAAAACCCTCATTCTTTCATTTCTTTTGAAAATGTAATTCTTTATTTGATTTATGACAACTGGTATGGTTCCTTCGGTTAATTAATAAAGGTTTCGGTAAATTAATGTATGTTACTAAGTAATATGGATAAAACTTCGGTAAAATACTTTTATTTGGTGACTAGTGGTACCCGCATGGTTAGAAAAAGTAAGATGTCTTTTGGTTCGCCTGTATATTTACAAATAATTGGCTTGTACCCATGTTACGGTTCCACGTTATGATAATTTCGTATCTCGCCAGTTGGCTTGTTCCCATGTTACGGTTCCACGCTATGATAATTTCGTAATTTACTCGTCCATCTTATGATAATTTTGTTCTTAAAATTGGAATAGAAAAAAAAAACCACATCGAATTTTTGAAAAATCGCTTCGAGGTGCACACCCCCATGCTACAAACTAACTTGGTACCAAACTTCATGAAAATCGGCCGAACGGTCTAGGGGCTATGCGCGTCACAGAGATCCTGACAGACAGAGAGAGATCCGGACAGACAGAGAGAGATCCGGACAGACAGATCCTGACAGATAGAGAGACTTTCAGCTTTATTATTAGTAAAGATAAAGATTAAAACATTATGTACAAACAATTCTCAGTGCACCAGCACACTAGCACCGTTTCTTCTGGTAACGATCCTGCCAAAACAAAATATGCGAGTCTTTAACTACTACGAGGGGGCCGCCGGCACATCACTTTTAGAGTTTAGATGCCACAACCACTTTACCCCATTGACCACTTTCTCTCCCCAGACCCTAATTAACGTAACGTAAACTCCGTTTAAATAACTTTATGACCACAGATGATCTAGTTTTTCAGCCTCATTTATCATTTTATATATATATTAGTGTGGTTCAAAACAATTTTTTTTTCAGCTTGCTGTTTTGTCTCGTTGTAGGGCTATAGTATATATAACAAACAGGCCCGTCGTTTAAAATTTTTACAGGGAGTCAAATGGTTCTACACTAGGGTGGTTCAAAAAAGCCTTTTTTCATCTAGAGTCCAGGACACCCCCTATTTTTTTTTTAAGACTTACTAATAGTATTATGATGTAAAAGTTTTAGCTTCTTACTTAAATTTTAAGAAGGTGCTCAGTGACTCCTTAATTTAATATTAGCCGTAGCATAGAAAATGCCACAAATTTAGAAACATTTATTTTCCCCAGCTGTTTTTTTGTAAATAGTTATTTTATTGCCATGTATATGCATATTACTAGTGTATATTAATAATATGTAGTATTGTTTTTTCAGTTCGATGTATTTTTCAACCCCCGTCCCCATACATATGAGGTTTGGGGGAGGAGGTTGAGCGCCCTCTTTCAGTTGAAATAATAAGCTAAAATTCCTCCAGTATATTACTATCCACAAGTCTAAAAACATTAAGGGGTGTCCTGTTATCTAGGAGAAACTTTTTTTACAGATAATTTTGAACCACCTTAATGAATATACATACATCTTTATTTTTAAAATTAATTGGATAAAAACTCTTTTTCTTTCCTTTAAAGATACATTTTTTACGATTAGGACACAACACCAACAGTAACACTAATTAACAAAACATAAAATTCCGTCCAAATAATGATGATCTAGTTTTTCTTCCTCATTTATCATTTTGTACCAATTAGCTTTCTAAAGATCTACGCGTTCCATTAGGGACTTTTTCCCGCAATTACTTTAGCTCCTCAAATGCGTCATTCAAACGAGAGCCTTTATCTTCAATTTTACTAAAGCTTTACAAAGTCCATTAAAGTATTATCTTCTCGATTCTTTTCATAATGTCGAGAGAATGCAGCAACGTGATCTAAAAGAAAGGATTTTGATTAGTTTCCATCACACGAAAAAGAAATCCACTCAATAAATTAATCTTAAACGACTTAATAAAAGAAGAGAGTAATCGCTCAATAAATTTCCTGTCATATTTGCGATAAATTAACTTGAATCGATAAAAATTGCTTTGTGCTGATAAATTCCCTTTTTAATATGTTTTTAATATGAATTCAAGATGATGGAATTTAATTTCTTTACAACTTTTGAAAATAATGCTAACATTATGGTTTTTCTTCTGTTACTTTTAAGAAATAATTGTTGTTGCTAGAAGAATATTTTGGAGTGAAAAAAAATATAAAAGCAAACCCTGCTGAAATTAATTACATTATTAATAAAAGGGAGCAAAAATATAAAAATTGAAGGAAAAAATAATTGGTTTTGCAAGTAAAAGTTGACGAAACTTTGAATCTAATACCAAAATGTTTTGTCATTTAACAAACAAAAGCGAACTTCGCGGTCAAATTGCGTAAAATTACGAACAAACAAAGGAGTATCCACCACAATTCAACAGAGTTGTAAAAAGTACTCTAGTTATTAATGCTTTGATAAATTATTTATGTATAATTGCAACATCATTTGTTGGTTATGCATTTTCATTGCTATTTTGCTGTTACGCTTTAACGTAACGCAACAGTTGTAACAGAGAAACTAAACTAAGCTCAGTGGCACCTAAGCCCATCGGAGCCAAGGCCTACTGTGCCAATTTTAGTGACCAAAGGTTCTGGGGTAAAAGACAGATGTTCCGGTTAGGTGGTCAGTCGAACGTGGAACCCGCAGGGTTTAGTTCCCAAGCACGCGTGTACTCGTTTTATGGACCCTCTGGCGGGATTAAAGATTGATTTGACCGTGCTCAGCCCGAGAATCAAACCCAAGCCTGCAAAGAAATAAAACAAGGAACATCAGAAATTTTGCAAAGCTACATTGTGAAACTTTGTAACTTGTTTAACTTAAAATTTTACCCCTTTTCGTTTTACGATAAACCGCGTAATCTGCCGTACCATATAAAACGAAGTAGAACAGAGTGCCATACCTCCTGAACAGGAGATGCACAAACACCCATATTTCGGAAGGAGAGATTGCGCTGTAATTTATTTGAAGAAGACCCCTCAAGAAGGGACTACTAGTGCTAATAATGTTCGTCTAGAGAAGCAGCTTTATGAGAAACCGTTTGAATCACACTTGTCACACTCTACTATTAATATATATTGCCATTCTACAAAATGTAGAGAAAAGGGTATGAACATTCGCGCACTTAGCTTGGGTAAACAATTCAAAGTATTGAACTACTTTATACGCAATCTCTCCGCTCGCGACATCTCTATTTGCTTTACCTCATTTCAATCTTCTACTGTCCAAAAGTGTCATTTGTATAATTTACCTATGTAATGCAAACAATTTGCAAAAATAAGGTAATAATTGCAAATCTTTATTTTATTGCGTTTTATTTTCATTCTGGTTCTCTTTATGGGTTATTTGCATCATAAACAATATATTTTCTTTATAACATTTTTCAGTTAGACAACAAATTTTAGTATAAAGTGATAGCATTTTTGATTTTATCATTGTCTGATGATATGCAACTTTGAATTTCTACATAAATTTTTCCTTCAAAATTCCTACTAATTTCTATATGCATGAACTTTTTTTATTCATAGCGAATATATTTCTGTATCTAGATAAGTTGTATTCGTGTTTTTTTTTTGTTTCGGACCTATTGAAGTGACGTAAAGTGACATGATCGTAGTATTAAGCTTACTTAGCTCTTTGTGTACCACAAAGCCACGCTTAATGGTTTTTGAGTTTTTTTGAAAAACTGATGCAATATACGTCGCAATCTTTTACTGTTTTTATTGGGTTTTTTTTTCTATTGGAAGAAACAAGAAAGGAGATTGCAAAGAAGGGGTTTCGGAAGAGGCGATTTCGGAATCTTCCTAAAAATGTCTGAATCAGCTCACCTGGAAGTTTTTCTGTTAAACTGAAGTGAAGGATTTCCAAGATTGATAAGCGATAACCAGCACTAGACAGAATATAATCCCTCCAATCCGGCCGAAAGCAGACAAAGGTGAATTCTAGCGGTAACGGAAGGACAGTTTTTACAAAAAAATTCATGCATTTCCATCTGTGAGCTTATCAAAATACATATTTCTCAAAAACTGATGCCTTTGCGACAAAAATGTCCTTCCATTACCGTTTTTAAAATTTGATTAAAAAAAAGTCACTAATAAAAAATACTTGTCTTCAGCTTTTTTAGCAACTTACCTTGATGTGTATGAAAGTCTATGAATCAGTTTTTGAAAAATATGTATTTTGACAAGCTCACAGACAGAAATGCATAATTTTTTTTTTTGTAAAAACTGTCCTTCCGTTACCGCTGGAATGCACCCAACAATTTTCCTTCAAGGGAAAAAAGGGTTGCAAATTGAAAAAACTAAACTGGGGTTACAAAAGAAAGAAATCGGTTTATGCCTTCCACTCGCACATAGTCTCTCAAATCTGCACAAAAGTTAGGGGAAAAAACAATACAATAATTTTTAAATAATTTTTTCCATTTTTAATTTATCTTTGTCCGATTGAAAAAGATTAAATTCTTGTGAATAGAACCACAAAAAAAAAATGTTAATGCGTTATTCAAAACCATCAACATCTTTTAGTCTCGCATGTGCTTTAAAATTCAACGACTTCTTTTTTATTTTTACGATAATTTTTATTGTATTAACTTGGGAGCGTATCAGTTCCAATAAAATCTTACTTGAACCGATAGGGATTTAGAAGAAATATTGTTCAAATTAGTAAATGTTTTTCTTTGCAAAACAGGTCAAAACTATCATTTTCTCATACTATCGTAACTTACTAAAGTCAAAGACCACGAAGTTTCACCCAATCACCACTACTACTGTCGCACTATGACCATTGTTCTGTTACTCCGCCTGGTGCTTGATGAGTACTCACTCGCTTTTCTAGGCATAATTGTGATGTCTGCACCTAAGAAAATAATCACTATTCAACTGTTTGATTACCTCTTTTGTGTACATCTAAATATTTTTCATTAAGCAATCATCACTTTAGTAATTAGGTGTTATCTGCAAGAGAGATACAGCATGGTGCTTAAAGTTGATAATAAAAAAAGTTACAATTTTAACAATTTCCAGTAATTTAGCTAACAAAATAATTGGTTTATATCTGAAGGCTGCGTTTTCATGTAATGCAATCGTGTATCTTATAAATGCGTTAAAAATTATAAATGGGTCAAATCTAGATTTTTATCAAGGTAGTTTTATCGTTAAATGTTTCCGTTGCAAAAAATGTTGCTGCAGGTTTTCGAAATTAATTTAGTTCAACTCCTGGTAATAGGAAGTAAATCATCATAAACATAAGCTCTTCAATTTTCGAAAACAATCTGGGTTTTGTAGGGAGCATAAACCGTTGAGAAGAGATAAAATGGAGGGAGTGAAGACCTTCATTCATGAAACCAAGACCTGAAGTCACGTGATAGATTTTAAACCAAAGCATTGGCAGAAACCAGGTTTCCTTCGCTTGTTTCACGAAAATGTACCAACCATTCGCCGTTGTTAAGTCACGTGACTTGTTTGTTTTTGGTTCAGCGTTTGCTATGCCAATGGGCTTGCCTCTTCCATTTCAATTCCTGCTGTAAGGTGGACACATGATCAAGTCTTCTCTGCTGCTCAGTCTGGCTTGAAAACCCATGTAACAGTCAAAAATTATAATTTAAATGTGTACTTATGGTTAACACGTTTGATTGCTCAGAAACATGCCACAAACATTCTAAATTTAGAAGACGCTATTAAGAACTTAGTACGCTTTTTTACCCAAGGAAAAACTAATGAAAAACGCATATAGCAAATTCTAATGATTAACAGGCTTATATCTAAATATTGAAACTATTACTAAACATTTCAATTCAACTCTCTGATAAATTTAAAAAGTAGAAATCCAAAATTATATCCTTCAAAAATTTCCACTCTTTCATTCTTTGAGGGTTGAGCATTAGTTCTTACTGATTGAATACAATATTCATTTATTCAAAGCGTATAGCTTACATTCATGTTGTATTCATAGGAAAGAATAAAACTGCTTAGCTTAACCAACATTTTAAATGCAGTTTCTTTGAGCGATAAACCCAACAGTTGATTGAATATTGCATCGCTAAAAATAAATGATGTTTCGTAAAATATTTGAAAATGTATTTAAATACGTTTTAAATTCCAATATTTTTTTGCATTCAAAATGCCAATTCGTGTATTCAAGTTTAATAAGCAACATCCACCTGCCTCTATCATCCATTGAACAACAGAAGGAACAAGAACCGCATTGAAAGGGAAATTGAAATTTAACATCGTGCAACGAAAATGCAGCCACGTGTTAAGTTATTGTTCAGTTGCTATTTGGTTCTCTCTTTTCTATTTCATATTATTTCTAAACAAAGAATAAATGGGATTGGAATAGTTTCCTTTGAGCCGAAAACTTCGTAAACAATATAGAGTTTCAGAGTTCTGAAATACAAGATAGAAATTTGTGATTTCTGTTATCATTATTTTTGATAGATACGTCTTTTAGCTGAAATGAATAAAAAGCAATTTAGAAAACTTACAGGGAAAATAAAAAGTATTTTGCTTAACTATCTTTAACTAAATTCAAAGAATTTGTAGTAAGATTTTATATAAATTGATAATTTCAATCACTTATAGATGGGAACAAAGGATTAGAAAAATAATGTAAAACAAAAAGAACCATCTTGCTTTCTAGAGAAGTCGGAAACCATTAACCCTCATAAATAGTAAAGCATCGCAATGAAGAGCTATAACAAATGAATGGAAGTACAATTGAAAATGGAGTTGATTATTTTA
Organism: Uloborus diversus; assembly: GCF_026930045.1. Lineage (NCBI taxonomy): Eukaryota > Metazoa > Arthropoda > Arachnida > Araneae > Uloboridae > Uloborus > Uloborus diversus. The sequence continues at coordinate 215,631,980 of NC_072731.1, read as the reverse complement.
TGTGATATATTAGTTTAAATGCATTAAAAGAAAACAAAAAGTGTCTTAAAATAATTATTTCTATTTTATCGAATTATTCCATACACCGAACTTTTCTGGTGGACTTCGTTATTTTGCTAATTAGAAGGTTGGCTGTGTGTATTATATTTATCTGTACCAGTGAAGTAAAGGGCACTAAATCACAAGCAGATGAACTGGCAGATGAGTTTTAAGCTTTTTTTTTGTGCTGATATGTATTACTGGATTGTTATTTTAGGGTTTATAACCATTTTTTAAATCAAAATCGTTGTAGTTTCTGCCTTTTAATAGAGTAGAAAAAGTTGAGTACAATGAAATTTAAATCTCTATTCTGAAACCAAAATTTGCCCTTTACCTCAACAATACAAAATTATCAAAATTTATAAGTAAAGTTTGATAGGTTTTAACAAGCAATACAGTAAAACATATTCACTGAGGAACAAAAATTGCTTTAGAACATAGTATCGCGAACAACGTTTATAGCTGAAAATTTTCAAAAAAAAAAAAAAAAATCTTAGGAAGGGTGTGACGGTGATAAAAGAAAAAGTAACTGATGATTTATTTCACACCGTGGTTACAGTAGAGATTATGTGTACAAGATAATGTACAATACGGTGACTAGGAAATGAAATGCAACCAGAATTTATTATAATAAAATTCCGTCAAATCTTTCTAGTATGCATTTAGTGTATGCCTTTCAAATTTTATAATAATTGTATGATAATTTCTTTTGTTTGTATGTACTATAAAGAGATATAATTTTAATTAGTGTTATTAGTGAACATCCGCGTGAGAGTTTTGCCACATTAAAGTTTTATTCAAGTGGTTCTTGATGTAAAATTTATTTTGTCTTTACTTGCTATACACATCCAAAAAAATTCAAAGGGTTGGCTACACAAAAAGAAAGAATTAGACTTCGTAATCTTCATTTTAATTTGATTAAAAAAATCAAAAGTCATTAACTTAATTCTTTCCAAAAAAAAGAACATAATTCCTCCGAAGATAAGTGGTTTACCAATTAAACTTTGGAAAAGAAAAAAAAGAAAACTTTCGTGATTATTGTACACCAGCGGAGTTCTAAGCGTCAGAATAAAAGGGAAAAAAAAACCTAATTTGAGTACAAAATCCAAAAAATCGCAATTTCTACCTGCCTCTTTTTATTCTTTCTGCCCGTAAGCTATAAAACATTATTTAATCTTTCTTGGAAGTTTACTTGATCTTTTCTTTGTTGAAAATATTTTCTTTAAAAACTGAGAAAGTTTTGGATTATTTCCTATTCAAAGCTCTTCAGATTTTGTAATAAAAATAAACCCTCGGGATTTTGCTTTAAATTAAAAACTATAACAATAAAGTCAATTTCAGTACCATAAGCCATTTCACTGGTGGATGTGAGTTAAAATTACACGTTTTGTGAAGCATGTGTAAAAGTGAATAATGTATTCTTTTACATGCAAGTGTGATTAGTTAGATAAGTTTGATTTTTATAAATTTAACGGATCTTTACTCCTTCAATTTCACTGAAGGAATTGTTTTAAAAAATGTAGGCGGCGTTAATTTTAGTTTTCAGTAATTGTGTTACACAACACATCCTTTTCAAAGATTAACACTTGGTGTTTCTTGAAAAATATACAATCCTCTTATTTATAATAGCCAATGATCGAGTAACGCTCCTGACGTCATCAACAATGAAACTCGTGCCACAGCATGATACTTTGATAATATGTGTTGGTAATGTTTAAAATGCAGGGAGAGGTTTTATTGTAACAAGGCTGAATTGGATCTGATCCCTTAACTGTTTTACTCGTAAGACTCATTTCAGGAGAATGAAGAAACGAAAAAGTTTTCAACAATGAACGTATCTACTGGAGCTTAGGGCCCATCCACTGCAGTTTGGGTTAAAATTTTAACGAACAATCTATCACCAAACAAGCAATTGCTACTTTAAAATGTAGAAGCAATTTTCACCCGTCATGTCTTGAAGGGCGATTTTCTAGTTTGTTTATAAAAACGTTTTCCTTAGGGGTCCGGTTTCCATTTTTTGTTCTTACTTCATATAAAGATTAAATGAATCTCAGCAGTTTGCTCCAAACTGTTTTTTGGGCGTAAAATGCGTCGTAAACTTTGGAACATTGCATTTGTAATAAATGCTACAACACATTCAATAGTCTGAACATTTTCAGGCTATTACTGTCTCAATTAAATTGCATTTAATAGTCTAACAACACCTAACCTAACAACACTTTCTTAAACCCAACAATATCTATCTTTTTCTACTATCGCAATGTAACCTATGAAGGTTCTTGCACCCCCACCCCCCCATTAAACTTAATAAAACCCACCAACTTCACTTTTACTCAGACTTTTGGTTGGTTATCGGAAATATTATTCGAAACGTTCATTTCGACATCCACACGGAATTCTAGCTAAAATTGCTGATGACAATAATATTTCAAGTAACCGCAGTTAACTTTAATAAAACACCATTTTAAAATACTCTAAATTATTTTTGCTACTCGTAATATAAAACACAGATAAACCTAACAACAAATTTTTAAAATCTTACATGCTTTAAGTTTCAATACTAAAGCACTTTTAATGAGTGTTCCGCATTAGAAGTTGGTTACAAAACATATTTATTTTACGTGGGTACTGAGTTTGCTGTGTAAAGTTTGTCAAGCATTTAGTTTAACATTTTAACACATTACTATTGCGTTTTTTAACATTCAATTTTATTTACCATAAACAGTAAGCGAAATATTTCTGAAATAGTAATATCTACCCTTTTGGGTTAATGAAGGATCAATATTAATATTGTTGCATACATCAAGGGAAAAATTTGAATTAATAAGTCAGATATACTATTTATCTTAACTATTTTAATAAAGCAGCTTGTTAATGCACTACCAAAATGTAACTGAATAAGAACATTTTCAAATTTCTGCGCGATCTTTTAATTGAGTTTTATCCTCTTTTATTAAAGTATAAAATAAAGTATTTAAAAAAAATCATATTTTTTTTCTGAATTATTCTTATTTGTTTACGATGAAATTGTGATAACACTTGCGAGGAATGGAAAGTGAATTTTTTCTCCTTTGAAGAATTTCTGATAAATTTGATATTTTTATTAGGCAATTTAATATGTCTCTCTATGGAATATGTTTCGGCGGAAAAATGCAAATTGAGAGAAATATGGAATTTTATTTGCAATGTAGGGAACTTTTTTTAATTTCAAAGATAGTACTGAAAACACTTTCATTTCCTAAAACAAATTAGAGACTGCTACTTTTGAAAACATTTTCGCATAAAAATATTTATGTATTAAATTATACTTCGTTTAAAACTATGTATAAATCAAGCAGATTTATGTTTAAAAGTTTCAAAATGCTCGATGTTTATGATTTTACAAGAAAAGTCGATGTTTTACTGAAAGGTATTTGAATTAATGAAAAAGTTAAACTGCAGCCTATTAGTACATTAACTCCATTTTTAAAGTCGAAGTGGGCTAGTATAGAAAAAGATTTGAAAGCATGAATTAATTAAGTAGTGATAACTCTGCTCTTATTTTATTTAAGCAAAAATATCTGATTAGTTGGAATGCTTTTCATAAACTTGTTAAAAATATTGTTAAAAATACATTTATTTATCTCGTTTTTTGCTTTTCCCACCATCTTAACATCGTACCAAAATGTAAACATATAATCAGTGTATATTTCGTACTATTTTAAACTAAGAATATTTAATTCATTGTACTGCATATAGAATAAGTCTAAATTTACGGAAATTAAGTAAAATACATATTCCACGCTCCCCATCTTAATAATAAGGAAACTGAAAAATGCAACTATAAAACTTCTAATTGAAAATTCAGTATGTAAAAAATAAGGGACGAAGGGAATATGATTTTACTTTAAAATGTACATATCAAAGTACATAAAAATAATTCCAGTCAACCATGGAGAGCTGACGGCATTGAAAATTACAGATGCGCATAGATTCGCTTTCGTTGTTTTATTGATGTTGCAATTAATTAGCAAAAAGCCTAATTTGTATACTGTAACTCATTATTTAAAATTTTCAAAGTGTAGTAAAGCGCCCTGAATATGACTCCCAAAAACAATTCTTAAAGCTCAAATTGAAGAATAAAATCGATATTTAAAGTCAGTTTTCCAAAACAATTTAGGATGAGAAACTAACCAAAAAATTTTTTCGTCCTTCTCTAGAAAGAAAAATTCATTCTTCTTTATTTTAGAAAATTGGCAATGCTTCAAATATTTGTTTTATTTAAAAATGTCAGTTTTGAAAACTGTCTTTTAAGTATTTGTTTTAGCTTTAGGGAAATTTACTTTACTGTCATGTAGTAAAACAGAAAAATTGCATAATCTTTAAAATGAAATCTGTTCCTCGAAGATAGTAACTGAAGTCACATTATTAATGCGTAGCATCCGCAAATATTTCATTTTTTTTCTTCATATTTTTGCTATCTATTGTCTTTTAAGCTTTATTGTTCAAGCTTGCTTATTTGGTTTCTACTGAAAATAAAGAACGATAAAAGCATCACATTCCAACATTTCCCTATGGTTTGCATGGAATACAAAACGCGTTTGCTCAAATATCTCAAAAACTCATTTCTGCCGATACTGCGCTTTACCTTCCTATGGCAGATAGGGACTTTTCAGGAGACCGTGAAAACGTTTACCTGGTACATACAAAGACTGGAACTCGCGCTCTTATAACTCTGGTAAATAATTACAATGAATTTTTAAAAAATGGAATTGCTTTGTTATGGCTCGATGCGGAATAGGAGTCTACATAAAATGCAGTAATCATCTTAAAACCGCGAATTTTGCACTCAAGTTAGCCTGGCTTTGATGTGTTCTACTTTTAGTTTTCAAATAATTATGCTTCTCGAATATTTATTATTTTCTTTTTCAAATGCAAATTTGAACTACAATTTTAAAGCATTTCAATTTGCACGTTTATTGACACATAAATCAAATAGATATTTTTTAAAGACGAAAATTTTCGAGCTTCGCATTTTCTAATGTACATTATACTCCCATCAATCACTTGAAGAAAAATGTTAAAAAACGTGTCAGGGAGGCATGATTGATAATTATTAGGAAGTGATATCGGCCCTTTTCTTTAGATTAGTTCAACTTGTAATGTGCTTCATATATCAATTGATAAACTTAGCGTTATTTAGTACTTACTTTGCGTAATGTAATTTACCACCACCTTTTGGAAAATCGTAAATTTATTGTGCTTATTGATGCATTTGCTTTACACATTTTAAATGATTATTGACACCGTTTACTGGTGTCTCTGACTAATGTTTGATATTCCCAGCTCCTTAACAAAATCTCTTGAATGGACGTATTTTTCTGTAGACGTTATACCTCCTCTATGCTGATTTATGTAGCTATCATTTTAGCTTTCAGATTGCTTTCCAAATGCCTTCCACTGGTTTATAAGTTTATTTTATTGGAATATTAGTAAACTTATAAAGTTCTCCATTAAAAAGAGCATTTGTCTACGTTTTCACGAACGCTAGCATTCAAAATAATATCAAAATATAAAATTTCAATTCAGTTAAGTAAGCAGTTGGAAATCCTTACCTTCTTTAAGCTATAAATCGTGTTGGTTCTTTTCTACGTCAATAGGTGGGTTAATACTTGCTGAAAACTTAGACAAACATAGTAATAAGAGGCCTGGAAAAAGGACTAGAGAAAACTTCTATAACTAAACTATATTACTATTTTACATTTATGTACAATTAAGAATATTAGAAAATTTCGCCAAAACATAATCTAGGAGATTCCACCGCACAGCTCACGTTTCGAAGCATAACTTGAATCTGATAAAAGCTTGGATGGAAAAGCTCTAAGTGGTCGAACTGAAGTGGATCTACGAGGGAAAAGGGGTAGAGAAGATCTAGTGTCTGCCACATAAGTAGCTTTTTTTTTCTTTATAAAGAAAGCTTTCCAGCGAAAACCAAAAAAAAAGAAAAAAAAAACCTGCAAACTCATAAAATATAGCGTGTAGGACATTCTTTATAAAATAGTTTCCTTTATTGCTGATGTATTTTAGAGTTGGTGTGAAATAAATGTAATTTATGCGGTTAGCCGCAAACGGTCAACCGCTTGATTTCACACCTTTTTAAACTATTCCCTGACTTCAAGATTGTAAGATCTCTTTCCCCAACTTAGCACGTTCGGACACTAATGAACAGGCGTCTGTGCGGGTCTTAGCACGTCGCTGCTTTAACTCCTAAATTTGAGCGTTTATGGCAAGAAATAACGTAGTAGGAAGAAACTCGCCAACTCCGCAAATAATTAAATTTTATTACTGAATATTAAAGAGTTGTGATGCGTGACGAAAATAATCGAGAGAAGTAATGCAGTAGGGTAGACTGGGGCACGTTCACGCAGTGCCCTTTTTTCAAAACGAATTATAACTGGAGAGGCAACAGTCATAACATATTGATGCTGCTCCCTAACAAAAATCTTCACAAGTTTCTGAGCATCAGTCGACCTTCAATCTAGAATGCAGAAAGAATAATCTGTTGTTTACTAAGTCAAGTAGATTTTGGGTTGAACGTTTTGAAGTTTATTGTGAATAAATAATACTTAGTTAAGAAAGAACAAATATATAAAAATTCGCAGAATTTTATCCTTTTTTGAGAATTATATTCGTTATAAACTAAAATGTTATTAAATTTTTTGCATGTTAAAAATAAATCCAAACTTGCCAACGGGGCACGTTTACGCATTTTCATCGGGGCACATTTACGCACGTTCTTACTGTATCTTACTACTCTGTCTTACTTCCAAACGGGACCAGGACGCTTTGTTCACCCTGTGCTGTTTCAAACCTTTAATATTTTCAGACTATTTAGTTTTGAAAATCGCAATTTAATTTTTAATTGAGTTACAAATTCGTATCTTATAGCTTACAATCCTTCAGTACTGTCTTCATGCCCGTTCAGCTTTTAATTTATACACTATTAAGTCTGTAATAAATTTGTTTTACTTTAGCGACGGTAAGACATTATGTTCAAAACATTAGCAGAACCACGTTAGATGTCATAATCAATATGCGTAAACGTGCCCCGTGTTCGGGGCAAATTTACGCAATCGACTTGGACTCAAAAAAAAATTTTTTTTTTTAACTGTTAAAAACACAAACTGAGCAACAACTGAATATACCATTTCTGACTTCATTATAACTGCTTCATAAAACTGCTATGTCTAAAATTTCTTAAGTTAAAATATAAAATTTAGAAAATTCATTGAAGAAAATCTGCGTAAACGTGAAACGGTCTACTCTACGCAGATAATCCGTTTTTTACTTCTTAACTGAAAAAGCATGAGAAATATCATCGGAATAAAAATAAATGATAGTTTTTCTTAAGAAGTAAGATTTATTTACCAACTTTTGCCAAGAAAACATAAATGAAAACTTCAATGATATTCCCCTATTTCTACCCAGTGGCGTGCAAAGAAATTTTGGGACGCGTCGCAAATGACTTTTACGGGCCCCCTCCATATTGTTTACCCCCACTGCCCAACATGTATTTCACCCTTCATTTTAAAATCTCAGGTCCTTTTCAGGCTCGGGCCCGGGTCAACAGGTGTTCCTTCTTCCCCCCCTGTGCACACCCCTGCTTCTACCATTAGCCCAAAAACTTTATTAGAATCGAAAAAAACAAACAACAGCTCAAAATCGTATCCGTAGAAATAACCACACACAAGAAAAACATTGAACATTCTCAGGTAGAAGACTGACTTTTGCATGTTCTGCTATCTTTTGCCATTTATCAGATCGGCAAATAAATATTCTTTCGCCTTCCGCTCGATACTGGTGTATTAAGAAACTTAAAGTTTATCAAAACAAAAAAGAATTCCCGATATACTCAATCGCTCATTAAAACGAAGAATAATTAGAGAGGCCTTTCAGATCATTCTACCTTATATTATCTTTCGAAAACAGCAGGAAAGTTTTAGATCGCTTAAATGTACCTGGATCCCTTAATTAATTCTCAAGCAAACTTGAATAATTAAAGCGACTCTTAGAACTGTTCTTCAGATAGCAGGGTGATCAATTTTGATTCTGTAGCATTTGTCAGAATTCCTCCAATATGCAGTGCTGTTGGTTAATCCTTTCGATTAATGCATAGTTTTTTGTTAAATGCAATGAGAGTTGCATTGAGAGAGTTTTTAATAATTGTAATTAGTTCTGAAACGATTTCAATTGTTGATTTGTACAAGTATTATGGAAAGAATATATTGGACGGCATTACTGTTTTCATATGAGTTGAAGGCAGTCGTTTTCTGATTTTATATAAATAAGATATCTAGAAGTGAAAATATGGGAGGGAGTCCCTTATTTTGTAAAAAATCTACAGGAAGAATGCCGGAAGACATTAGCTATGAATATGTATGACATCTTGTAACATTTTAGTCAGTAACTTTTATTTTTAGCGTACAACTTGATTCTTGTTTCCTTGTACGAAGTGACCCAAAACAGCTTGGAAGTAACATATGGAAATTATTAATGATTACTAAAACACCCAAAATCACGGAAAGTTAAATCTTGAAAATGTTAGGAACACAACTAGAAGAAGAAAGTTCCTTTTTTGAATTTATTTCACGCAATAATGAACTATGTAAGCATTATTTCACTAAATAATCTTCCTACTGTAATTATGTCGGTTCGACAAGAGTTAAGCCGTGATCTTGCTATTCAAAAATGAATGCAAATGTTATGCCATGATACGCGAAAGCACACTACAAAAACTTGTAATACATGAAAAATCAAACTCTATACACTCTAGGGTGAAGCGAAAAAAAAGAGGAAATTTTCTTTTGCAAGTTGCTATAGCGCAGAAAATTGATGAAAACTAATAAAACAAACAAAAAAAAAATATTGAAATCGGATAATATCGTTCCAATTGCCCAACGAGCCTGAAAATTCGGAAAAATGGAAAATTTTATGTTTTTTTACGGATTTTTAAAAATTAAGTTTTCAATGTTTTTTTCTATGCTCTAAGAATAAAAAGTTGCAATTGGTAAAGCCTTGAGAAATCAAAAAGCAATATTGAAGTTGAATATTATCTCCTAATTCAGAAACAAGCCTGAAAAATTGAAAAAAGTTAATAATTTTATCTTTTCATTATGGTTTTAAAAAAAAATGTAAAAAGTACTATACTACACATAAACATTAACTTTTTTTTTCTCGATTTCGAAGGTATTTTCTAACTGCTGTAGAATTCCTATTCTTGCAACAGTGAGCCATTTCCAGAAAATAGAAGATTATAAAATTTTTAGCGACATTTCTACAATCCAGTAAGCGAAGTCTTACAGTTTTAAGTGTGACTTGTTGAATCTAATTAATCAGATTTTTTTGGAAAACTCGGGCATGATTGATTTGGATTTCAATGCTGCTCTATATAGCCATCTCTTGATTTAAATCCGCAAACTTTAAGCGAAGTCACGTGTCGCCAAACTTCGGAGCAGCCAAAGACATAATGGGTAGCAATGTTCCATATCTAAATGAACAACGAAAATCACTAGACGGCTTAGACATCATAGGTTATAATGGTACTAAAATTTATACCAGGTGGAAAAGGGGTGCGATTGGTCTATTCGAAATTTTGTCGAATGACCATTACTATTTGTTTACTCCATTACATCGAGTTGCCTTATCGTCAATTTTTCAGCATTTTAATTCTTAAACAACCGGTCCAAGTTTATTTTCTGGACAAATAGGATAACGTCTCAGAGGTTGTGGAAAACTGCCGGAAATAGATTTTCAAGTAATTGACTGTACAACTATAAAATTAAACAGTAGGTACTTATGTTGTAGGTACAGTAGGTACTTTGAGTAAAGATCAAAAGTATCTTTTGGATATATCCCAAGCAATAAAGAGTTGCAACTGTCCAAATGATTTGTCAAATCCCCACTTTTACATTACAGATGGCTCACTTGTGCAAATAGAGTCCTCAAACTTTACGTAAATCCAACGACCCCATCAGATGCGTTAAAAAACTTTGTTACTTCTATTCTGAAATGTTATATGCCATTCTGGTTTGAAATAAAGAACAGAAAAAACTTCATGAACGGTCCCATTGATGTTTACAAAACAATTTAAACCTATGAACCTGAAACAAGTTGTTTACCTTGACATTGAAAGAAACTCTTTTACTGCGCATCCCGAAAACGTGTTGATGGCCATTGATGAAAGGAGGCACATGTGAGAACTAGAGTTTTTAAAATGTTTTAAAAGCCAGAAAGCCTGTTTCTAAAGGCAAAAACATCAGAAACTTTGTCATTCCATCGCTAAGTATCGAAACCACCGATTACACAGAGATTATTGCTTGGAGCACGAGTTATCTTCTCCACTTTTTCTTTGAAAAGTACTAACGAAGACTGTAAATATTTTATTAAAACAGGTACTGCACCATACTTGGATGTAAAATTATTCTCCTGCCATTACGCTAGCCGTCGAAAGATGCATAAAGCTAGTGACGGAGGCTTCGCTTAAAGTTTGCGAATTTAAATCAAGGAGGCTATAAAAGAGCAATATTGAAATAGAGATCAATTCATGCCCAAGTTTGCAAGAAAATCTGATAATAAATTAGGTTCAACAAGTAACACTTACAACAATAAGACTTGTGTACTGGATGGTGGAAACATTCTATGATCTTCTATTATCTGAAAATGGCTAATTACTGTGAAGAATGGAACTTCTGCATGGTTAGAAGATTTCTTCAAAACTGAGAAATAAATGAATGTCTATGTGTAATATGGTGCTTTTTAAAAGGGTTTCAATATATTAGTGGAAAAAACCCCGGAGGGTGTTAGACTTTTTTTTTAACACAAAAATAAAAAAGCTGAAATTCTCAATTTTTTTCTATTTTTTTTAGGAATGTTCCTGAATTAGACGGAATTATTCGATTTCAATATTTTTTAAAATTTCTCAATGCTTCACTAATTGCAATTTTTCTGACTTAGAGCATTAAAAAAACATAGACACAAAATTTTTAAAAATCGGTCAAAAACATAAAATTTTCTTTTTTTCCGTACTTTTAGGCTCGTTGTGCGACTGGGAGATTTTATCTGATTTCAACTTTTTGTTTTTGTTTTTTAAGTCTTCGCCAATCGCAACTTTTCCGCGCTATAGCAACTCAAAAAAAAAAAAAAAAAAAAAAAAACTTTTTTTTTCTCCACCTTAATACACAATACACGCATATAATTTTAAACCCTTGTTAGTCGCTCGATTTACCGCCAAAAGGTGTTATTGACGGCGATTGTAAAGTGATGTGAGTCACAAAACGCTGCGTTTCATATCTCTGTGAATACGTATTGGTCGTACAATGTGAATCAAGAATCAAATGCACGGATATTGAGAAATAAGAATATAACTATAACACGACTACAGGTTGGGTTATTAATGTGGCAAGCATGGGGAAAAGCAGCCATGCTACATCAGATCTTTAAACTTGTGGAATATTCCCACTCAATCCTAATGCTATTCCAGATCATTCCTTTGTTATATCTGATTTAATTGAAGTAGCTACTCCGGATATTCCTCTTGAAAGTGCTTCCACTGCAGCTCTGTCTCCACAATAACCATCAACTTCCAGACAAACACCCATTAGTAAAGAAACCTCAACAAAGATTCTTGAGAAGTCTTATCCAATACCAAAACTACATAGCTCGACAGTGAAGCGAGAACAAGTCGCTCGTTTTTTTAACTTCTCCAGAAAACAACTGTTAGAAGACTTCTAACGTCCATTAAAGAAACAGCTAAAAAACGCAAATTTGCTAGTGCAGACTTATTCTTCATCTTCTTTCTTAGCACCCCTCCCAATCCAAGATGATAACAATATGTGCGCGGAATGTTGGGAAAATTATTATTAAAAAAAAAAATCATATACCAAAAATGGCTGCATGAGTCATATACAATGTACACTCCACGTTGTAATAATTGTGGTTGGGAAATGTTCAGCAAAAATATTTAAAAAAAAAAGGAACAATAACATATATGGCATCTCTCCCATATGTATGGTATCTCCCCCACACATTATGAGAGAGATGGCATGCTGTCAACTTTCAATTTATATATTTTTTAAAGACCTAAAGCTAGTTAATAGTAATTTTAATCTTTACTAATAATAAAGCTGTAAGTCTGGATCTCTGTCTGTCAGGATGTCTGGATCTTTGTGACGCACATAGCGCTTAGATCTTTCGACCGATTTTCATGAAATTTGGCACAAAATCAGTTTGTAGCATGGGGGTGTGCACATCGAAACGATTTTTCGAAAATTCGATTTTGTTCTTTTTCTATTTCAATTTTAAGAACATTTTCCAGAGCAAAATTATCATAAGATGGACGAGTAAATTACCAAGTTATTATAACGTGGAACCGTAACATGGGCAAGCTAATTGGCGTGAAATTCATCATACATTATTTGTAAATATATAGGCGCCCCAAAAGACCTTTTAATTTTCTACAACGGGCAAAGCCGTGTGGGTGTCACTAGTATTTAATAATAGGGTAACTTTAAAATAAAACATAAAGGGCTGATTTATATTGCATTTAAATTTTTTTACCTTATTTCTACAAAAAGTAAGGCATATCCCCCTTTTATCCTAATACACGTTTCTATGTACATATATACACACATCAAAAATAGCCTTTGTGTTATTAATCATAATATCAATCTTTTTTCACGATATAATTTCTTTCTCAAGGGAAAAAAAAAACGTTAGTATCATTACACCTGCCGACCAGCAGACCAAAGCACAAAAAAAAAACCTTTTCTATGGCGAAAAAATGTTTTCGCAAATAGGATTTGCCTAATGAAAAGGCGAAGAAAAAACCCCAAAATCGTAATGGCGTACTTCCAGGCGTCAATAAGAGGATATTCCATTTTCCCTCTAGTGCAGCAAAGGAGATCCTTCTCCCATTGGTTACATCAGTATCCCTTTGCAACAAAAAAGTTAATCAAAAGAAGATGACGGAGTAAATAACATTTTCAGCAGTCGGTTGCCCTGACGTAATTGAAGATGCGAGGAGTTTTATTGCAGATGAGAAGAAAAAGACACTTGGGGATGGATGGATAAAAATGTCATTTGGTTAATTCCCTTGCATTAAAAAACTCGGCGTTTTCGTAGCAGTATAAAGAAAGAATCTCAGTGTAATGATGTATTTACTTTTCTACGATAATATAACAAAGATTTTGCATTAGTTTTTTGAACATTAACTATTTCTTTCATGTTCGTTCCATTGTACAATTTTTGGTTAAAGTTTTTAACTAATATAAAAATTTCATTTTTCAACATTTTCTCTATAATATTTTCTTATATAATTTAACTGAGCAACTTTTTTCCCTCTGCATAAAATGTCTATGGTATTTATTTTAGTATATTATCTAACTTCAGTGGCATTTATTATTATTTCTATATTTTTTACTTTTTTAATTAAGTTTGTCGAATTTTTCTATCTGGATAAAACTCAGTACCCATTACATTGCAGTCATTTTTTGGCATTATTTCAGTTTTCGACTTGTATATTTGTTTGGTTTTTATGATATAATTCTAAGTTAATAAAAGTATTTCAATTTAATTTTAAAGCTACATATTTCACGTGATGACCAGAAAAAAAAAAGAAATAATTTGTTGTAGAGTATAAAACGTAAAACTAGTTCAAGTTTCTTTGAATAAAAGTCTTCTTATAAGTAATAGTTTAATAAATCGTTACACCTAGTTTTAGCTACTCATAACATCCTCCGGGGGTTTAAAGCATTTTAGATTGGAGTCTCGATTTACAAGAGAGATGCATTTCAAGACCATTAGAGTAAGCCGAAATTCCTCGTCGTGGATAATTGTATGTAAACAAATTTTTTTAAACTTAAAATCAACATACCAAATTATTTTAGATATTTGTAATTACCCCTCAAACTGCTTCAAACCATTTCTTAACAACATCTTACCATTTTTCCCATAAAGAACTGAATTTTTTTACTGTATTTTAAAAAAGCTGTATTATTCAACATAAAATACTGTTGCGATGCATAATATGAATGATCAGGGTGAGAGAGACATAAAATGTAACAGTATGGTGTGTACAGATTGTAGTAATAATAAAATACTGCCCTATAATATTCTAGTTATCTGCCCTATATTAGTTCTTTAACCCAGATACATTAATTATACTTATTACTTGAAAAATGAAGATAATGACGATAAATGCTGCGAGATCAGACTGTTGTCAGCCTTCTCGTAACAGCACATGTTCATCAGACAATTCGTCAGAAGGATGAGTGATAAGTAGATGTTCTACCCTCTGCCGAAAATTTTCGTGCTGTGAGTCTGGAATTTGCCTTAGCTTTAAAATTTGCTACTCATGAAAAACTCGCGTTATGGCCATTTCGCGTAAGTCAAGTCGTGCTGTAGCACGAGTCAACTGGAATAATAATAATAATAATAATAATAATAATAATAATAATAATAATAATAAATCCAGGACAAATGCAGCAAGAACAACATTAAAAGTTCACAGAAGCAGTTTAAGTTTTATTCACATGTATTACATTTGTTCTATGAGTAAACCCTTAGTTTCACAAAATTCATGAGTACTTTTTCTATTTTCTGCTGCACTGCATGGTGCTGCTAATTGTATTGACAGTGTGTGTTATTCATTTTCGCAGTTCTTTAGAATCTCGTGGCGATGGGCGCACGAAAAGTTGATGTTGTACAATTTGATCACGGATTGTATAGAATTGTCAAACGTGCAGTTAATCTATCTGAATGAGAGGGAAAAGTAAAAAGGTGACGCTCGTGCTCCGTCAACTTCAAAGTGACTCTGCTTAATTTAAAGGCTAACATACATCTGTGAAAGCTGACATCCCAGAAAACTAATAGATGTGCCCATTTCCGCCTGTAAACAGTATGTTTCCCTTTCCGTCTAATCGGTGGTCAAAGTAACATACCCAAGAAGAAAAGGTAGGTATACAAAAACACGGCTTGTCAATAACAGTGATAATAGTACCATGTTGTGTGAAGTGTGTCAAAGATTAGAATGTGATGTATGATCTGTGACCAAGAATTCACACATAAAACAAATGTAAGTAAAAAAAATGGTTTATTTCTGTGTTCTTTTATATGTTCTTTCTTGCCGTATTTGTCTAAGTTTGTTTTAAGGTAACACATTGAAACCCGGCAGGGAATTATGGATAACCATAGATTTCCAACATACTAGAAAAAAAAAAGAAAGAATGAAAAATCCTGTCCCTGAGGTCACACATACTCTCTTCTCAGTCGCAGCTGATTTGTGATGCTTCCAAAGAAATACGAGACTGGCTAAGCTGGGAATATTTCGCACTCACACACACACACACACAAAGTTTACAGTAAGATACTATAAAAGACATTTATTGCCTAGACAATGGAAAAGTGGAAAAGAGGGATTGAGTTTCAGTAGCAAATACTGGCTCTTGATCCCTTTGTTTGTCTCATTCCACTGAAACAGAATGGACAAGGAAATTAATTATTTTGTCAACCTTTTTAGGAAATTTTCCGTTTCGTTTTTATGACACTACAACCATTTATTGTTTAAGTGAAGGAAAGGGAAGATGAAGTTTTTTCTTTTAACTTATTGCTCCAGATCACCCCGTTTGACGCATTAAGCTTGTCAATTTTCATTACCCTCATGCCTTATTGTATAACAGTTAGTTAACCTTAGGGAAACAAGGGATTGATTTTTGTTGACAGAAAATGGTAGGCGGCTGTTTCTTTTATTTTATTGTAGTTCTGAGAAGGGGAACTTTTCCCTGCACGTTCGTTGAACCGGCTATGTTTTGGGGGTATTATGGTTGAACAGACTATGTTAGTTTTGCAAATTACTACCGCAAGGACCTCTTGCCAGACGCTCATTTAGTGAGTAAGTAAACGAAGATTTTATTTGAAAAAGAGTAGTTGCTAATCCAATAAGTATCACATTGTACTGCGGTGCCCTTTCTGTGTAGTTAGGACGTCGAGATTTGTTTTGGTACATTGTCTTTGCGATTCTTTTACCTAGATTTCTTTTAGCACTATTTAATTGACTAAATAGGAATTAGCATTTGTATTATCACTGAAGATCCGTTACGCGTTATCAGTGGTGCCTAACCTACGGCCTACCTACCACAAGCGGCCTGTGACGTTGATCCATGTGGTCCGCTGTTTTGTTCATTGTTACAAATCGAAAACCGTTCTAGAAACTTCAAAAAAAAAAAAAAAAAAAAAAAAAAAAAATTCAACCTTTATTTGGCTTTAGGAATGATTATTGTTAATTTGGAGTCAAATAGTCAGAAATCGGTGCCTAAAATACAGAAGGAAACTTCATATTGCTAAAATAAGCATGTAGTAATAATAACGATCCTTGGTTTGTAGTTTTCTTAACTTTTCTTATTTCTGTATATTATCTATGCAAATAACTCAAATATATTTAAGTTTTATACATGTTCGGGCCAGTGAGATTCAATTTCACATGCGGTGTGGATCACGGATAAAGAAACGTGCCGATTAATATTGTTGCCGAAAAATTCAAATCCACTTTGTGTTAGCGAATAAAACTGTGCCTCAAATGCCATTATGGGAAAATTGGTGCGGGAACATTGTGTGAACATATTGTGTAAATAAATGAAAATATAGTTCATTAAATTAAACTCTATGAAATTAAAACTAAAATCAAAGTTTCACACTAAAACTGAAGCCAAAATTTCAAATTAAGAAAATTCAAGGTGATAATGTCTTCCTGAACAATAGGTGTAAATGCACGTAGAGGGTTTTGGAGGTACAACGGCGATGTAGGGTAGAGCAACCTGTAAATGAACACCCCTCAGTAAATGGACTGCACGTAATCTCTTGAAAAAAAAATTTAAAAATACAGTCGAGTCTGCTTATTAAAATATCGTTTGAAATAATATCCCACTTAATATCATAGATTTTCAATGTACCAAAGCAATGTAATGAGTTATTTTGATCCCGGTTAATGGAATACCCCGCTTTTTAAAATATTTTTTCGTGGAAAAATGGCTATTTCATTTAGCGGGTTCGACTGTACTGGAATAATGAAATAAAATTCGCCTCAATTTTAACAAGGAAGAATTCCTATAAGTTCTTGGGTTGAATTTTAGATGATACGCCATTTTGATGGTCTTGGGAACTGTTTTCACTATGCCAAACAATGGATGTTCAAGTTCATGAATTTACAAGTATCAACTTCAATTATGTTAAAGTGCAAGGTATTCAAGTTAAAGATTCAATTATTCAATCACTAATTTCTACGTACAGCACTAACACTTGTTCAACACTTTCTGAGCTGAAGGCAAAATTTATTAGAATTGAATAAACGGCGTGCGGTTACGGTTATACAAAATGACACAAGTGCTGAGTTAATTTGCATAAATAGTTTTAACAATGAATGTTTTGAATGTGTCGACTTCAAATTCCTTCAAGTTGCTTTTAAAGCTCGAAATTAGGAAAGAGTGGTGCAAATTTGGTAAAGTTTTTCAGAAACAATGGGTGGGAGAGCAATTGCCAACATGGATGGACATATTTGCCGTGATAGAAGATTTTGACTTTTTAGATTAACTTCAAACTCTTAAAACGAGGGTATAAACAAGGTAAGAAACATAGTAGACGTGTCTTGGTTTCGAATTTTTACGCTTTCATTTCTTTAACCTCCATTGCAGATTAGTTTTTTTCTTCATTGTGCATTGAAAAAAAATGAATCCTCCAAAATTTAGCCGCTAACCATGTATGTACACAAAAAATGTGTGAAAACTTTAGCGCTTAGAATTAATTTACAACTTGAGTATTAAACAATAATTTAAAAGCAACATGTACGCTAGTAATCCGTATAAATAATCTTTTCGCCAAATTCTATCGCCAATTACATTTTTTCATGATAATAAAAAAATTTAACTGTTAATAACCGTAAGAAACTACGGAATTCATGCAGAAATATTGTAAGATGGTTACTTTTTTTGCACAAAAGTATTAATATTTTTCTTGCAATTCCTTCTGTTAAACACTAGGTTTTCACAGGTAAAACAAATCAGTATAGTCTTACAAAAACTGGTAAGTTCTGAAAGATTCATATTGATTTATGCAAATTTTGAATATCGATCACAAACTACTTTATTTTTCCAATTCTATCAAAAGAATAATTTGTTTAAAACATAGGTCTCTGAGAAAACAAATTGTACGAGTCACTGACTGGGAAAGTTTGCATAAATAACGCTGCAGAGATTCATGAACTAAGTATTCCTTTTTCAATTTTCCTTCTTAATACTAAGAAGAGATAAGCAATTGATTTCCTTCTCCTTTCCTCTCTTGATTAAAAACTCAACATCTTGTTGCTCTGGAAGATGGATTTCTTGCTCTCTTCACTTTTGAATTATGTATTGACTGGAGAGGGTGAATATTTAATTTTCAAAAATATAGTAAGGAAATATCTTATGCATTGAGGACAATTATTTTGATCTGCTATAGGTGAAGTTTTTTGATTTTAGATTAGAGATAACAAATTAAAAATGATGGTAAAAATAATAACTTGTAGCAACTTTTCCAATAATTTTTTAAACTATGGTTTAATAGAAGTACGGCTGAGAGGTTCTTTCTTTTGAAAGTTTTCGAACTACTGTCGCTACTGAAGTATAGTTACAGTTACATGGTTTAAATGGGACAGAAGTTGAAATATATTCAAACAAATCAATCAGCCATTCTTAGCTTGAAAAAATATGGAAAACGATGAAAAAATTGTTACAAGTTTTTATTTTTTTTAACTTCTGTTAAAGAGCTAAATGAATGCACCTAGCAGCAAAAGAGTTGAAGAGAGAAATGGAAATTTGGATAAAGCTCACAGTGAACATGATATAAACACTAATCTGTTCACAACAAAAGACATTAGTGGTAACATAGATAAATGCGTGAGTTAAATGTTACAATATTAAAGTATCTATGTTTTCTGAATTTTTTTTTTCGTTAAAAATCTCCCTAATGTTGCTACAAACCGTTCTCGTTGTTTCAGTGTTATCTCCTTTTCAGATACAAAGTACTGCCACAGTTTAAATCCTTGAACTCTCTGATGTCCAATACTTTTCGTCAAAATTTTTTAATTTCAGATCCTTTAAGAAACTAAATTCGTACATTTTTCTCTTTTGGTGATCAATAACAATGTCTAGAACTATATGAAAATGAATTTTACTAAATAAAATCCTGAAGATGAAACTACATTAAATCCTTTTTAAAGAAATAATTATGTCCTCCTCCATAAGAACAGAAAGCAATCAGTGTATGGTTTATATAACAACCAAAACTTTCTTCACTTGTATCGAACGCATTTACTAAACGCCTTTTATTCCTATTCTTTAAACCTCAGATTGAATCCTTTACGAATAAAATTTCTCGTTTCGACTACTAAATTAGTTTCTACTACTAATTTCCACTGTCTTGTTCTTCTGATAATCAAATTTGAATATTCCATTTTAAGTATACAGTAAAACCTGTGAAGTTGATCACCCTTGTAAGTTGACCACCTGTCTAAGTTGACCGCTTTTTTCAGGCACGGAATTAGCCCTTAGCATATAAATCAACCTTTGTAAGTTGACCATCTGTCTAAGTTGACCACTAAAGTAGTGCACCGCAAGTGGTCAACTTACACAGGTTTCACTGTATTAGAATTTTGTTTCTTTTCATTCACTTCTAGAAGTATAATAAAGTAGAACCCCGCTAATTTAAGTTAAATAGGTCCGGTGCCTGTTCGGACTACAAAAAAGTCATATTTGAAGAACTTCTGATTAAATATAAAAAAATATGCATGTGTGTTACAGAAATGTCAATTATAAATAGTCAATACTACTACCTCTTGATTTATTTGATTGATTACATTGGGACTAGAGATGAAAACAGTCGGAAAAAAAACGGAAAATTTCCAGAAAAAACCCGTTTTTTTCCGAAGGAATAAATTTTCACTTCGGAAAAATTGAAAAAAAAAAAAAAAAAAAGAATTTTTTCAACTTTTCATGGTTTTAGTTGAAATTTTCAGAAAAAAGTGATTAGAAATTTCTCACGCTTAAATTCTGATGCAATTTCCTCCCCCCTCCCGTTTTATGTTAAAATATTGTCTAACGTTAATGCAAGTTGCTGTATGACAATATAATTTGCTTATAGATCAAAAAATGTTTAATAATACTTTTTACAACCCAATAACCTTAGTGAAGAATTTATTTTCCTTCTTCATAAAACAAACAAGCATAACTTTAATCAAAAAACTATGTTTCTGCTGACTGCAAACCAATTGTACAGGGTGCGACAAAAAAAAAAAAATCGGGGCAAGCGATTTTTCAAGAAACTTTATTAAAAATAAATAAACTAACAAAAAAAAATAATAATATGAGAAGATCTTTAGGAATCATTAAATTTAATTGGTTTCAAACTAGCACTCTTTTGCAGTAATACAGAGAGCAACTGCTTATTGAAATTTTCATTCAAGGGCAGCAAGTCCTTTTATCAATCCTATTCCCTATAAAGCAATTGGTTTAGAGAGTTCAATTTTATGTGTAGTTTAGGGTAGACCTTTGATTCTAAAATAAGCCATACAGTGTAATAAATAGGATTGAGGTCGAGCGAGTAGAGCGTTCACTCAAAAGATGATATCTTGTCAAAAACATGCGCTTTGCACCACTCTTGACTTTTTGGCCATATGAATCGGGGTGGAGTTAAAGGAAAATGTCCAGTCTACAATGCTGAAGTGCTCTTAGGCCCACAGAAGAACAATAACCTCTAAAATGTCCTTCTGGTTCACTTTTTGATTCATTTTACGGCCCTCATCCACAAAAAACTAGACATTTTTTGTCGCTTGTCCTGATTCCATCTCAGACCAAGCCTGACTTCAGATTTTGGCGATATCTAACACTTTCTAAGGTGATTGGAGTGTCGTCTACCAAGGGCGCCCATATGCAAAATTTTAAGGGGAGGGGGGGGGGGGGACTCTGATATTTTCTCCATGGAAACCGACTTTAGTACAGATTAAAGCTAATAAAATTTAACATTTTTGGTAACTAATTCATTAATGGCTGGAGAAAAAATGTTTACATTTTTACAAAGATTACAAAGAAAAAGTATTAAAAGGAAGGAAGTTCTCATTTCCAAAGGGGGGGGGGGCTTGAGCCCCCACTTCCCCCTATATGAGAGCCTATGGTGTTTACAGACCAAATGCTATGGTTCTGGGGGATATGAACCGGTTGAACGTTAAATCAGTGTAAGGTATCTCTTCCAGTGTGGACTTGCGGGCCCGTCTCAAACGTTTCTAGCATCTTTAGAGTCATACGAATGCCTGAATTTTTGGACCTTGCAAAACTTCTGTTTGAGCTGTTTTTTCCCTTAGTCGCACTTATCGGTCACAAATTCTCACAAACGACTGCTCTCGTGGAAACCCGAGGATTTCATTGAACTCACTTTTGGATGACCTGACGATTAACTGAAATGTTCACTGTTCGTTTTTGTACACTTTCCGGACATCGACTATCCTTTCCAAGCCACTTAAAACGGCATGCCGTTTCAAATACTGTTTGTCGAGGCACAACAAGCAAACGAACTGTCGTTCTACTTGGTTAAACAACTTAAAATAGCTGGTATTTCGCTAAAAATTGTAAGAAAACCGAAAAGCAATACATAAACTAGGTAATATATTGTAAATTATTTTCTAATAAAGTGAGAAACAAAAATAAATTAGGCACTCATTCAAATGAAATGACCTTTCTTCCATTCGATGATACAATTTTTGTCCGATATTTTTTGCTGCACCCTGTATACTGCCGTGCTAAGCAAAAAAGGGGACTTTGCAGTTGGGCTCAAGCTGAGATATTGTATTTTAAAGTGTGACTTTTCCATATATTTGATTCAGATGTCTTTTTTTTTAAAGAATTTTTCAAAACCATAGCTCTTGGTTAAATGACCCTAAAACATTTTATTTATTAAGTAAAATACGAAACAGAGAACAACTTGGTTATAATAACTCAAATTTGTTTGGTATGACTACTTTTACTACTGTGCTTAGCCCGGCCGTGTGAACAAACTGAAACTCCAGTTTAATTTTGGTTCAGCTTAAGAAAAACCAATTTAGTTTTGATTTAGATTTAGACTGGATTGGAAAAAATTAAAACTCAATAGCTTTCATTTTCAGACAGCAACATTGTATTATTTTTCTTCCAAAAAAAAAAAAAAAAAATCAATCATGTTTGAAAGTTGAAAATTTCAGAAGTTTCAAAGGCAATCTAAAATAGAAAATGTAATTGTTACGATTAGACACACATTACCCAATATTATTGGTTGAGTGACGACTTGACATATTTCTGGGTTTGAACCATGAAAGCCCTCTACTCAGTTATAAAACAAAAAATTTTTTTTTTCTAATTAATTTTAGTTTTATGTGTATTTCTGTCAAGCAGAAAAAGAAGATGTGTGGATAGCATATATTTTTTAATGCTTAACCCGTTATATGTTACAAGAAACACAGAGTTATTAAGAAACCCAAATTTTATTCATAAAAAAAATCAAATTTTCCACTTTTTCCAATTTTTTCCGAAAAAAACCAGTAAAAAACCGGTTTTTTTTCCACCACTTCAAAATTTCCGGAAATTTTACATCTCTAATTTGGGACACAATTTGTAAAATAATTTCTGTTGAATTTTGTTTTTGAGCTGTTTAATAGTTAATTAGGCATGCTGGTTCCAAAACAGTAGCTAGTTTTCTTCTACCACGTCAAGTGTTTTTCTCTACACTTTATGAGAATGATAACTACTCTTCGCGGAATTGAGCATGGGTCATAGGAAGAAGTATTGGACTAGCAACTGAATGGCGACTATTTATCGATAGCTGGAGGCGGAACTTGAAGTGTGTTCTTATTCACAATGAAAATTTACTTGGTTCAGTCCCTATAGACCACTCAGTTCGTTTGAGTGAAGAATATGAAGACATAAGGAGAGTCATTGATTTTTCGCAATATCAAATGCACCAATGGATCATTTGCGTTGACCTTAAAAGGGTCTGCTCTCTTCTTAGCCGGGCAACGCAGAACATAATAAGTGTCTCTGCTTTTTGTGTATGTTGAACAGCAGAGGTCGTGAGAAACATTGGGTGCAATCGAACAGGCCTCACCTGAAACCTACTGATCCAAACATTCTACGTCAGCCAATTGTAGACAGAAAGCATTATATTTCCACCTCTGCATATAAAATTGGGTCTCATAAAGCAATTAGTTAAAGCTTTGCCAATTGAAGAAGACTGTTTCAAATATCTCATTTCGGCATTTCTCAGCCTGTCATTTGAAAAGATAAAGGCCGGTGTTTTTGATGGTCCACAGATTAATAAAGCTTTTATTTTTTTTTTTGTCTTTGTAAGTCGACTACAGTAACATTTTATTTTTATTTATTTTTTTTCATATTCATTTTTTTAAATTAACATTAAAAAAAGAAAAATGAAGTGTACAGAGTTTTGGTTTTTAGTATACAAATTTATTTCTCGTGCTATTTATTTTTTGAATAAAGATGTTTGAAAATTGCTTCACTGTCAAGAATTTTCAAGCAATCGAAATTTTATCTTAAACTAAATGGCAGACGACAACGTATGAACGCACAAAATTAGCAGATTACTACCAAGTAATCTGCTGATTTTGTAATTGCTACTCAAATGATCTGCTAATTAGCTGATTACTGCTGAGTAATCTGCTAATTTCGTGCGTTGAAACGTTGCCGTTTGCTATTTACTCCTCTGCACAAAGGTATTTATTTATTTCTTACTCTTAAAATAATTGGACTCTAAAAATAAGTTTATAAATATGCTAATTTTTAAAGTGCTTTCTGATAATGGTTATTTGGAAGAGCGGCTTTAATCATTGAAACATTTCCTAAAGCTTAAACCTTTTTTTGGAATTATTCAGCGTTGCGTAAAAATATTTAAATTCATTAAAAAAACTTTAAAAACTATGCTCAGAATAAATAATTTTTAGTGTGGGATTAAAAGTCATTAAGAGGCAGACAGACGCAGAGATATGCATATAGATAAAATGAGACCGACCCTGGTCAACACACACTAATCCTTTGAAAGTGTACGTTCATATCCTTTTCAAAAATAGTTAATGAATCTCTTTGTTCTAAGCCTGACTTTTCGTTTTACTGATTTTTTTACGAAAGATTAAGTTAACTCTAAAAGCTTCAATTCCACATTTTGCTTTATTAATATACAATTTGCTCTTTTAACCGAAAGAAAAAAGTTAATTAAATAATTTGAACACAGAAACAAAAGTTAACTACAACTTTATGTTGTAGAATAAGTAACAAAAGTAACTACAACTTTATGTTTTTTTTTTCAAGTAAATTGTTCAAAAACGTGAAAAATTCTCATTATAGTTAATCTTAATAAGATTCTTTATAAGTTTCATCTTATAGCATTTAAAAATAATATTAAAAATACAATACTTAAAGTTTTAATGCTAAACTCAAAGATTTTTTAACAGTGAAAAGTAAAAATCGATAATATTAAATGTGAATAAATTTAGTTGCAAACGAAAAAAAAAAAGACTTAAAAAATTCTTTGACACTCCTTAAAGTAAACAAAAATCTTTTAAATTTAATAATAAAATCAAAATTGTAAGAATTTGAGTGGCTACAATTAAAAAGGTATAATTCCTGATAAAGTGAAGCAAAACATGAACCTGAAGCTGAATGAACCTTAGCATTTTCTTTAGAGAAATGTTTTTGGGAAATTAGATCTTACAAAAAAGTAGAATGCGTTCAAAATTTCACAAAAGGAAAAAAAGAAAAAAGTAAAATGCATTATAATAATTAAAAAAAAAATATTAAAAGACTAATTTCTAAAAGTTTTTCCTTGTAGTACTTGATCCATAAAAGTAACCTTCAACTGTTACAGAAGGCCATTTACAACGATAATTAATGACAGAAGCCACATGTGTCAGTAACAAAACATATGTCAGCTTCTAACATCACAATTTATCTTCATTACACGCTGTAGAAGGGGCAGTTTTAAAAGATGAAAGCAGAAACTTTCTCATTAATGTTTGGTTTTCCACCAAGCACTGATGCCATGAGCGAAATGGTTACCCAATAAATGCTGGAATTCTGATACAAATTGATCATAGCTCAATGCTACTTTCAAAAAAAAAAAAAAAAAAAGATAATATGATAGTAAAACAAATAAGTAATGAAACTTCAAAGCAAAAATTTGTGAATAATTAATGGAAAGACAAATAAATATTGGATAACATACAGTCAAGACAGATAAATAATGGATAGCATTATAATAAGACAAATAAATAATGAAAGTTCCAAACAAAATAAGTAAATAAATAATGGCAAGGCAAATACATTACTGATAACATAATGTCATGACAAATGGATAATACACTGCTCAAAACAATTAAAGGATATTGAGGTTTTGGGTTGATTTTGAACCTGGAGAGCTTTTTGGATGATTGATACATTATCGACAGGCGTTAGTAAACCATTTGAGACAAAAATTATATTTGTAAGGCGAGAAAAAATACTTTTATTCAACTTTTGAGTACAAAAGGGGAAAAAACGCACTTTGTGCGTATGAGAAAGTGATAAAAAATTGGGGTTTTCTTAAAAGAAAATCGTTTCTAATAGGGGGTATGGTAACCCCGGATGGTTAGGAATGTGAAACACCTCTGAGGTAAGGAATTAATGAAGCTATTAACGAGGGGCTGGTGTATTCTTCTCCACTCCTCCTGAAGCGCTCTTTCTGGTTCTTGGAGAGTTTGGGGAGGTGGTAGGCGTCCAAAAACTCGTTGCCTAGAATGTCCCAAACATGCTCTATTAGGTTCATATCTGGATAACAGGCTGGCCATTCCATTCGTATGATTCCTTCCGCCAAAAGAAAATCATTCATCCAGTAAGAACGATGTGGTCTGCAATTTTCGTCCATTAACATGAATTCACCTCCAATTGCTGCAAGGTAAGGGACTACAATAGGTGTGAGGATCTTATCCCTACTTTGACGACCGGTCAGAGTTCCATTCGGAATGACATGCAGCTCGGTGCGCCCATCAATGGAGATGCTAGTATGCACCATCACACCACCACCACCAAATCTGACACTTTCGGGCGTTAACGCTGGATTGTTTCTAGTGCCAAGCTCCCTCTAGATGAAAATACGTCATTAAATGGATAAAGACAAGAACGGGACTCGTCAGAGAAAAAAAATATTGCTCCATTCATTTCTTCTCCAATTCACATGCTCTTTTACCCATTCCCTGTATCGCGATGTTGTCTCGCAGCTAATCTGACACAGATCATTGGTCAACGAGCATACAGACTTACAGCGTGAAGGCGATTTCGGACAGATTGTGTCAAAATTGTGGTGCCAGTACCCGAGCGAAGGTGTCGTTGTAGTGGGGTGGCATTCATACTTCGGTGCCTCGGAGCCGTTAAAGCTAAATAACGGTCTTCGTTGAGCGTTGTTGACCGTCTGCGACCTTGCCCTGATCTTCGGCCAGCATTTCCAGTCTCTAAAAACCGTTTCCATCTCGTAGAAATCACTTTGTAAAACTCCAATAGCTTCTGCTGCCTTGGCTTGTGTTTGGCTTCCCTCAACCACTTTAGAAGCTTCTGATTCCGCTAAATGAGTTCGTTGAGGCACCGCATTTATCGAAACAATGCGTTTACGGAATGTCGATCATTATTTTTTGCTTTGTCTTACAATAAGTTAAGAGTGAAATCTCATTCGCCGCCACTGAAACGTCGTCTTCGACGTTAAACTCAAAATTTGCATACTGCGACGCTTGAAATTAAGAAGAACTTGCATTTGTAAATTCCTTCTTCGATTCTATGCAAAAAAGAAAAAATATTTGCTAATACCTTTTTTGTACAAAAACTTACAATATCCTTTAATTGTTTTGAGCAGTGTATAATAATAAAACAAATAAGTGATGGAATTTCAGAGAAAAAATATTAATTTAGCTAAATACTATTTTCAGACGAAAAAAAAAAAAAGACAAATCACTAAACGCATATGAAGATTTGTAAATTAAGAGTTAAACATTTACAAATTATGCTATTTGAAAAATTTTCTTAAAAATATTTTAAGTATAGTTGATGTATAAAATGTTGATTGAAATTTTTATGCAGTATTTTGGTTAAGTGACTTGAACGGCTTAATAAATGAGTAAATTAAGAAACTTCATTGCAACATTTCAGTCAATTCTTTCATTTTTTTGCAGGAATTATTCTTTATAATATGTGACTGAATGTATGTTTTTGATAGCAATTTTTTGTACACCCAACTTTTACGAATACAAAATAATTCTTCATTTTTTTCTTGAATTAGATGACTGATAAGCATCTGTTATAACGCAGCGTATTTTTTTTTAGGAACGGAATACTTATTGCTTCAGTGCGACAGTCAAGCGACACGCAACGAGATTTTGGATTTCAATAAACGTAAAACTAGAAGAAAGAATTTTAAGGAAATTGTTAGTTATTATTATATGATTTCAACAAAAGAACTGAATATCAGATTTGTTCAATGATTCAAAAGTGATACCTATGACATTGAAAGTATTATGAATATAGATCCTAGATTATCTACCGGCATTCCTTCACAGAGAGATTCTTATTTTTACAGTATCTAAATAATGACAAGAACCTCCATGGCTCTGTGGTAGAAGCTTCGTCTTCTAAACCGGAGGTTGCAGGTTTAATTCTCCCGGTACCCTTGGTGTTATTTTCTTCTCTCCTGTTGTAAATCATTCCTGTGCACGTCCGGAAGCAAGGCGCATTGTACCGAGTCAATGTATGAGAAGCCTTAGCCTTTTGTATTAAAAAATAATAATGGCTACAAGCGTATACTTATAGCTCGATTACGACACCCACATCTGCAGTTGCACTCTTAGTCGAGAGCGTAAGTCTAGAATAGCCATTAACAAGCTGGAAACAAATTCCCTCGAGTTGAAGTACCTTTCACCTGGTAACTTTAGCTGATTTACACACCATTGAGAGCCAATGAGCATGGTGCGATTCATCTCGTACAAAGAAGGCTACCAGTTGAAAGTAATCTCAACTTCAATGATAAGACAACTGCCTCCAGATTGCCTTTCCCGAGGGACTCCCATTTGGTCATCTTTGCGTAAGGTTTCACCAGAATTTTCTGTATGCTTACAGAGAATTTGCTTGAAAGATTACACACATTAGCAAAAATTAAGCTTTCATGTGACTTTCTTAAACGATTTATCAAGTTCATGCTTTTTAACAACCAATATACAACAATTATTTTAAGATACAGTATTTATTTATTTTAATATACAAACAAGACATTTTTATTGCACTAAGAGAGGAAATTACCTGGTAGTGTCCGAACGCAGATCTCAAAGACTCGCAATGCAAGAGCTTTTACCGCTCGGCTACCTAGGTCGGTTTACGTTCCGCTAATAAGAATTTCGCTAATAATAATCTCTACGCATGCGCTTTGAATTCTACTGAAACCATAGTGTATGGTTCCTCCAATAATTTGAGTTTTTAAGACAATGATGCTACAAACATCAGCGTTACACCCATTAATACTAGTAAACTTATACATTTTCTTTACAGTGCAGTAGAACTGCAATATTTGGATGTCGTTTAAAGAAACTATCGCTAAAATAATACCGTATAATTTCAACCTAGGGTCTTTCTTTGTCACAAACTGAGAAAAAGAACTCTCTCTGCTATCCTTCAATAAGCGCAATTTTTAATTAATTTCGACAGTATCCGTTAGAAAGCTGTCCCAAACACTCAGAAATATATACCATGCAGTTCGATAGTTCTCCACAAGGAACAGCACTAGTTGTTTTGTGTTACTTCTGCTAACATGCACCGTCATAATCTCTCAAACTTTTTCATGGAGAAATACTTCTACACCTTATAAGATTTTGTTAAGTATTTAATTACGAACATTACTTAATACTTTATGTGTAAGTATAGTTTGTACTTCTTACTTCCGTTAAGGTTTTCATTTGAAAATTTCAGGATAACAACCAGTTCCTAACCTATAAGTTACGACGCTTTGGCCCAGGACGAATATTTGAAAAAATCCTTTAGAGGAGTTTGAAGAGGAAAAGAAAAGCTAAAAGTAAAATAAAAAGAAAACCACACACGAGAAAAACTTGGAACTCTCATGAACTTATAAAGAGAGTATTTACAGCTTTAATTCATCAGGCCATAGTGACATCGTTTTTACTTTGGAAGATCAAGAGGAACGGAAGTTGTAGGAGAACCAGAAGAAGTCGACTCTGTTGCATCTAATTCTTACAGATCTTAGAGGGTTTTGCTGTTGTAGAGTGGAGTGGTCTCAGATTTTCAGGGATAGCTGTTGATGTGAGAGAAGAAGGAGCTGTTGTTGAGTGCTTAGAGTGCACCAGCAAGTTTTGGAAGTGGCTGACAATTAAAGCATCTGTGTTGTTCAACTTCATTAAAATTATTTAACATCCAAAACTAATGAAATTATGACTGTTCTCTGTCATCAATTTGTGAGACAATGACTGAACCTACACTTACACTTGTATTTAAAAAGAAAATTATCTTTCCTTAAACAAATATTTGTGACTCAAATTTCAATTAAAATGTGTTTTTTGTTCTATTAAACAGATTTTCATATGAATATGATTTCGTCTATTGTCTTTCTTTGGCTCAGAATAGTTTTATGATGATTTTAAACAGGGAAAACCACCTTGGGCCAAAGTAAACCAAACGAAAGGGTGACTTAAACCCAGATTAAAAAAAGAAAAAATTAAACGGGTGTTGACACTTTGAAAAAAAAAAGAAGAAATGATTAGATTAGAAATAGGAATAGCAACAAATTATGGATAAAATATAAAAAAAAAGTTCCAAAATTTGAGACAAAGTAGCCTGTATTCACGATACTCTGATTTAAGGACCCACTGCAAATTTCTACCCACATCTTTTTTCGAAACAAAATACAATTTTTACACAATTTTATGATTAGTACACAATATAATTCTGCCTTCTGCGCGTAGCCTATCAAAACGTTGATGGAAGTAGGGCAAACTCATGCCGACATTTTAGAGTTTAGGTGCATTTTTTTCAGTGTTCGTTGTATGTCTCAAAAACTACTTACTTGCGAGTAAAATCTTTTACTGTGACATTAATGAGTATAAAATTACCTGTAAAAAGTATCTTTTCTCATTTTTATTGCAGCTGCAAGAGGCGCGGAGGTATAAACTTCAAAGTTGGTGAATTTTTGAATAACTGACTGCTTCCTTCCCCGTTTATTTTTAGGAATTAATTTTTTGCCTTCAAATTTATTTTCCTTTTAGCTTGGATTCTGGTTCAAACTTTACATAGGTAAAAAAGGCGCAAGTTCCTTGTGGTCATATTTCGATAGGCAGCAACGTGGAAAAGTATTTTTCTGATCATATTCATGTATAAAAATTGCGTTTTGTTTAAAAAATCGGATGGAAGTGGAAACTTGCAGTGGGATCTTGTGCGTTTTATATAAAATAACCTACATCTAATTTATAAATTTGTCCTCCATCCTTTCATTTTACTTTTAATTGAAAAAAAAACCGTCAGGGATTTTTTTAATGAGCCGAAGGTTGCAAAAAGTATTAAAAAAGTAGGAAATAAAGCCTCATTTCCATAATCACAATTTGCTCAATTGTTTCCCCTTTAAATTCAATACGATGTTTTCCTCTGCAAATGCTTTGGAAAGAACGAAAAACTTATCTCCTTTCAGTAAGCATTCGAAAAGAAAATTTCTAAAGCTCTTCACAAGCTTTAAAGCAAAAAATATTTATCGCCTCATACTCCAAACGATCTGACAATTTCTATCACAATGCATTTTTAAGAGAATATTACTCTCTGCGAACACATTTATTAAGAAGGAATAAGAGATACAAAATAACTATTAGGAAATATGTGGTACATTTTGAAAGCAAGACTCAAGCATACATTTTTGTGATGAATCTTTTGAAACATGAGTAACGATAAAATATCTCTTTGACTTTGCGAAATAAAAATATTTATTAAAAAGATTTTTGAATTAACTGAATTCTTAAATGTAGTACTTTTACTGCCTTCTTTTCGTCCCACCATATTTGCTTGCTGTGCAAATTAATTAAGATTATTTCATTAGGCTGCTCTTATTTGATACTTACTCCCAGGAAAATGTGGCATATAAGAGCAAAAAAACAAACAAACAATAACTATAAATTTGAATGTGAATACACATTTTTAATTCTGATACGTAATGAATAAGTTATAAGAGGTTTAACAAGTTTCTTTGAAGAAAACTACTCTTTAAAATAAAAATTTATTATTTTGATCCTTTAGCTTTGGTCCGCAAGTATTGAAGTTTAATGATTCTATCTGTATTTCTTGGATATAAGTCCAGCGTGTTAAGACTTTTAGCTGTTCTCAACCTTCCACACTCTGTAGAACCCTTTGAGCTTACCGTTTTGTTTTTGTTTTTCCCTTGATCTAAGAGAAGAAGAAATGTGATATCAAAGCTTTATTCTAATTAAATTTGCAAAATTATTTTATCATATCTTTACATCTTTATTTTATCACAGCACAAACATTTTAATAAGGTAATGAATGATAAGGTAGCTAATGGAGATTTCTCGTTCGTTCTATGAAATGAGATTTTCTATGAACAATAAACAAAAGCAGCAAATAAAGTAATTAGTTATATTTATTTTTTGCAAGCAAACCACCTTTAAGAATGTAAACTTCAAATAACATTGTACAATTTTACTTAAATTTTGGGAATTTGATGAAGCAAATCGCATTTGTCGAATATCCGTCAACGTTCCAAGAAGCTCTTGCGTTTCGCAAAACACCGGTTGATGACCTCTGACATAAAGTAATGAATCCATCAAAAGTATGTTTTTTTCCATAGAAGATTTAATATAAAAGATTTAGTAGTTTGAAAATTGTACAAGATGACAGAAAAAATACAACTTTAAACAGATTGAAAGATAAAATAGTGTAAAGCAGATAAGTAGTTTTATAAAGTGATTGAAGTAAAAACCATCGTAAAATCAACTCAGTGGAGGATTCTTTTTGCTTTTATCAGCCTTACATTATTTTAACATAAGAGCCATTTGTTATAAAAGTGTGACAAGTCCAATTTTTGGAAAAAAAATCAAGGAAGATAAAAATTAGCATGATATTTTTATCTCTAAAAGATAGAGATTAAAAAAAATCGTTAATTTTAGGAGATAGAAGTTTTAGCTCGTAACAGTGAGATAAATATGCTTTATTTGAAAGCAATTCAAGTCCATCTTGGATGGAAATTATTAAACAGTAAAGCCAAGTTTAACTCCAGTTGCTGTGTGGTGAAGAAAATATGACGGTTTAACAACATGTAGCAAATGTATGAGTGAAATTCAATATGCGTATACAGTAAGTGACTAACGATGCATAAATTCATTGATATTTTTAATACAATTTAATTGTTTTTTGTTGCATCATATTTCCCACAGTAATATTCAACATCTGTTTTCTTTTTTTACTTTACTTTTTTCTCAAATGAATAAATATAGATATGTATTTGAATGGTATTTTATTTTCAATGTTAAAAAAGGATTTATGAAACTGAAATATAATGAATTAAAATTAACTATTACAATAATTCATTAATTTTGAAAGTGACGCATGTCCATTCAGTTATAATAAAACCTTTATATTTATAATCAGCACTATAAACACTGACGAGCTGCATACTAACGTTATCTAATACCATAAAATGCAAGAAATATACCTATTTAAACTAACCAATAGTAGTATTTTATTTATTGAAATACAAACTCTTCAATATTTTGTAATAAGAAAACATGAACTTGGGCCCATTTTCAAAATAAACGGCTGGTATGATACGCACTCTTCGGGAACTTCTGCATACCACATACGTATTATTCATGGTTTAAAGCGGCATAAGAACCACTGAAGGATAAGATTTAAATGACTTTCCTTTTTAATGCAAACCACATATCTACAATATTATTAAGATCGGATCTGGTGGCATTTATAATATCGAATTCCACTCATAAAACCATTACCAGGGACAGAGAAGGATTGACCAATTACGTTTGAAAACATTTTGTGAAACTTAGAAGTTTATGCAAATTATCATTGATTTCTATAACTATTTGTTGATGTGCGAGGCATCTTTCTTTAAAATATGGAATTTTTATTTTTCATACTTTTCAAACATCTCATGTTGAATCAGAATCAGTTACTCTTCTATGAGAATGAGCAGGTGACGAAATGTAATTCTATTTAAACGAAAATATTTGAAAGTAGTGAAAAGGCACTAACTATTAAGGATTTATTAAGCATTGCTTTGTGACTAATTGCTCTCATGATAAAAACAAGTAATTACTCTTAATTTCCTTGTAGACTTCCAAGTAATGTTATGCTTAGAGAACTAACCTTATCAGGACACCATCTTCAGTATAATAATGATTTTTTTAAAAAAAATAGGTAGAAATCAAAAGAACACAGTTGAAACATGTTTCTGGCACATAAGGTACCTGCCCTCGGCTCTCGTTATCAAAAATACAAAGGTCTTAAAAAACATCTGGCTAGAAATGTGCTCTTAAACAGTCAGTGTTAGCTTCGTTGAACATTCAAACATATTTGCTATATGCTTCCAGAAACTTCCATTTCTCGCTAAGATTGGCGGTTTGTCTTAAATTGTAGTCCAAATTTAAGACCTTACACTTCAATAACGGGGGAAGAGGGCCAATTATTTACTTGGTTGTTTTGATTGATTAACTTATTTCAATAATTTTCATCATCACGGTATTTGACGGTTGCTACATACTGCTTGTTCTCTTTTTGAAATTAGCTTGTGAGAAAGCTTTTGCTATTCTAATTGCCACAAATTGAAGATTTGAAAAAAAAGAAAAAAAAAACACCTGGTGTTGGTGGTTCACTTGTGCCTCTTTCTATTATTACTTCCAGAAAAAAGGAAAAGTGGATCAAGATTTTAGATTTATAATATAATATTAATAAATTGTAATATTTTATTATAAATATACTTATTATACAATATATTTGACGACAAATGTATCATTAAACATCAAATAATATATTATTTATTATATGATATTTAACTTTTAAAATTGCCAATTTTTCTGTCAAAACTCTGTTTTTCCTTTGCGTTTAGCCGTTCGAAGATCATTGAAAAATTATCCCCGAAAGACATTTATATATGAGACACTAAGTAAATATTTGCAAATCGTGAAAAAATGTTATTTTACTAATTAGTAGCTGGGTTTTGAAACTAAAATAAAAAACAACGTTTTTCCATCCAGTCAACCCATACTTTAGTAAAAATAGATACTTATAAAAATAAAGTGCCTACATTTTTCAAAAATATTTTCAGCAACTTTTATGTTTTGATTTCACTAAATTTTTTCTGTCGAAGTACTAGAATTTCTCTCCCGAGATTGAAATAAAAATTTATCTACTTCGACGAATCAAATATTTATTTATGTAAAGTAAACATTTCGTTTGGATAGTTTTCAGATAGAACTAACTCCTACATGACATCATGCAAGACATTTCCTTTGAGACAAAAATCCGGGCAAAAGGATGAACTATAAACTGTTTGTTATACATTTTAAATTCACAACACTTCGCAGCACAACTCTTTATTCATCGAAAGAAAAGAGAAGAATTTACTGCATTGCTTTTTTCTTGCATGAGCAGTAAATTTTAAATAATGTATCGATATTTCTCGTTTGTTTTCGCAGGTTTTAGGGAGGATTGCAAATTTCTACTCTACGCAGCTGATTCTCCTAAACATTTTATGGAAAATATTTTTCGAGTATAAAATATTTGGGTACTGAAATTTCCTTGAAACGTTTCGAAGGAGCGATTCAAAATCAAACTGGCATTTAAAAGTACAGGTAGTTATCAGACTAATGGAAACACCTGTGAAAAAAGTGACATTTTTAAATGTGCTTCGTAAATAATAAAAAATAAAACTTAATGTCTGTTTTTTTAAATATAAATAATAATGTACACCTTCTGGTAGCATATGGTGGCTTAATTGAAGTTCTGGAATGCATGGATTTTTTTCAAGCGCATGAAATGTTGGACCTCTCAAATTTTAAAAGAGGCTAAATTGTTGGAGCGTATCTAGCTGGAGCAAGTGTAACTGAAACATCTCAACTTTTTGACGTTTCTAGAATTACAGTATCTAAAGCCATTACAGTATACAAACAGCGTGATAAGACAAGCTCTGGCAAAGCAAAATAGTGGGCGGAAAGATAAGCTCAGTGAAAGAAACCGACGGGTATTGAAGCGGATTGTAATGACTAAAAAGTGAACAATAGCAGCAAAATTGACCAGAATCACTATCTGGATTCACCAGTGTGAGTGATTACAGTTAGAAGGCACTTTTATTAACAGAACATTTACGAGAGAGTAGCGATTCCCAGTGCCCTTGTCACAGAGTGTTTCCATTATTTTGATTAATATCTGTGTATCACATGAATTTGTTTATGCAGAAATGAAAAATCGGTGAATTTGGATCATGTGATAAAACTGAATATTTAAAGGCCATCGATTAAAGATAATTTTTCTGTCGAAGTTAGGTTACTATGAGAACTGGTTGAATATTACAGATAGTTCTTATCTGTAAAACATAAAAGAAAGATTATCGTCGCTCAATTCAGAGGCGCCATAAGTTCATGTTTTGGGAGGGCGGAAATTCTCAATTTGACGACTCCAAATATTTTCAGACTGTTTGAACACGGATATAGACGCAAGTACATCTAATCAAAAGGGACATTCAGACGTTTTGAAGTTGCATTATTGCAACTACGTCTCCAAAACTGCCGAACAGTCAGACAAAATTTCCCGAATAAGGAACTATTGGGAGGGGGAAAAGTGTAGGGTAGAGGGGGAGGGAGGGGGGCTAGTAGGGATAATTTAATATTTGCATTCCAATTTAAATGTCCTGGAATTTAATTATTCTTTGTAGTGGCATGTGAATTTCAGCTGTGAGAATTATTCTTTAATATTTCATTCAGTTTTACGCACTTTCTAAACTATTTGTTTTTACTCTGTACACTTTCATACTGCAGTTCTAAGATAATGTTTGCAAAAAAACACGTTTAATTATTGTTCATAAATGTGTTTCATCATAGTTTCTTGTGGCAGGTATGCTTAAAAAATTTATTTTGAAAATTTTTTTTCCGCCTATTAATTATCAAAATTCGGCCGATTATAAATAATCGGCAAAATTTGGTCGATTATAAATAATCGACAAATCCGATTAATTGGTTCGTTCGATTAATCGGTGCATTCCTAATACAAACGTAAAAATGACAGGTCAAATACCAAATATGTACTTAATCTTGTTTGTCAACAATGATATTTATTTTTTGTAGATAAAAATGATGGTAAGCATTTTTTAAAAATTCTGTTTGGATA
This sequence comes from Uloborus diversus, assembly GCF_026930045.1. Classification (NCBI taxonomy): domain Eukaryota; kingdom Metazoa; phylum Arthropoda; class Arachnida; order Araneae; family Uloboridae; genus Uloborus; species Uloborus diversus. The sequence goes on along the minus strand of NC_072731.1, from coordinate 215,595,429 downwards.
AAAGACGTATAATGAGACGCCATTTAAAAAGTACTGAAAAAATTAAATGTTATTGGAATGAACTAACTTTCTTTAAGTATAGTTTTTCTAAAAGTTTTTTTAAATATCAAGTTTTGTAATGAAAGCGCTGCGTCTTTTTATTCCTGAGGCAGAGATTAGGTCTTTTTAAACTTTGAAAAAAAAAAAAAAAAAGAAAAAAAAAAGAAAAGAAAAAAAAAACTTAAACGGAATTGTTTCTACCTTTTTTTTTGGTAGATTTTAAATTAAAATGCATTGTTTAAAGCTGTATAAGTATGCAATGGAAACCAAATTGTTTCATTGACCTAAAAGAAAAAAAAAGGATTTGTCGACCTAGCTTTCAATTTAAGTACATTAGAAGTTGCCTTAGAAATAATCAATTTGAAGCTTTTCGTTTGATATGTTTTACGTTTTGAAATTAGTACTTGTTTCAAGAGATCAATTTGCTTGATCGAAATTGATTGTAACAAATATGTTCTACTAATGCAGTCACGTAAATTTTGTTGTTAAGTAAGTGCAGGAATTTGAATTTTAAACCTTTTACTTCCGTATAAAATTTAATTGCTTTTACTATTTTTTTTTACTTTATGTATATTACAATGCACTTCGTTTGAAGAGATCCTTTTCTTTGAGAAAAAAATGAAGGATATTCATATAGATCTTGTGGCAAAAACAAGGGAAAATTTAAGTTAGACGACTTTTGATACAACTTAAGATTTACGCCCATGTTGTAAATAACATAGTACAATGGGGTCGTTTCCAATATTTTAAAAGCATTTTTTTTTGAAAGAACATGCTTAAAAACATAGGATCTAACCATTTTTTAAATAATTGGTTTAAGTTTAATATTTTTGAAAAATTACTTACATCGGTGATCTTTCTTTGTTTGCATTTCTTGCCGATGACATCACAAATGATGAAATGCCATTCTGTGTTGCCATTCACAGAGCAAAATATTTAATTTGCATCTATGCTCACGCGTATTGGCAACGATATGGTTGATAGGAAGCGTAGAGCGCAATTTTAGTTCGCTTCTTGATTATCATAACGTGAAAACGCGGTACAAAGTTGCGCCAAAGAGCATCATTAGTGACGTCATCAAGACCACGCCTTGTTTGAAAAATCGAACGTTTAAAAAATAATAATTAAAAAATATCTGTTGGGAAAATGAAAGAATTTTCTGGGTCAATGTGATTTTTTTTGCTTATTCTATCAATTTCAGTGACTAAAAGTACTAAGTTTGACTGAAGGAAACAACCCCATTTTGCGTATTAGGTTTTCGTTGAAAATGAAGCAAGTTTAACATTATTTCTTAAATTTTGTTTCAAGTACTTTTACCTAGGTAAATAATACTAAGACTTGTAATCTAAATTACGTTATAATAGTATTAGAAGTGGAATTTAATAGGCATTGGAGTAATGTACTTACTTGCGAGATTATGAACCATGTGAACGAGGTACAAGCAGAAGAACAAAAATGGCAGGTTTTCCATTATTGGACTTGCAATTGTTTCTTATGTTGAATTGGTGGATCCTGTACCTCAGAGCTGGAAGAACGGAAGTCACATTATGGTAATTTTAAAGGAGAGACGAAACACTTTTTTTTTCTGGCGTATGTTTTTTTTAAACTTGGGAAAAAAATGAAAAGGATTTTTTAAAAAACAATTACGTTCACATAGCTCAATGCGGAAAATACTTCTACATACAATGCACTAATAAGCGAAAAATCTTCATTTTTGAACTTCCGTCAAACTTCCGTGGCACTGAGGTACAGAATTTAAAAACATGAAAATAAATCATTTTTTTAGTTTTCATCTCAGAAAATGTTATTTATAAAACTTAAATGCATAATAATTAGTATTTTTATCAAGCAGATTTCCTACAAAATGCAAGGCCTTAAAACTGATGGCGGTTTTTTTTTTTTTTTTGAGAGGGGAGACTTTTGTTTAACTTTATTCAAATAATATTTCATATCTTTTAACTTGACAGAAGTTTGTTATTGATCAGAAAAATTGTTGACCGATTGTTTTACTGCATATTGTCTTGCTAGGTTCGATTATTCTTGATTTTAAGAGATGTCAAAAAGAGTAAGATAATGCTACTAGGAGGTGAAGTGACGGAAAGGACCTTACTTGCTTGTAGGAAAAGTGATGTGTTGTTGAATTGGTCTGGCCTCACTTATAAATAAATCTAAAACTGTCTTTCAGACATGATGATGTCGACATTAATGCTCTGGAAAATAAAGAGTACATAAATACTGCTTCCCTTACGCAATGAAAATTATTTCGTTCATCATGCATTAGGGCTGGAAGATACTTTTTTTGGATTGACAAGCTTATGATATTCGGTGCTATGTTTTCCTAGCAGTTTAATTGGATAATTTATCTGACAGCTCTAACAATGAATTAAAAATGCGAAGTGGGAGAAAGTAAGGAAATTCTTTGATATATCAAAAACAAGTGTAGATGAAAAAAAAATGTGCAGCAAGAATGCATGAAAAATCGATTTTTACACTGTCCGAAGGCTCCGGTAGATAATAGTGCATATGAGTTTAACAGAACGTTTGATACTTTTATGTGAGAACTTCCAATGTCATTCAAGTTTAACGCCTATATGAGGTTTGTTGGGAAAGTATTATGGATTATCTATTAACAAGGCCAATACTGTCAGTGGGATTCTCAAGGACATAAGTTTGGTGTGTGAAAATAGACTTATTTCATATCAGTGAGTTTCCTTCAAAATACATAGAACATAAAAAGTCACATAAAAGTTGCCGAAAACAGTATGGAATGACTGGCATTGATGTCTTTGTCATGTAGATAAAATTGAGGAATTAGGAGCATGAAATTTCAACAGACAGTATACCAATAATGTACAAAAGAAACCCGAAGCGTAATAAGATCCCTGTAACACAATTTTACAGTTTAATTATATATTTTTCCTGACACTTCCTGAGTTGGTCTACTTTAAGAAACGAATAAGTCCTTTTAGGGATATAAATTCCTGATTTGGACTTTTGAAACATTAGTCAAAAATAATTTATGAAAAAAATGTTTTCATACTTCGAGCAAAATTGTCTACATAAGTTGGTTCTTTATAAAATTTGGTTTATGCCATCCTTTTTTTGGCCTACTTTCCCAGTAAAAGTCAGAGAAAGAAGAAAAAAGCATGAAAGAAGGGTTAATGCATTTTGAAAATATCGCGAAAAAAAAAAGTCGAACATAAAAATAATAAATAAATAAATATCGAAAAATTAAAAATTAGAAAGTAGGGTATTGAGAAGGGGAAAAATGTCTGTTGGTCTGACAGTCGGTCTGTCTGTTTGTCTCCCTCCCTAATAACTTTTGTGTAAATAGTCTGATTCGAACAAATATTTTTTTTATTCGAAAGCTCTCGGCGAGGACACCTCATTCCTATATTTCACTTTTTGATTTGAACAATTTTTCATTCACTTTTGAATTGTTCGAAAAAACTTAACATTAGCGCCTACGGGGAAACTCAAGGCAATTCCGAAATTAGAGGTGAATTTGCTTCAAACAAACATTGAAGAAAAAGCTTTTGATTAAAAACATGTGTAATTAAAATATCTTTTTGATTTGAACAATTTTAAGTACAATTTTGAAGAGTTCAAATCCCTTAACATTAGTGCCTACGGGGAAATTCAAAGTCAATGTAGATTCCGCACTTGAAATCGGATTTACTTCAAACAAAATTTGTTGGAAATAGCTCTTGATAGCCAACTTCCTACTCCGACTCCGAGAATTTTGGAGCACTTGACTTCGACTCCGACTCGTGTGCCCGAAAATTATTCGGACTCCTACTTCCCGATTTCGACTCTGACTTCATAGCTTTGGCAAACATTTATGCACGGAGGAACAATGACTGACTCCGACTCTTGGGTATTCAACTCCGACTCCGACTCCTTTATTTCAAAATAAGTTCGGCTCCGCAAGCATTGGCAGTTCTAAGGGAAATGACCGATTCCAACCAACTCCGAGTCTTTGAATTAAATACCTTCGACCCCTGAATCTGACTCTTTTATCCCAAAATGAGAATGATTCCGACTCCGACTCCGCAGCCATGGTTTTAATTGTGAAATAATTGTTTTTAATATGCCTTGTTTTTATTTTCACTCTAAGGTTTTAATTTTTGTATTCACTGTTCGGCGGATAAACCCGGAGTCCTTTATATTTCTACATAAAGATATGAACAGACGTTTTTTTTTTTTTTTTTTTTTTTTTTGACAATGAAAATTATTTCTTTAAGTTGACATTTTATTGTTTTTATTTTTTTTGGAAAGTATTAATTCTTTTAAAAAATATTTTTTGGCAACAGGAGAAAAACAAACGATTTTTTTTTTGATATGATGTATGTATTTATTTTAGTAAACTTATTAATTTAAATTATTATTTTTCTTTTTGAAGGCGGTTAAAGAATTTTTTTAATGGAAAAAAGTGTATTAGCTGCTTTATTTAAAAAGTGCTGCTATTTTATTTGTTCGTTTATTTATTTATTTATTAATTTATTTTTTACGCATTTAATTTTTTAGATAATTGAGGCATATTTTATTCCTAGAAATGAGCTTAAAATATTAAAAAATTATGTTTGAAACAATTTGCGATTTTAGCTATTTTTGACAATATTGATCAGATACTAGAAAGTAGATATGGGTACACGGGAAAGTAGGCTCGTTTAGTTCTAGGCAGAACTTCTTGTTCCCTTTTGTTCTGCTTCACATATAAAAGTAATTTTTTTTTCTTAGGTGGTTCAATATAGAGGGTGTTCCCTTTCAAAGTTCGTTAAATTAACTGGTTCGTGGAGAAGTGTATCCTATGAAATCAATTGTGATAGATTATTAAAGTTTCAGCATTTTGTTTCAAAACTACTTCAGCTACACGATATAAATAATATACTGCAAAAACGAAACAGTTATCATAACATCATTAAAGTTTAAAGCGTAGTGAAGTATTTAAGAATGAATCAGCTGAAAATAGTGTTACGTAAAACCAAATATATATATATATATATATATATATATATATATATATATATATATATATATATATATATATATATATATATATATATATATATATATATAGAGAGAGAGAGAGAGAGAGAGAGAGAGAGAGAGATAGAATTTAATGAATTTTAAAAGTATTAGTTATATATTTGTTCCTTTCCACAACTAAATTTCATATTTTATGCATTCCCTCTCAAAAAAAAAGCTACCAAAACTATTTTTTAATAAATATTTTTAAGCATCTTTGAAAGTGATATTAGAGAAAAGTAATTGTTTCTTAAACTTACAAAAATGTTTCTTCGAGCAAGAAAGAGAATTACTTTTCTCTCTGATATATATTTGCTATACTTCTTCCTTCATCAGAAAACATATTTTTCTTCAGAAACTATTGACTACTTTTAGAATCAATCGTAGTTCCCACAGATTCAGTTTCGTTCGCAAAAGAAAAAAAAGAAAAAGAAAAAGCTGCCCAAGGCAAGATTCATATTTCATTTCTGAAAAAGCGGAAATTCTTTCCGATGGAAAGTGTGTTTAATATTGAAATGTAGCTTCAACCTGGCTTTCTTTCATCAGTTTTTTCTTCATTTAGCCCATCTTGAAAATATTTGAGAGATAAGTTCGGAGTCACGAATATGTTGGCTCGTTTAACTGGCTTTTCTTGGTTAGTGAGGCAAACAATTTCGCTTGGTACGCCTTTATTGCTTCTTAGAAAGAAAGTTATAAGTTTTGCCTCGTGAGTTGAACTTATAGTGAGTTCTCATCATATTTATCTAATTTTTATACTTTAGCACTTTTGTGTTTAAAGTGACAGTATTAATTAATATAATACAACACATACTCTGAAAAAATATTTCTCAAAACTTTCGCATGCTGTGTGTAAACCTGCGGGAGTGTTTAATTCAGTTAATTACGAAGTTCTTCGGATGACATCAATCTTCTATGCACTGTAAAAAATTTGTATCATCTTACTCCGTAAATACGGTGGCAGCATTGTGCACTTTGTGTGACCTTATTCTGGCTGATTCTTGAATAGCAATTGAGTAACTTAATTGATAAAATTGGCGAAACATTATGAGCGATACGTAACGTTACACCAGTTTTATCAGTTAAGTTACTCCATTGCTATGGAAGTAGCTAGCTGCCACCGCTTTTACGGAGTAAGGTTACACTATTTTTTTATAGTGTGTATTTAATTGCAACTAAAAATTAAAAAAAAAAAAGTAATTTAAAGATTTCTATACATTTAACACAGAAGTATGCTATCTTCAGAACTTAAACTTGCAATCGTATTCAACAGACGATTCAACACTCTATTAGGGAGCCAAACCACTTGCTAAAGCGTTCTTTAACCAATAAAAATGCCTCAATCGGTTGTCTGGGTCTCTGATTGAGTGTGGATGCGAATATTGGAATTACTATTAGGATATTACTGTAAATAAAGGTGTAACTGTAACAGCAATAACGTAATTCATTTTCCCCCAATAATCGCGATAATAGATCTTTATATACATGCCTGTGTAAAAAGTGCTTATTTGTAGTAAATTACTCTAAAAAATGCCAAACTGCACCCCTTGTGAAACGTTGAAATTCAAAACAGAATGTTTCTAGAAAATTGCCCATATTAAAAAAAAAGTGATTTGTTCAAATTTGACGTGTCCTTCAAATTATTTTAGAGAAGAGAGAGCAATACATGAAAACACACATGTCCCACCGAATAAGGCTACTTAATTAAAAGCGTTCCTTTGTGAGCAATTAAATCTATTGCGTACTGTCCTCAATGAAGGTCTGTCTAAGGTCTGGCGTTTCTCAAGATCTATGATTGGTGACTACCGAATCACGTGATCTATAGCTGCCTTTGTGATTTGTAAATAGGAATGTGTTACTTTATGTGATAAGCGGTTAATGTCCTTTCCTGAGACACAGTAGAAACGGTACACGTATGAATTCTGACTGGCAAAATCGTATCTAACTTAGAAATTCTTTTTCCAATGCATTTGGAGTATTTTTCTTTCTTGTTTTCACAACGAAAAAAATATTTAGTTTCTTAAAAGATTTTTTTTACATTATAAATGCGCACATTTTTACTGAATTTAAATTAATGTATTTTTTTTAATGATTCTTTACATATAGAGGTATATCGTTTTGAGTGTTTTGATTTATGACTTCTTTTTGTGTAAAATTTAGTATGAAAGAAAATATCTAAAAGCATAGACTGAAATTTATGAGAAAAAATGTTTTTTAGAAACATTGAGAATTTCGAATCGAAAGGAGAAAAGAAAAAGAACGATTGAAAAAATAGGAAACAATGTTTCAAAATCTGGCTGCAATTCTTGATTGCAAACATTTTACTTTGTCTAAAACAAATTCAATTTAAAAAAATAAAAAATACTTGTTAAAGTTATTTTATTACTTTTTCCTCTTAAATGGCGTTTTACGGGAGATTAAATCGATTTTCAAGCTTTTTTTATTTGCGTATTTCTCTTGTTTTTTTTCTTATTATTTTTACCGGAAAAAATACCGAAGAATCCTTTTGTTGAAAAAAAAGGGTCTCATTTAAAGTGATTAAATATGTGCTCTGTTTAATCACAAAAACATCAGTAAAATTGAGTGCGAATACTTTATTCAGATATATTGATCTCATTTAAATTCTTTTAGCCTATTAATGCATGCTCCTGTTCAAGGATTTTAAGAAATAAGCCTCAATTTCTCGCTGCAAATACTTATACCTATAAATGTTACAATGTACCAGATTTTAATAAGTTAAAAAAAGGAAAAATGTCTTTACACTTAGTGAATTAATTGCTTAAAAAAATCATGGAAAAAAATTCATATTGCTCCTTCTATTTTTGGCCAAACCTAAAAAATGAGTTTCATAACTAAACAAAATTAAACTTTAACTTCACAATTTTTGTAAGAAGCATTTACGTAGCAATAGTAAACCAATTTCCAGTTTTACTACTTACATTTTGAACTATTTTATGATTGCGATGGTCTTTAAGATAATATGCAAATTGAATTTTATTTTTTGCAACAAATTTTCATTACTTGTAGGTTTCTATTTTTAAAATGGTATTGACTAGAGTCCACGGTTTCAAAGTGTTAATATAATTTAGGTCCTAGGTTAATATAATTTAGGTGTTAATATAATTTAGGTTTGCAACAAAAATCAAGTCTCCAAGTCTAATCTAGATGCTTTTACGTTAGTCTCATTTGACAACAACAAATAAAACTTAAATTAACTACGAAGAGTTTTATTAATTATAATAATTATTAACATAACTTTGAGTTTTTTAAGTGTGTTTTTAGATCTTTTCTTGTGCGTACGACCTTACATGAGAAACAGCGAATTTTTTGGCAGTATAGTTTTCGCAAAAGACATTATATTACAATCTTACTTGATTGGAATAATATTATTAGTTTTCTCTTTTATTTGCAAGAATTGTCTTGCACAATTTATGTTGCGCAAAGCAGTAACAGCATTCGTCTGAAATTAAATTCATTTATCATTGCTGCAATGATATTTTTTTTTTCTCCATTCTGAATAATGAATTTAAAGACCAGCAATTTTTTTCTTCCAAATTTTCATATTCTCAAAAAGTTTTGAATTTATTGCCTAAGATCAAAAACTTGATTAAAATCGCGGACTTAAAAATTTAAAAATGGCTCTGTCCTTTTAATAGCTGCCTTTTTTTAATATATCGCAGTTAGTATGTTGTTTTTTTCGTTCATTTAGAGATAGTACTTTATGTGACATAATATTTTACTAGGAACTTCTTAATTCAAGAGTAAATTTTGCAATCAGTTTTAAGATGAAAAATAGTATTTATTTCCTTTTCATTTCTTAACTTAATGTCAGTGCGATGAAAATTTTCCACACTGTTTTACTCAGGGCGCATGTCTACTTTTGGGGATTTTAAGAAAACGTACCATCTTTTTGGAGGATTTATTACCAGAATTACTTAATTAAGTCTCAGTTGCTGTTCGGAAAGTCATGGGGTTTCCGTACAACGGTTTTTTTAATCCTATTTCGACATTGAGCGTAACTTTTTATTTGCGCCAAGAACTAAATCTCTTGACATCGTCGATAAACTACTCTACTCACTTGATAGAGTGTACGAGTTCTGCATGAGTTTTGGTGAAGGCACTTAATTTAATTAGTAGCGATCTAAGTTTTCACATACTTAGTTTTTTTTTGTTTTCAAGTCACCCTTTTTTTATTCTCAAGAAAAAAAGCTCCATATGTGTACTTTACTATATTTTTCAATTCAATGTTACGGTTCAGGGATGTTATTGAAGCTGTAACGGTAAAATAGGATCTTTTTTGACCACTGTTTATCCAGTGAAAACAAACAAAAACAAAAGAAAAGAAAGTGGTGTTGTTCCATTTCACGCTTTAATATTTTTTATGTGAATATAATTGCTGTAAAATCCGTGAAATTTTTCCTTTATGTAAAGTTAAAATATTTTTCTCCATGTTTTTATTTCTTAATTTTGTCTGCATAACTTTTTTAATTAGTAGTGGCAACATTTAAAAATACTTCTGCTTTCATTCGCGTTCTTATTCACTGTGATTCTGTGTTATTTTCAGCATTCCACATGTGTGAAATTATTCTTGAATTTCCGTGTGTGTTTTTGGGCGAACCCTCATGAGTTCTAACTGTACACTAATAAATCGAATTTTATTTGGTAAAAATCGATTGGAGTTGTTATTGGGAAATTGTTGCCTATATTCATTCAATTCATCAGCCACAATTAACACAATCAGTTTTTCAAATTATAATATTTGAAATGTGATCCCGTAAGGTTGGTTGTAAAAATTAAGTAATAAATTAAACTGAAGATGCTAAAATCGTTCTTTATGTATAGGGATGTGAAAAAACTTGCATCAATAAAGATGGAAAAATTTTTTTCGATGTTCACATTAGGAAGTTCAGCAAAAAAAAAAAAAAAATCATTTGTGATTATACTGCTCTACCCTTTGAAAATGTCGACAGAACATTTCCCAAAATGGGAAATTTTTGTAAATGAAGCAACTCATCCATTAACTGTCGCCCTTTAGAGGGGGATCGGGAAGATTTCTCGCGGGGTTCATCGTTTTTCAGACGCTGATGATAACTTTTCTCTCACAGGTGATGTATTAAGACGACAGCGATGGAAGCCATTGTTCATTTTTCTCATTAAAAAAGGGGAAATAAATAGGCTTACCTTTTTTAAACATAAACATCGAGGTAAAAAAGGGTAAGCAATTTCTTATAATATATGAATCTAGGGTGCACCGATTTGCTTATGAATAATTTATAAAGCGATGTTTTGTTTTAACAATATCAATTCTGCATTATAAATAATAAACAACTATACAACTTGATTAAGTTATTATTTACGTATAGAATACTCAATAATTTAAAAATAAAGTGTTACTTGCTCTTTTGAAGAAGTTTCGAGATAGTATGTAGTTTTCTTTTGTTACGTTTAATGATTCTGCACAAGGTTATTCTGCTAAATTTGAAATATGGAGCTATATTCATTAGTCTGTTATAACTATGCAGTCTTTTATGCATACTGCTTTTAAACATATTTTTAACATATTTGAAATTAAATGTTTTTTATTTTTGAAAACTACATGTATTTAAAATTTAAAATGTCTTTCATTTTATTAAATGTACAGTTTATTGTTTTTAAGTTTGCTTATTAAGCTTACGGAAAGAGCTTCACTAATAAAAGAAAATCTTTCTGTGAAGTTCATTTTTTTTAACTCGGACACCACCTGTCATGTTACCTTTACATTAAATATCTTTGAAGATTGCGGATCACGCAGACATAGGTTTAATGCTATGTAGCAAATAGTTATTTCTTATATGGTTCTGCTACGACAGAAAAAAAAGTTTGTCGTTCAACTGACGAAACATTCGTATCCAAAGTTACTAAACACTTTATTATATAGAGTCAGTTGGGGTAAAGGAAAAGATAATCTCGAAGTTTCGAATTTAGATATTTCCATTTGTTTTACATGAATTGGGAGATAAAATGTTTGTGCATTGCGTTCAACACTATTATACTCTCTGAGAATAAGTATAAAAAATTTGACCTTATGACTGTTTGTTGGTAAATTAAATCGTGTTTCCTTTTATCCCAGGGAGTAGGGGATAAATGAAAAGCCATTTATCTCCCAATGAGGTCGATGTAGGTAATAAATCGTAATATACGCTATCAATTTAGAAGCTTCAAAATTTCTACAACAACAGTACTTAACCCGTGGCCCATATGTTGCAACGTAACCCGCTGAATCCTCCAAGTGTAATCTAAAATTATCATTTAACATGAAAAACCGTGTAAAAAATTAAACTATACGTTGAGTTTATTAACACACACACAATACTGTAATTTACATCAAAAATTAATTGTCCAAAAAATAGAAAAAAAAATAACAAATTTAGTTGTTTCTATTTACGCCAGGGTACAGCATTTATGGGGTAAATGGAAACCCGTAAACACATAAAAGTAGCAAGGAAAGTTAAATTCATAGCTAAATGTTTTTAGTAACCTTTCATATGATAAATAAAACCAGTTTAAACCATTAACTTTGCATTTGAAGACCTGCTATAGGGTCATTCTACCATCACCGGGTTATTCAGACGATTAAATGTCACAAACATTTTGTAATATCTCTTAGTATTTTAATTAAACAGGGGTATGCATATTTTTCAATTTTTACATTTGATACAAATATACTTCTGACGCAGTTTTATTTTTGTTTGATTATTTTATTATTTAAAAGTTAATTTATTTGGATGCGTTAAGTGCGGGGACATCCAAAGTCAACCTCTTGTAACTTGCTGTGCGAAATAGTTAGTATTTTTGTTTTACTAATATAGTAATGACGAAACAAATTGTAGGTTTTTGAAAGCAAAGGTTCCTATGCAAAAGAAACGTATTTCATTTGTTGAGAAACAATTGAAACAATTTTTTAAACCGTCGAAAAAAAAAATGTATTTTGCCATTTCTCGAAAAAGTAGTCACTTTGTCCCGCATGTGACTGTTCATATATTTCATCAAAAAATAAAAATTTTAAAAGGTTTTGAAGAGAGCTTTTGCTTAAAGAATCACACATACCTTTGTAATTTGTTAAGCAATAAATTTTGTTCATTATCCTTTTAAATTATTATTTTTACTGAAATATATGAGGCGTCACGTGCGGGACAAAATGACTATTTTCCGTAGATTGGCCTTGCAGAGGAAAATGTAAATCACTAAACTTTAAAAAACAACTTTTTTCACTGCCATATTCTAACAATGATGAGTCTCATACAACTGTTTAAAGACAATCTAAGCTCCTAGAACGTCTTTTATTTGTAAAAACTTGACCACGGAAAGATGGCGGATGTCCTTGAAGAGGAAACATCATTTGTATCATTTGTAATAGGTAGAATCAGCCAGAAAGTGCCGAGTAGAAAGAGATGCGTTCTCGCTTATCCGATCTATTATACAGAAATAAGAAACAGCCTATTACAAATGATTAAAATGAACTTTCCGCTTCAAGCTCATGAGCCATCTCTCCGTGGTCAAGCTTTACCTAGTCTTTACTCACTAACAGTTTCGTTTCATAATTACCACAAGATTGGTCATAGAATTTGTTTTCATTTAGCCCGTACTTGATATCATCCACAGTTGACCCCACCACATTCTAAACGTTTTTGTTCTCGAGAAACGTTTTCTGTGTCTGTTTATTTTCAGCATAAGATAATGTTTCATTTCTTAACGTAATCAGTATTAGGTATTTCTTACCATTTTTACCATTGTTAAGCAAATAACTAATTGCTACGTAACGGACAAATTTTCAACTCTGCACTTTGCAGTAATCCCGTTTTTCTCTTTTCAATCTGCAGTAAAAATATCAAAACAAAGAATCTGCTGATAGTTGAATTTTCTTTACCTGAAAGAAAAAAAAATAAGGAGGAGAAAAAATCTTGTTAAAACTGTGGCGCAATTGGTATCGAAAATTTTGCCATTTGCTGTCCTGTTTCGTGTTGTTTTTTCGCTTTCAGGGAACGTAGTTCTCCAAAGAGCACTGGAAAGTTAAAAAAATAAGCTTGAGAAAAAAGTAAGAGAAAAGTTTTCTTAACAAGAAAGTTTTTCTCGCGACTTGCATTTGTAAAATGTTTGAAAATAGAAGGAGAAGAAATAGTAAAATTTTCAAAGTAATAGAATGTATGAGTTCAAGAGGTTTTGTATTTTGTAGCTCAAAGCAGCAGCAGAAATCTAACGAACTATATGTAAAAAATTATCTAATGCAATACTTTTTTTCCTTTGAAGCTATGTAATCAAAGTCAAAAAACTAATTAAAAATCAATTTCGCATAGAAGATGATGTAGTTACCAGGACTGTGAATGCCTTTTAACTATGAATAAAGCTGACCAAATTTCTCTCTATGAGTAATTTAACTTTTATAAATAAAATAAAATAAATAAATAAAAAAATAACAATAATTAAAAGGAAAAAAAACACAGTAGTTCAATTGCTACACAACGTTTATCAACTTTCTGGGATCTGTGAACCATTTTTTAATCATTTGTTAAGAAAGTTTTTGCTTAATTACGGTTGATAATGTTCATTGTAAAACAAAATAAATGTTGAAGACTTGAATACATGCTGAATCAAGTAAAATTTGACTTGTTAATTCATTGTTGTTTTCCCATGTAACTATTGAATCTTGTTCAAACTTATTCAAAATAGTCAACATTCTGTACTGATAACTTTCACTATCATTTGCATGAGTCATTTTATTGCTGTTGTTGTTGTTACAGATAAAATGCTTTATTGTTGTTGTTGTTCATTGTAAAAAAAATGTTGAAGACTTGAATACTTGGTGAATCAAGTAAAATTTGACGTTAATTGATTGTTGTTTTCTCATGTAACTATTGGCTCTTGTTCAAATTGTTTCAGAATATTCAACATTCTGTGCTGATAATTTTCACTATCATTTGTATGAGTCACTTTATTGCTGTTGTTGTTGTTACAGATAAAATGCTGTCTTACTTTTTTTTATATAGAACTTTCATACGGAGAGTCTGTTAACATGCTTGTTCAATTTATTAAAAAAAAAAAAAAAAAAAAATGTAAAAAAAAAAAATGATACAATTTTAAACATAAAGTATGTTTATGGAAAATAAACATGTTCTTCGCATTTGCGTTCAATAGCAATTCTGAAAACATTTCTTCAAAAAACGATGTTTCACAATGCTTTTATCTAGTTAATGCAAGATAATGGTTTCTTTTTTGCATACACTTCACGTTTGTTTTAAAACATGTGGGATCGTTTGGAAGTCCTATCATGTTCTTCTCATAAGTTATTTTCTCCATTTTTGAGGAGCTTTTTATCCTAGCTTTGGCTATCATAGTTTTGCTTACAACTGGGAAAATATTCAAGAGATAAGTTTATGATTTGTGTGAATTTGTTGAACTGGTTGCTTGTTTTAAAAGCATAAAATCTATTAATTAATTATACTATTTGCATTAACAATCGTCTCATGTATGAAAATATTTTGAGTAGATACAGAGAAACAATTAAAAGAAATGTTGAATGTAATCGCTTTCTCCATTGGTTTAAAAGAAAGAACTGTGCTTATATCTTATTGGAAGAGACATTTGCAGCTTTCCACGGAGTTCGCAAAATCTCTTCTTTAATCCACCATCGGACTTTGGAGAAAGCTTATTGCTATTTGAGAAACATCATTGGATACTGAAAATCTGCCCTCTATTCTATTTAAAGAGCCGCAGTCTTGATTATCGGGCTTCACTACTTTTCTCTATGTCTTGCTGTATGTGTGTCCCCATGTTTCGTATTAAACGTATTTGTTTATGTTCAGCTGTCTGAATCCCTGCTTTACACAACCTTTCAACAGCAGAGCGTGGTTAGTTCTAAGTTTCACCCAGCTACTAAATCACTGCAGTAGCGGAGTAACATGGGGGACGAGATAAAATATTCCGTTGAGCCTTTTGACGGAAGGAATTTCTCTCTGTGGTGCAGGAGAATGGAAGCGGTTTTCGCAGCAAAGAATTTAGAGGTGTATTTGGAACGTGAAGCGGATTCTTCGAAAGCTAATGAACTTTTAGCGAGTAAGAAGGCCTATGCCTTGATGTTATCATTTCTTAGTGATAAAGTTTTAGTTTCGCTTTCGGAAGAAAAGACTTGTGCTGAAGTAATTGCAAAATTGAAATCGATCTATGTTCGAGAAGGAGCGGTCAGTCAGATATTGGTTAGAAAGAGACTTTCAACTTTGAAAATGAAAAAGGACTCATCCATGCAGGAGCATATTGATGAAGTGAACAGGCTCGTTACCCAACTAAAATCGTGTGGCGTGAAAGTGAGTGACATGGACAGTATTGTCTATCTTTTGATGTCTCTTCCAGCAGAGTATGACGCATCGAAATCTGCAATAGAAAATCAGCCTTCAGAGAACTTGACTTTAGAGTTTGTTTGCGGTCATCTTCTGGATGCTGAAGCGCTGATGAGAGATCGTCGAGTCTCGGAGCCCAAATCGTGGAAAACAGAGTCATCAAATGGTGCAGCCTTTTCTTCAAATCATCGGGTAGTGTGTAACAAGTGTCGCAAAACAGGGCACATTGCGAAATTTTGTAGAAGTAACATAGTTTGCTACCAGTGCGGAAGAAAAGGACATTTTAAGAGGAATTGCACAGTCCAGACAGAACAAAATACATCATCAAAGGATGGAGCAGTTGCAGTGACTTTCGTTGTTGGCGAAGTAGAATATCGGCCATTTATAGTAGATAGCGGATCTACAGCTCATATGTATGCACATCGGGAATGGTTTGAGGAGATAAAACCATCCTCAGGAACTGTGTCATGCGCTGCAAAAACCAGTAAACTGGAAGTAAAAGGAATAGGAACTATTCACGGTGTATTAGGTGACGGTGTGCAGGAGATCCTACTGAAAGGTGTGTTATATGTTCCAGAACTAAATGGAAACCTCATTTCAGTGAAACAGATACAAAAAGCTGGATACACTTTGAGCTTCAAAAATGACGAAGCAGTTATTGAAAAGGGAAGTACATACCTCGTTTTGTGCAAGCTGAATTCAAAAGGTCAATATGCAAGTGATTTTGTTCCCTTCATTTCAAACTCCTTTGTTGCAGAAAAAGATGGAGGTGAACTGTGACATCGCAGGTTAGGACACTCCGGAAACCATGTTCTGAGCAAACTAGGATTACCAATAAGCGAAAAATTCTGTGAAAACTGTGTGTTAGCGAAGCAGTCCGCGAACCCTATAGGAATAGGAAACCGAAGAAGAGAAAAAGCTCCCATGGGCCGTGGTAGCCTGATCGGTAAGGCATTGGACTCGGGGCCGGAGGGCCTCGGGTTCGATCCTTGCTGGTCGAAGACCCACCGTCGTCATTAAAGGGGACTGGGCGACGTTAAATATGCTCGTGGTCTCAATGTCCTCCAAGTGAAACGATACCTCTGGGGGTGCTAGCACCAGGTAGCTATTAGCTCTTGGACTAGTTCTAAATTCTCATTAACTGCTCGATCCGGTGATGGTGCTGCCATCTATCGGTATATAAAATAATGGAGGCAAGGCACTTAGTATGCAGCCCTCGACATAAATGCAGTTGAAGTCAGTTGTGACTCTGAATCGAATCGAATCGAAAAGCTCCCATGATGACAATCCATTCTGACCTATGCAGTCCGGTCAACTCACCAACTCAAGCGGGTGAAAGGTATGTGTTAACATTAGTTGATGATTATTCTCGTTTTTGTGAAGTTCGTCTTCTGAAAAAGAAAAGTGATGTTCCCGCGGAAATCAAAAAGTTTCTCAAATTGAATGAAAGCGTTCGAAAAATTCGTTGTGATAATGCCCAGGAATATGTTTCAGGTGAACTTAAAGTGATAGCAAATAGACTTGGAGTTACGATAGATCCCTGCCCCCCCCCCTTATACTCACGAATTGAACGGAATTTCAGAGCGGATGAACAGATCACTTTTTGATAAAGCCCGTGCACTTTTATAAGATGCAAATTTACCTAAGAACTGTTGGGGATATGCCATTCAAGTTGCAGCATCTATTCATAACAGAATCCCTAGTTCAAGCATAAATGAAATGTCACCCTTTGAACTAAAATA
Organism: Uloborus diversus; assembly: GCF_026930045.1. Lineage (NCBI taxonomy): Eukaryota > Metazoa > Arthropoda > Arachnida > Araneae > Uloboridae > Uloborus > Uloborus diversus. The sequence continues at coordinate 215,578,253 of NC_072731.1, read as the reverse complement.
TTCCCAGAAACCGGATTTAAATCAAATAAAATTATTTGGTTGTGATGCTTATGCCAAAATTCCTGATACTCGCAGACAAAAATTAGATCCGAAATCTAAACGAATGATCTTCATTGGATATTCTAGCATGGGATATCGATTAATGGATCCTGATACGCACAGAGTTATTGTGTCACGTAATGTTCGCTTCAATGAAAATAAAGTATATGTGCAAGATAGAAGTAATTCACCAGATGAGCTCCCGAAAAGAGAAGAAAAAGACGAGGAAAAACACGACAGAAATGTAAATAAAGAGTTAGGAGAAAATGAAACCAAAACGCCCGCAGCTGCACCCCGACGATCAGAAAGAAAAAGTAAAAAAGCCAGAACGATATGAAGCAATGTACACGTCAGAAGAGACGTTGACCTTTTATGACATCTCAAAACTACCGGAAGAACAACAAGCCCAGTGGAAAGTCGCGATGGGGGAAGAATTGCGCTCCATCCAGATAAACAAAACTTGGGAACTGGTAGATCTCCCTGATAACGCGACCCCCATAAAGTGTAAGTGGGTGTTAAGGAAGAAAAGAGACGGAACTCTCAAGGCCAGATTTTGCGGGGGCGACCAGCAGAAGGAATACGTAGAAACTTATTCGCCAGTCATTGGGATGCCTTGTTTACGATTAGTTCTTGTTTCGATTCTTCAAGAGAATTTAAATGCTTTTGTAATGGATGTGAAAGCAGCTTTTCTGAATGGTGAGTTGCAAGAAATTGTTTTTATGGAACAACCGCAAGGATTTAACGATTCATCTGGCAGAGTATGCAAATTAAATAAAAGTTTATACGGATTAAAACAAGCTCCTAGACAATGGTTCTTGAGATTTTCGCAATTTATGTTAAAAATTAATTTTAAGCAGTTAAACTCGGAACCGTGTATTTTCATCAGAATTGTGAATGGAAGAAAAATAATAATTTGTTTATATGTTGATGATATTCTTATCGCAAGATCAGATGTTTCAGAAATAATGATTGTGATTAAAGTTCTTCAAAATGAATTTCAGATGTCCAAACTCGAACCAGCTTCTGAGTTTTTAGGAATTCGTATGGAATTTACTTCTACTAAATTAGTGCTCGATCAAAAGGAGTATATTCTTAAACTATTGAAGAGATTTAACATGAGTGAGTGCAAGCCGAGTGCAACACCTTTAGAAGCAAAGTCAACTCCAGCTGACTTTGAGGAAGGAACTATCTTCAAAGGACCTTACCGTGAACTAGTTGGATCTTTATTGTATCTTGCGATGACAACACGACCCGATATACCGTTCACTGTAAACTGTCTCAGTCGATTGCAGGAGAATCCAACAGAATCGGCTTGGAACGGACTTAAAAGAATTTTACGCTATTTAAAAGGTACATCGGATTATAAAATTGTGTATAGTAAGTGTTGTGACTCTAATGTTGATTTATCTATGTATGTTGATTCAGATTGGGCATCAGTTCCGCGTGATCGCAAATCAGTTTCAGGTTACGTTATTTTTTATAAAAAGTGTCCAACTTTATGGAGCGTGAAGAAACAAAGTTCAATAGCTGTTTCTTCTACTGAAGCTGAGGTACTTGCAGTTGGTAAGTCTTTATTAGATCTAGTGTATTATAAAAGTATTGCATGTGAATTTCTTACTGTAAATAGCATTGTCATATATGAAGATAATCAGTCTGCAATCAAATGTATAACTAATGAAAATAGTTCTGGTAGATTGAAACATATTGATGTTAAGTTAAAGTTTATTAGAAATATTTTAAATGTTGAAAATATATGTATTGAATATGTTTCTACTGATAAACAAATTGCTGATATGTTTACTAAGGCTCTTCTTAAATTTAAATTGCATGAACTTATGTCATTGTGTTGTTTAGTAATAAGTGATTAAGGGCGGGTGTTGAATGTAATCGCTTTCTCCATTGGTTTAAAAGAAAGAACTGTGCTTATATCTTATTGGAAGAGACATTTGCAGCTTTCCACGGAGTTCGCAAAATCTCTTCTTTAATCCACCATCGGACTTTGGAGAAAGCTTATTGCTATTTGAGAAACATCATTGGATACTGAAAATCTGCCCTCTATTCTATTTAAAGAGCCGCAGTACTGTTTATCGGGCTTCACTGCTTTTCTCTATGTCTTGCTGTATGTGTGTCTCCATGTTTCGTATTAAACGTATTTGTTTATGTTCAGCTGTCTGAATCTCTGCTTTACACAACCTTTCAACAAGAAAGTGAACTGATCTTTGTTCAGATTTTCTGAAATCTAAATTTAAGGTCAATCTAAGCGGAAAAGATCAAGCTAAGAGAAAAAATATAGACCACATAAAAAGAAAGGAACACGGCAGAGAAAACATAAATAATCAACAAACAAAAGAAAAACACCAGACAAAAAACGAAGCAAAACAATTAGTAGTGTCATTTTTGAGCCATTTGAATAAAACATAACAAGCAAAAGGCTGTAGAAGAAATAAAATCGGACAAAACAAAATTTAAAACTAAAAAAAAAATCTTTAAACCCAAATTAGGATAATAATAATAATTAAAGAAAATAAATAAAAAAGAAAAAGAAGAAGGGAAAAAAAAGGAGAAGAAATGCAATGTATTAAAAAAAGTAAAACAATGCCCATAGATAATTAATAGATGAATGAACAAATAAAAGGAAGAAAAAAAGAAGAAATAAGGAAAAAAAAGTGCGTTAAATATTAAAGGAAAGTTTTTACTTAAAAAAGTTTGCTTCATTTTGCAGGAAGAATGCTATCGAAAACTCCGATTTTTGTGTAAATCTCCCGGTGATGAGCAAAGTGCAAATGAAGGCTTAATTTGAAGAATTTGTGCCTCGTTTCTTCATATAAGGCTTTATATGGTCTTAAAATGACTATGCATAAATGTTACTTTTGTTAGAGGAATAAAATGTGCCAAAGAACCTTGTGTGAGAAGGATAAAAGCTCTTATTTTTTGTTATAAATTAAGCCTAAAAATGTTCTAGGACTTAGTTTATGTCTTTTATATTTGTTTTTATGACGCTCAAACTTTTTACATTTTCTTACATTGGCTAAGAAATCCTTTATTTTTACAATTATATAAAACTATAGAAACATCATAACTTGACAAACATTATTCGACATGCCACTTGAATTGATATAACATTAGACCAACTTTTTTAAAAATAAAATAAAATATATATCAATGATCAGTAGTTGATGATAGTATGTGATGATAGGAGCACTTTCAACAGTGTTTTTTTATTTTTATTTTTTTAAAAGTACTATTCATTGAACTAAAGTTCTTGGCGCGTAATCAAGCCTATATGTGCTAAGAAATCGTATCTCCAAGCAACTCGTTCCTTTAGAGCTGCTTGAAAATACAATGGCCGCCGCTTATATATGAACCACGTTTGTTCTAAACACTTTTTATTCCATAAATTGACTGATTCAATAAAGCAGCTAATTCAATAAAACTGGATTATCTTCTGTTTTTGACAATTTGATTCGTTAAAGCGGCTGATTCAATGAACCCCTGATTAATAAACAGGTGTCCACTGTCTATAATAAGAAGTTTAAGTGCTGATTAACTTTTGTAAGAACAAGAGGGTCACTAATACAAATGTTAAGCAAGTTCATGTTCTTAACAAGAAGAAAAGCATTCAGTTGAAAGTTCGAGGAATATGATATAAGAGGGTTTTCATTATAAATATTGTTAGGCCGTTGTAGACAAAAATCGAAAGTGTAATAACAATGAACAAATAAATAAAGCCTAGAAGGAAAAAGTTGATAAAATAATGAACTCATTTATGAATAATGTTAGAATTATATACATTAAAATAGTGAATGTAATACGATTAATTAAGGAGATTGATAATACGTACTAACAGAAAAGTCATGTGTTCAAATCGCTTGAAAATAAACACCACATTGCGTTATTTTAGAAGAAATGCAGAAATGCAATTAATACTTTAAAGCCAAGTGAAATACAAAAATAATAATAACAATAATGGCGGGACAATGTTATAAGTTTTGAAGTAAAAACGTGTTTACATTTTTCATCTTATAGTTGCTTCAAATAACACAAAACATTGTTATAAGGATGATAAACTGAATTATGTATATTTAAGGCCATAATCAAATTTGCATTATATTTTACCTTAAAGATTACGGAATGTATACACACAAAAAAACATGTAGCTATCTTCACGCTTGCGGGATAGTTAATTATGTTTGGAAATAATCTTATTTAAGTAAATATTAACAGTTTCAAAATCTACGAGAAATAAACAGCATTTTTTTCACCAAAGAAAAACTTGCTCTACAAGAACATCAATAAACTGTTCTTCGATCAAAACATGCCAATCAAGCTGTTACTTTGCTGCGTTAGCCATCATCAAGGGAAGAAAAAAAAGCTAATGAAAAATAAATATCTTTAGCAGCGGTTACTAGTAATTGAAGATCTAAAGGAGTTTTTATTGAAGATAAGATGAAGCTGATATACACAAGGGAAATTGATGGATAAAAAGTGCTTTCCTTAAGCTCTGTGCGGTATTTGATGTGAGTGCTTAAATGGTTTTCTCTTTCTCTCGTTCGTTTTTACAAGAAAGCATTTTTGTCAGTGATGAATTTCTCATATTTTTTTATTTCCCACTAAATGGTTAAAATAAGATTACTATAGTAAAAACAGCAGTTGATGTGGTAGTATAGGGAAACATTTGGGTTAATTTAAACTAAACTACATTATTTTTTCTCAAGGCTCTTTCAGAACGTGTTTGAATGATCTTTTCTCAATGTAATTTTCAATTGTATTTAGATAGAGTAATTTTATCATTGAATACTTAGAGAAGAATTTCGCTGACAAATATTTGTGTTTCTTTTCTTGTTTGAGAATGTATATCTTTTTTTTACACAGTACTAAAAAATATATACATGTTTTATTCTAATATTCCTACCTAAAAATAAGAAAAACACTTCTGACCTACTTTCACTTAAAATGAAAGTTATAGTAAGATAATAAAAATGATGATTTATAAACCAAATGTGTACAGGCTGCAGTTTGAAGGTTAGTTTTAGAATAGAGCAATAAAATCAAAAGTTACCCAGAAACCTTTTGCATTCATGAACTGTCACTTTCAGTCTAACAGACATCCACATTTCAGACTTCTCACAAAACAACGTTTCAACTTCTAAAAAGATATCATTTAAATAGAAACTATTTCTAATATCCAAAAACGTGCTACTAACAGAATTAAAAGGAAAAAAAGAAACATTTTTCAACTAAAATTCAATTGATCAAAACTGGCTATTACTTTTAATATATACACACACACACACACACACACACACACACACACACATATATATATATATATATATATATATATATATATATATATATATATATATATATATATATATATATATATATATATATATATATATATATATATATATATATATATATATATATATATATATATATATATATATATATATATGTGTGTGTGTGTGTGTGTGTGTGTGTGTGTGTGTTAATGTAAACGTACGAGTAATGGGTCGTTTAAAGATATGTGTGTTAAAACAAAAAACTAATGCCTTTAACTGTAACTGACTTTTAACAATATGATTAACCTTTAAATATAAACTTAAACTTACACTGTAAAAAATGTGTTAGATTACGAAGTTTAATGGGTACAACGTTACACATAATCTTGAGTAATTCCATTTTTTTTAAAAACTCAAACTGTGGGAGGAACCTAGCACTATTGTCTGTGTAAAATCTCAGTTTGTGTAAAGTTCTTTATCTTTTGAATTGCTACTACTTTTTTACCATTCAACTCGATATCTCTCAAGCATTGTGTCAAATTGTCCATTTCTAGCATTTCAGATCTAAAACTGCGAACTACCAAGTAGGTTCAAATGTGTCCGCAGTCTACCCTGGTTAAAACATGGCATGAACTTGAGTACCGTTTGGATGCAGTCGAGCGACAAACAGTGCACACATTTAACTCTAGTAATAAAAGGCTTTTTTTTGCTAATTTATTAATAAGCTGTTTCGTTTTGACAGCAAAATGTTTTTTATGGATCTTTTTACTGAAATTTATTGCTTAACGGTTTTCTCTGGGAGGGAATCGTGCAATAAATTTCGACTTTGAGTTCCATTCTTCTTGTTTTGCTTTTGTTAATTGCTTATTTTGATATTTAAGCTGTCTGCTGTCCATTTTCATTGCTTTTGCTGAGTGTCTTTACATCTAGAAGCTCACGCTTTAGCATTGAAAAAGAGATTCCATGAAAACCAAAACACGTGTATTCTGGAATTTTGTTTATTTGTGCTAAACAACGTTGGATATTTCCTGTTATTCCTCGGCACAAAGGTATTTATTTATTGCTTACCTCACATTACGTTTGTTTTTCTTACTGTGTTACTGTGTACAGCGCACCTTTAAACACAATTAGGAAGTTTTTTATTTTTTCATATAATATGGATGTCATGAAAAATTAGTGATCCTGTGAAGAGAGTAGTCTTGCGCAAACCGCAGAATCATACGGCAATTTGCTGCATTTCTATGGTTTTTGAAAAATGTGTCAAGGACTTTTCAGTATTATCTTTCTTTACACCAATCAACAGTGTTACTGCTAACTGGTTTATATATTTACACCAATCAGCTACGCGATGCAGTTACTGCTAATGGGTGTATGTATTTGAACAAATCAGAAACGCCATGCAGTTACTGCTTCGTAATTGGTGTGCTTATTTACACAATATTTTGTGGGAAAAAAAAATTATTGCGTCAATTACATTTAGTCCGACAGTCATATTCATCGTCCATATGCTTTTAATATAAATTTCTTAACATTTTCGGCGCTTTCAAATTGATTTTGCGACTTCCCACTCTCGTCCATCAAGTAAAATCATTAAATGAAGATCGCGCGATTCCATTGATGATGCTGGTTACACGATCGGGTCTTTCATTATAAATCATTATAAGTAATTGGCTAGATTATGCAGAATGACACGAAGACGGGTTAATGTAGATTAATTATCCATTGGATCCAATAATCAATTGCTATTGCGCCATATGAGGGAGACTATCTGCGATTTCTGGTTAAAGTTTATACCTGGCGGAGTAATTCCGCGGCATTATTTAAGTCATGTGTTTATTTTCGGAAAGGCAGGATGGGATTACATGCAAATTGAGACTTCTTCAGAGTTTTGGACTGTTAATATTGTTGAGATAAGTTAATATTTCTATACTGTTTGTTGTGAGTACATTCGCAGTTTAAAAGCAAATAAGTAGTTTTTTCACTTTTGAAGTCATTTTTTGATAATTAAATTCGTGCAGAAATATCGAATATGCGTTTTGATGATTTTATTTAATGACAGCAAGAATTTCAAATTTTTAAATCTTACTGTGCATGAGTGGATTTTACCAAATTTTGTTCCTACAAAATTTGTAGTATAAAAAAAGCATACTTTAAATTCAATTAAATGACGCATGATGCGACAAGCTGTGCTACCATTACATAAATTTTATAGCTTACTTACCAGCGTGGACACGGTATCAGGGCGGTGCGTGGGGGGAAGGTGGGGAAAATCTATACCTGATGGCCCAGGTCCCAAACCTGAATTTGCGGGCGAGATTTTTAAAACGAGGTGTGAAATATACGTGCAGGGACGTAGGGCTAAACAAATGGAGGAAGGACCATAAAAGTCATCTGTGACAGGCTCCAAAACTTCTGTGCACGCATCTGCATGGTATTACTCTCCCGAGCCTACCAGTATTCATTACGATGTTATTTACCATTGTAAACATTGTACATTTTTTACTGTATATTTATAATGTTTATACATTTATTTAAGGAATGTTCGACACTAAAGCGCAAATGTTGTGCGCGGGTTCAACTAGACTCGACGTTAAATCCCGGTTATCACAATTTTGCCATTTCAACTGCGCTTGCGCGCGGACTTAGCTGATTTCAAAAATCTTGCTAAAATTAATTACAAACATTTTAAGTTTAGTAATAAATATGAGATAGCAACAGATAAAAATGAGAAATCACAACTTTTTCTCTGATTTAGTTTTTAATCCTCGGTAAAGATTGAATTTTGCGTCTTAATTATTAATGGATTCGGTGTCTGATTTGTATATGTCTTTTCTCAGGACCATTTTTAACCTCAGAAGAGCGTACTACAATTGTAGCATCACTTCTTATACAAAGCCGAACTCTCAACCTAAATAAAAATGTATTAAACAAAATTGTTTACACCTAAGTAAAATATCCGCAAAAGACGGATTTCTGTACTCATATTCCAATCATTTTAGAAGTACACAACGTGTTTTGCATTTATGTTAAATAAATATTTCTAAACTAATAAATATTGAAATGTCATTTTTCTCTTAAGATTATCAGTTATTCATATCCGTAGTTTCATATAATATATCACGAAATCACTGTGAAAATATTCTAATCGCATTCATTAATTTGGTGGGACTCTCGCTCAGTCTAAAAATAAACAAGCAACACGAAATCTTAAAACAGAAAGCCCAAAAAGTTAAGTCCGCGCGCAAGCGCAGTTGAAATGGCAAATTTGTGATAACCGGGATTTAACGTCTAGTTTCAACTAGTACTAAGTAATGCTTGCAATAATAACAATTATTTTTAACACAATTATTTTTAACACAACAATGTTACTAATAAGACAGTCAACGTTAAATAAAAACAACAGTTTATTTTCGTCTTATTTACCGGACTTGCGTCATTTTCTCACTCTCCGAAATGTAACCTTACGACATTTTCGTCGTATTTGACAAAATGACTTTGCAAGATACATTCCGATGACAATTTTCGTAAAATTTTGTCAAATTTTTCAGAATTTTTGTGAGAGCTGAGTATAAGTTTCTGAATCAGTCATTGATTGAATAATTGTCGTAAATCACAAAATTTGTCAAACGATTAAAGTATGCTCGAAAGTACGTGATGCAATTCTGAGAATTTTCATCAAATATGCAGAAAATTTCGTGAAAATGGAGTAAAATGTTTTAAGAGCAAGTGGAAGCATATGCGTTACAGTAAAGCCTGTGAAGTTGACCATCCTTGTAAGTTGACCACCTGTCTAAGTTGATCGCTTTTTTCAGGCACGGAATCAGCCCTTACCATGTAAATCAACCTTTGTAAGTTGACAGTTGTTGAAGTTGACCACTAAAGTAGCGCACCGCAAGTGGCCAACTTACACAGGTTTCACTGTACTCACATAATAATCATTCCAGATACGTAAATTATCCAGTAATATCTAGAGAGAGAGAGACTCTGGCGTTACGATTTTCTGCATTTTACAGCTGCATGATCTCCTCTACTTCAACTTACGATCACTTTGTTTCACCATAGAATCTGCTGAACTTAAAAAAAAAAGAATTAAAAAAGAAAAACAACTTAGAAATAACTTTACAACGAAAACTTAAGAAAACTTGGAGCTTGGACCTAGGAACAACTTGAGAAAAACTAGGCGGTACGATTGGTGACACAATTCAGCTGCATGATCCCGCGTACTTGAGAAGATGGACACATTGTTATATCGTGGAAGCTTTTGAACTTAGGAAAAGTTTTTGAGGGTACATTTCAGTAGAACAATAATCGCGTATATATTTTAACTTCGCAAATATTTTAAGCCCAAGAAAAAAAAAAAAGCTTATTTCATTGAAAGCTTTTTTTCATGGAATATGTCTTGTTGATCATGACTGGGAACTTCCAATCGGTCATAACGTTACGCAGCTCATGTGTCAAAGCGTATTGCTTAATTTTGGCATCCGACAGAAGCCATATGCGCTACTGCTTCTCAAAGGACACTCAAAACTTATTCGATTCCATGCCATGAGAGTCATCGATATGCGAACAAAATATCGATTTTCATTAAAACAGTCAGAAAGTAAAGTAAAAAAGTCCAGTACAGTAAAAACAGTCAGTAAGAAAAGCTTATTTCATTGAAAGCTATTTTTCATGGAATATATCTTGTTGATCATGACTAGGGAACTTCCAATCGGTTATTACGTTATGCAGCTCATGTGTCAAAGCGTATTGCTTAATTTTAGCATTCGATAGACGCTATATACGCTACTGCTTCCAAAAGGACACTCATAGCCTATTCGATTCCCTGCCATGAGAGCCATCGATATGCGAACAAAAGATCGATTTTCATTAAAACAGTCAGAAAGTACAGTAAAAAAGTCCAGTACAGTAAAAAAGTACAGTAAAAACAGTCAGTAATAAAAGCTTATTTCATTGAAAGCTATTTTTCATGGAATATATCTTGTTGATCATGACTAGGGAACTTCCAATCGGTTATTACGTTATGCAGCTCATGTGTCAAAGCGTATTGCTTAATTTTAGCATTCGATAGACGCTATATACGCTACTGCTTCCCAAAGGACACTCAAAACCTATTCGATTCCCTGCCATGAGAGCCATCGATATGTGAACAAAATATCGATTTTCATTAAAACAGTCAGAAAGTACAGTAAAAAAAGTCCAGTACAGTAAAAAAGTACAGTAAAAACAGTCAGTAATAAAAGCTTATTTCATTGAAAGCTATTTTTCATGGAATATATCTTGTTGATCATGACTAGGGAACTTCCAACCGGTTATTACGTTATGCAGCTCATGTGTCAAAGCGTATTGCTTAATTTTAGCATTCGATAGACGGTATATACGCTACTGCTTCCCAAAGGACACTCAAAACCTATTCGATTCCCTGCCATGAGAGCCATCGATATGCGAACAAATATCGATTTTCATTAAAACAGTTAGATAGTACAGTAAAAAAAGTCCAATACAGTAAAAATGTACAGTAAAAACCGTCAGTAATAAAAGCTTATTTTATTGAAAGCTATTTTTCATGGAATATGTCTTGTTGATCATGACTGGGGAACTTCCAATCGGTTATTACAATATGCAGCTCATGTGTCAAAGCGTATTGCTTAATTTTAGCATTCGATAGACGGTATATACGCTACTGCTTCCCAAAGGACACTCAAAACCTATTCGATTCCCTGCCATGAGAGCCATCGATATGCGAACAAATATCGATTTTCATTAAATCAGTCAGAAAGTACAGTAAAAAAAGTCCAATACAGTAAAAATGTACAGTAAAAACCGTCAGTAATAAAAGCTTATTTCATTGAAAGCTATTTTTCATGGAATATGTCTTGTTGATCATGACTGGGGAACTTCCAATCAGTTATTACGTTATGCAGCTCACGTGTCAAAGCGCATTGCTTAGTTTTGACATCCGATAGAAGCCATATGCGCTACTGCTTCCCAAACGACACTCAAAACCTATTCGATTCCCTGCCATGAGAGTCATCTATATGAGAACAAAATAATGATTTTCATTAAAACAGTCAGAAAGCAAACTTGTCAATTTATTCTTGTTTTTATGTCTGTAGTAATAACTGCTTAACAGTACTGTTATAAATAACGTGAGAAATACGTTCCGAAATTTATTTCTAATGGTTTTTTTCTTTTTGTTACAGTTTTTATAAATGGAAATAAAAATACTTATTTTTTTTCTAATTTTAAAGAAAGATATAGATTAACGGCTAAATATTTTCATTTATTACTGATACTGACACTTGCAAATAATAAAAGTTACCTAAATAATAGCATGGAAAATGCTTTTATTATTTTTCTTTAATTTATCATTTAAAAGTCACTTATTTTGCAGTTACATCTTTGGGTTAAACTTTATTTTTATTACTGGTTTCAAAATGAAAGATACTTAAGTTTTCTGAATTCTTTATCTTCTGGAAAAATTATAGAACCAACAGCATATTCTCTTGGAGATTTTTATTCCTAGTAGTTGAACTTCAAAACTGTCGTTTTTTCACCTCCAAAAAACTGAATTGCCGAAAAGAAAAAAATCGTTTAATTAATTAAAACAGCCTTTTGAATAATACTTATTTTAAACTGTGTTTTGAAGACACGCATCTTTAAATGCATCATTTTAATTGAGAAAAAAAATCCTCATTTTTACTCTCTTGTACATTTAAAACTGTCAGCCAAGTTTGAGTGGACAGAAAAACAACTCATGTGTGTAATGTAAACTAAACAGTTAAACTACTTTTAATATGGTTTGAAGGGTTTAATAGATATGATTTAAGAGGAAAGAAAAAGCAATAACGAGATTAACGAAAAATTCATAATATTTAATCTTAAAGATTATTTTTGTCTTTTTTTCCCCTCCGAGATTGTTAAATAAACGAGCTGATGTGTGCATCACATGACTTCCTTTTACTCCAATTTAATGTCATTTTCCCATTATTGCCAATTTTAATGTGAATCAATAGTTTACTCTCTAAATATCACCAACAGTGGCGAAAATGAAACTAGATTTTTTTTAAATCGCCAAATTTGTCACCAAGTTGGTGACAAAACTTGGCGACCAAAAGACTGGCGGTATATCGCCAAGTGTTCGCCAAAATACAACACCACTTGAGTTTGCATCGAAATTAACAATGATTCCCCCCCCCCCAAAGTGCAAAAGACCCCTTTAGAAACACCCGAATGCAACCAATAGCAGAGGTGCACAACTAGATCCCACTTGGAGTCTACATATTAAAATTCAACTTTCTAGGACATACCATTCTTGAGTTATGCGACATACATCCGCACATACGCACGCACATACATACGTACATACGGACGTCACAAGAAAACTCGTTGTAATTAACTCGGGCATTGTAAAAATGAATATTTCGGGGGTCTATACGTTCTTAGGAATGTATCCACGTGTAGTCGAGTCGAAAAAAAACTCAACATTCATACGGGGGTGAGCAAAATGGAAATTAAGGTCGATTTTTTAGTGAAATTCTTTTCACGAATACAATGCTTACTTTTTTGTAAAAGGAAGTAAAAATATAAGTTCATTCCATATAAAATCAACACATTTTCAGAAATTTACGCGCCGCACCATTTTTGATTTCGATGAAACTTGGTAGGTAAAATGTACCAATATTCTGTACTTCAAACTGTTATATTTTTTTCTTGGAAAGATTTTATTTCTGAGGTGTAGCTTTTTTGTTCCGCGGATGAGTAAAATTGGGTATTTTTTGTCCTTTTTCTAAAAGTTCCAGCAAATCTATTTAAATTAGCAGGAAGATCAAACAAGTGTTATTGTAAAGGTGAAAGAATGAACTTTTATTTGTGCATAAAAAGAAAAGATTCAAGCTAAGCCTAATTAGAAATTTTCCGTCGTCAAATCAAGGTTGAAAAAGTGCCGTTTTCGACATTTTGAGCCTAAAAAATTCGGTGCGGGACTTACACTAGGAAGCTAATTTTTTTTCTGTTATAGTTAGATATACGTACTAGAAGCACAAAATAAATAGGCTGATAATAACAACCCTTCATGATGAAAAACATGCTTGAACTTCAGAAAAAATTAAAAATGAGCTTTTTCACTCCCCAAAAACGGGATGTTTACTAGGTAATAAAAAATTGAAAATGCTAGGGTACAAAGCCGTTACATTGCCCTTCAAAACGAAACAAAAAGTCTTGTTTTTTTATAGCATATAAGAAATATAAATCTTTAAATCAAACTCCTATTTTGTTGAAAAATAATGTTTTTTAAACATAGTAAAAAAAATTGAAAGCTATTTGTTGTTTAAACTTACAAACCTTTACTATACAAATCCTTTGAAGTTGGTCTTTTGAACACATTATATCCAAACACACTTGTTATTCAAATGGAAATTACAAAAATGATCAATGTGCTTTTGTGAAATTTAGAAAGCTATTTCAAAAGAAAAAAAAAGAAAAGAGGGAAGAAAAAAAGTTTAGAAAATGCCCAAATTCAAGTTGTTTGAAAAACCTTTTTCAGAGAGTAGGATTATTTCTTACCATTATTCATGAATGATGGATAAACATTCAAAAGTTTCGTTTTGACCAAAATCATTACTGAAGCAGGACTATTCAAGGAATAAATTTTGACCAATAATAGAATAGAAGGTCTCTCCTGAAAAAGAAGTAAAGAAACCTTTTTTTTTTTTGAAATCAAATCTTGAAATACATATAAATGAATTCTGGCATAGGCTTTTTGGATAAGAGTAAAGTACAGACGATATTTGGAACTGTGCTTGTGTAAAATTGGCTAGACTTAAAACATAATCATAAAATCCGCAAGGTCATGCAAGTCCATTCAGTTATGTATTTCCAAAAGTGCAATGGAGGTGCATCCTAGATTATTATAACCTTTATATCTAGTTAGTTTTGACGTTGTCCATAACATATGAATATAGACTCAAACTATCCAAAAACTATGAAAAATTCCTACTTAGCGAGACGTTTGAGGCAAATGTGATTTAATGATTAAATTGCCAAATGTAAATCATCGCGAATATTTAAAAAAGTTCAATAGTAATTGAAATGCTTAATGCATTTATATTGTGAACTCATAATTTGCCTAAACCAGCATCAAAAATACGCGAAAGCTACATACTTCTTAGAAAGCTGCATAGCGCATTTAAATGAAATCACTAATCTGTCCACATTAGAATGATTTATAGAACTTAAAATCATTTTGGCACATTTTTGTGCATAAATAAAAAAAGTTTCATAATGGAGATCATACATGTTAGTAATATTTTCAAAACTATTTGATGAAAGATCTATCAATGCGCATACTAATATAAGTCTAGAAACTTAAATTTATCTCAACATTATTGACAACACAAAATTGTCACGTAATTCCGTTTTTTATTCTTTTTCTAACAGACTTTAAATAATAAGAGTTTCTCTATTGTAGTTACTCGTTCAAGTGTAAATATGTATATTAAGGTGTCGAAAAAAAAGTCGGTTTTTCAAGTCGCACATCTTATTGTATTTTTCTTTTTACGTCAAAATAATTAGCAAAGAAATTTAATATAATTTGAACAACTGCAACGCGTGCCGACTTGCGTCTGAAAGTGTGAAACAACTCTGTGTACTAGAGTCTACACCGAATCGAAAAATTTTTTTTTTTGGAAGTTCGAAATATCATGTTAATAAAACGTTCCTCCTATAGCCCCACATGTACTAGAAAAATAATTATCCCAATTACAAAAAAATATTTAGGTGTCCATAAAAAAACCTAAAATTTGTAATTTTCTTCAAAAATTTTTTTTCTTTATATTTCAAAAATAATGTAAGATAAATTTTAAGAAGTTTTCAAGCGGAAAAACATAAACAGTAAAGTAGGTAATTAGCAAAAATAGAAATATTAACTCTCTTGCAATATTTAAGTCACCCGCTTAGTACTCAAAATATGGAGTTTTCCAAGTTTAAGTTAATTTTTGCGTTTTAAATTTCAATAGCAAATGTTGATTTGAAAATGTGTTAACTAATAACTTCTGAACTTGATACTTTATTTAAATGTACAGTGTACGACCATAATCTGTCCAAATATTCCGTATTCGGCCAAATCACTAGGGAGCATGCCAAGTAAAATCATGACAAAAAGTTTGCATGTAAAGTTTTTGATTGCCAACCAAATGTAAAGTTTTTTTTTCCGGCACTGTAAATGTAACTTTTTAAAAGATAAATAGAAAAAGTCAATTTTTTTAAAGAAAATTATAAATTTTCGGCTTCTTTCTGGACCTTTAAATATTTTTAATTTGGATAAATATTTTTGTGGTACATGTGGAGCTATAGGGGCAACGCTTTATCAACATAAAATTTCGAAAACAAAATATTTTTTGATTTGACGTAGTACACAGAGCTGGTTTACACCTTCAGGCGCAAGTCGGCCCGGCTTGCAATTGTTTAAATAAAATTTTTTTTTGACAATTGTTTTGACCTAAAAGGAAAAATATAAGAGGGTGTGCGACTAATGTTCGTTTTAAGGAAAATTTCAGTTCTACACTGCTCAAAACAATTAGGGGAGCAATCACACAGAAGTGAAGAAACCGTTGTGAGATAGCCTTGAAAAGGCATAAAATGGAGTACACACGTTTATTAAGATGCAATACAGCAAAAAAGAATCAGAAAACATTTGACTGGGAACTTTACTCCTCTAGAACAACGAAACGAACATGAAATTATGAAAACCACGTGCTCCCCTATTTTTTTTTTGGAGCAGTGTAAAACGTGGTTCACTAAAATAATTTAAACGTTTTTTTCGACTAAACAAAAAGTAACTTTGTCACTAAAAGGATTTTTTTTTCGATGAAAATAAATGTATGAAACTTATTTTTAAATTGAACTGCAAAGGTCTTACATTTTCTTGGCGCTTTACATTCCAACAAATATTAATGTTTTTCACTGCGTGTCATGCTCACATGGAGCAAAGTGTGCATAAAAGCTATTATTTTCTCACAACAAGTAATAATAATAAACACACACACAACCTTGAAAAAACCCCTCGTATACGTGCAAAAAAAAAAAAAAAAAAAAAAAAAAAAAGAGAGAGAAGTAGTTATGTTTTTTGAAAGAGACTTAAAATTATTTAATTTTGGAAATTTATAGCACGAATTTCGTTATTATAAATGAGTTGAAAAACTATTTGTAAGTGTTTACTGTCAACGATAGGGAATCACATTCTTCTAAGTCACAACACGTTAAAGCATAGCATACACCTCTCTTAAGACACTTGCATTTAGTTTTTGTTTTCTGTTTTACTTCAATAAATATCCAAACACTTCTTCTGATGTTTTTACACAATAGATATCTAAGATTTTTAAATCAACAATCCACAAATGTGATCTATACAATCACAAATTTACTAAAACAATTTTAAAATTTATCTAAATACCTTTTAATAATATAAAATATTGAATAAATGAGAAGAATATATTTTGAAGGAAAAATAAAAAGAATATAGCAGTATGGTAAAATAAAGAAACAATAATTGAATATATTCCGTTACAGAGAGAAAAAAAAAGTGAATCAATGAATAAGATTGGATGAAAGACATGCCTAAGAAAATAGTGCAATTGGTTACAGCAGAAATGAAATCAAAACAGAAAACGAGGAAGCTATAAAATAATGTAGCGGAAAACATTTAAGGAAAACCAAAAAAAAAAAAAAAAACACATGTCTGCAATATGTTTTAAATCAGAAAAAGAGGAGTATTAGAACATAAACAATTTGGTACATTAAACCATGCACCAAATGTATTGTAAATACACCTGAAAACATTTTACTGTAGAAATGGATAAACAGGAAAAGAGTGCATCTCAATGGATGGAAAGGAGGAATGAGAAAGCGGAAATTAAAGTTTTCCCTATCATTCTACCTCGATAGACATTTAAAGTGATTGTATGTTTCTATTTTCGTTTCAGATTCCCCATTTTCAGAACGTCATCTTTTATCAAATGCATTACAAGTAGTAAAAATTGCCGGTTTTAAGATAAAAGAAATTAGCACTCTTGAATAGTGTTACGATAAATTAAGATATTTTATTTAAGTTCCAATTTTCATTGTTCGGTTTACTGTTCTTCTGGCATATGATATGGATCTGAAGCAACCCTCATCCTAAAAACGATATTAAGCTATGTTTTTACATGTGAACTCTGTCCAATAAATACGCGAACTATGGCCATAAAAACTTAAGCTCACAAATAAAACTATAGTACTAGAAATCAGACTTACTTATGCTATTTCCTTCTATGGCAAGCAATTCTATTATCTCAATTGAAGACACATGATTTTGGTAGCTTAACGATAATTGTGGAATAATCAAACTTAATTAGTGTGATGGCATCTGGTGTGACTTTTGCATAATAATGGTTGTAAAGAATTTAACTTTCACGAACAAAGTAAAGAAATATATGTTTAGCTTAAAGTTTTGGATAAATTGTAACTGTTCAAATTGATTGCATAGTGAATGTAGTTAATTTTAATTAAGGGCAATTCCTCGGGTAACTAACTAGTAGTTTCGAAGCAAAACAACAAGCATTTTATCACATTCCACGCAAAAGATACCGTAAACTGGAGTTACTTGAGCCTTCAAGGGTTACTTGAACCCATGAGAAAAAAGTGTTTAAAATCTGTCCTGGTCCTATAAACTCAATGTATAGACTTAACAAACCTTTTCCATGACAGGTAGCAGTATTAGGCAGAGGCTGGTGCATGAAACAAAGTTTCTGCTATTCCTGCCTTTTTCTGATTGAGGTTATGATTGCAAGTTGTTCAAACAATTGTTTTTAGTGTCTGCAAACTTTCACATGTAAGTTCATGGAAACGTCTGATATCATCAAGGTTAAGAAGTTTTATGTTCGCATTCTATTTCTTAATAAAATAACAGTGTTTTAAGGTTATAGCTCTGTAATTAACACGGTAACTAATATAAGTTAGTAGAAGTGCACTGGTTACCTTAAAATGGGGCCACTTGAACCCAGCGTTCAAGCAGCCCCGAACCACATTTCATCACTAAATTATGTTAAGTAAGGTTTGTAATTTTTAAAGTAAAGAGGTTAGTTACGATTTATACCCGTTTATTTGCAGATCTGGGAATAAAAAGGGTCCGCAAGTAAAAGAGAACCCCTGGAAGTAGGCAATATGCGGATTATTCGGAGAAAAAAATTGCAATTGTGTCTAGATTCAATTAACTCTAGAGAAATGTCTCAGAGAGTGGCCTCAGCCCATTTTGACTTAAGTATATCAACTCTAAAAAGGAAATTAAAAGATCGCTCACAAAACAAGCCTGGAAATCCTGTAGTATTTAGTAGCGAGGAAAGCAGGCATTAAATATTATAATACCAGAGAAAATAAATCCACCCAAGCTATTAAAGAGAGTAGTTTTCATTCTCTCTAATGTTTAAATAATACGCATTTTAATTAGTTTTAGCTGCAGTTTGATTATATTCCTATTTGAGAAATTATGTATGCCTAAAAATATTTTTTTTATGTATACGTTGATTTTATATTAATTTATATAAATAGTCAGCTCACTAGAATGTAGTTTTGAATTATCTTTCAAGATTATTGGTCCTTCTTGATCCCACCACCTGTTTTACAGCCTTTTTTAATGGATTTTCTGGGTTGGACCATGGATTTACTGAGTTGGGTTCAAGTAGCCCCAGCGCGGGATTACTGGAACCCAATTTTTAAAAATAGGGAAAAAATATAAAGGGTTAAAATTGTTGTTTGAAATTGGTTTAAGGTGGTAGCAGAACGTCTGAAAAACAGTAAAAACAAGGTTATCAGTGCTTATTATGTGTTTAATCAGCAAATCAGTATAAAATTCGCAAAAAATTTGAAATTTCGGGCTCAAGTAGCCCAAGTTTACGGTACATTATTTAAAAAATATTTTCCTCGGGTTCATTATTCTTTACTCAATCATTTCTAACCAAAAGATATTTCAAACGTTAATTACGACATTCAATTCAGCTTAAAAAGAACAAAACGAAAAAGATTTTAATATATATATATATATATATAAAATGCACGTGGTTTAACTTTGAAAATACCAGTCAGTTACCCGTGGAATTACCCTTAACGAATAATAATCTGAATTAAAACTTTTACTAAGATCTTTATTACACTTTTAACAATAGCACGGACAGATGATCTTAAGGAATATGAACGATATTTTGGACCCTAAACCTATGCAGTTTATTTCTTTTGAAATTAAAGTGAGATAGTGTAATAAGCATATTTATACGGCAAACAAAATTTTGAAATAAAAGACGAACAATTTAAGTTTGCAGTTTTTTTAAAGGTATTTAAAAGTTAAAATTGTGGTCGAACCCTTCGCTTGATCTTTTTTTAATTTTTGAGAGTTTTTGACAAAATGTTCTCATTTTTCAAACATTTTCCAAATTGAGACAGAAAAAAAATCTAATAGGTAGTCCGGTGCATTACGAAACTTCAGTGACTCAAGATTTTGCTTTGGTAATAGTTTAATTAAATATACGTCATACGCATTGACTGTAGCTAAAATGTCATAATGTGCCAGTCAATACTTAGGAAAATTGAGAGTTGACTCAGTGAGATGAAAATTAAATATTAACATTTCATACAAATTGTGTCCTAACGTCACTAGCAAGAAAAATGATTTCTCTGTATTCTGACAGTTTTATCAAGAATGATACGACCAATATTGGAAATATATTTGATTAAGTGATTTCTGAATTCCAGATTTTTGACTCAGTTTTAAATTAATGTTGAGAGAGAAATTTTCTTTCGTGTTTACGAAAACTTTCTTTTATACCAGTATGATGAATAAAAGTGTCAAAACTCTGGTTTTAGGTTTAAAATTCTTCATGCTCTTTGAGATTTTCAAAATTGACTTTGAAATGAAAGTGAATTTTTCAAAAAATGAATACGACTTCTTTGCATTGTATATTTGCTGTATAGAGACGAAAAATAGCTAGTGAAACGTTTAACAATAACAGTAGTAAGTGGAGAAATATTCATGGAATGTTTTCTTATAATGTTTATATATATTGGTGAAAAAAATCTTCAAGTTGTAATTGTATTAATATCATACTGATGAGTTTTATTCCTTAAATTTCATTAATTTATCAAAGCATTAGTGATGGCAAATTGTTGATCAGTTTTATTGACAATTTGATAGTTTACATAAAAAACATACAAGACATTGTCTGGTGCAGAGCAGCATAGAGATTTCTTTAGATTTATGTTTTTAGTTATGATTAAATATTTTACATTTAAAGGGATTTATGCTTGATGTTAAGTCTATGTAACTATAAAAATAGAGTCTAGCTGGTCGTTTATCAGCACTAATGAAATAAGCAGAAACAATCGAAAAGCGTAATAGTAGAACTCGTTTTAGTCTTTTCAAAGAGATGTTTGAAGATAGTCCAAATTTCAAGAAAGGGTGACACAAACTGTACAAGAAAATTCTCTGTGAAATTTTTTGAAGATTCACAAGAGAGAGAGAGTTTTGAAGTATCTAGACAAAAATGTTTTTTTTTTTTTTTTTTAATATAAACAAGAAACACATGGAAAACTGATTAAAGTAAAACCATTAAAGGTTTCAGAACGTTTACCCTTTTGCTGCGTTCTTTTTGTTCCATATTAATAAATATAGTCCCAAAAGTACGTTTGTTAGAATTGTACGCACCCTCACTAAAACTACCAATCCTTCTCTGAATAGCCTATTATCAATCTTAATGTAGCACTTCTGCTATCCTGATCTTTTTGTTACATTTAATTTTCTGTTTTTTTTTTTTTGCAATCACATTGTTTATTGTTCTCACTTGATGGTTTTGATGTTCCTATGATTTTATTCCCCCCCCCGCCTCCCTCTGCAGCACCATAATCCCGGAACTTCCCGATGCTGCTCCTGTAGCGAAAGACATCTCCAGGTTGCATCCATATCCTACACACAAACACACACACACACACACACACACACACACACACACACACGCATGCATACACACACCTACACGTACACACACCTACACATACACACACGCATACATACGCATACATACCCACGCCTTCACATACACACACTCATACATACACACACCTACACACGCATACATAAACAAACCTGCACATACACATTCATGCATGCACACAGACACAAACACACACTCATGAGACAGACACAAACACACACGCATACATACACACACCTACACAATCACCCATTCATGCCTGCACAAAGACACAAACACACACGCGTACATACACATACCTATACACACACATACCCACACACTCATGCCTGCACACAGACACACATGTCTGCACACACACACACACTCGTGATTGCGAAAAATATAACGAATTCAAGAAGTCAAAATTCAAATTAATTAATTAATTTTATTTTTAAAAAATTAAAATACTTAATTTTCTGTATTTTTTAAAAATTATGATACATACTTTATTTCTAAGTGTATACTTTGCTTTACATACGTTCTTTACTTATTTATTTACGTCTTTATTTTACTCTTTTAGTTATCATTAACAATAAAGAAAGATTTATAAAAGTAAACGTATTCCTTAAAGCCTTAAACATTTGTATGGATATTTCTTCGCCCAAGCTAGTGAGAATATTAGTAAGTTCTCTGTCAATCAATTTGTGCACATTCTTATATTGTTTTATTACAAACTTACACTCACTTAAATAAAAACCATACAGTAAAAAAAAAGAAAATAACTCGCTATGGCTACTTAAAGAAAAAAAAAACACGCCAGTACAAAAACTGCTCTCATTTTAAAGCAAAATTAGAATAACAAAAAAAGAAAAGAAAGAAAACTTAGCATATATGATAAATATGTTTCATTAAATTCTTTAACAAAACCTCTTTTTTGCTGAGAATTTTGTAACACTTTTTGCTTGTTTATTTTAAAACAAGAAAGTTGGCGCTTTAAAAATTTCTGCCATAAGTGATTCTAAAGGGATCCGTGAGAGTGAAAAGGTATCGTCATTAACTGCTAAAAGCACTTAAGACCTCTATTTATAGCAAAGTTTTCGCTGCTTTCACATGTTTTTTACAGAAAAAAAAGGTTTCTTGATACGTATTCTGTATTTTTCGATAGAAGGTACTTGTTTGCTGGTTCGTTTTTTTTTTTTTTAAATTTCCCTAAGAGAAAAAACTTACCACATATTTTTTACATAGTATCAGTTTTTTTTAAAGGCATTCTTTTAATTTTATTTAAAAAAAATATTTTCACGTGTCTTAGCTAATGGAGTTTATTCTTTAATTAAAAAATGAATAAATACATAAATAAAGTAGCAGAACCTACGTTATTTTTTTTTACTTCTAAATGTTTTTTTGTTTTTGCCCTTACTCAATTTGTTTACTG
Source organism: Uloborus diversus (assembly GCF_026930045.1). Lineage (NCBI taxonomy): Eukaryota > Metazoa > Arthropoda > Arachnida > Araneae > Uloboridae > Uloborus > Uloborus diversus. The sequence goes on along the minus strand of NC_072731.1, from coordinate 215,555,499 downwards.
CCTTGATTTGATTAAATTTTGGCAAGTAATTTTACTATGATAATATTTTTGTGTAAAAACACATACACATGCACAAAATAAATATGTTGGAGAAATTCCGAAATTTTCTTCTGTAGCATCTTATGAATTCTTGGATTTAACGTATAACGCACATGAAATCGTTAAAACAAATTTTTGCTATCCGCTAACACAGGAAGATTTTAAGAATTGGGAAATTTGAGACATTAATTCATTGACGTTAAATTTTTGGCATCAATACCTGCACAAGGAATGTTTTTCCTTTGCATATGTAAAAAAAGAATTAGGGAAATACGTATTTGCACAGATTTACTATGAAACCACAGGGACAACCAAGACAAACTTACGCACGCAAAACTTTGACGACCGCGTCAGTGTCTAGGATCTAAGAGCAAAAATAGAAAAGCGTTATTTTTTTTATTATTTTATTTACAGTTATTTTATTTGTTAACAAATAAAAGATAGCAACAGATAAAAATTTTAATTCATTGAGATGTCTCCAATAGTTTTCAACAATTTAATCATGTGAAAGGCTTGCACGGAAGTGAAAATACTTTAATACGATGTACCTTTCACATGTTTGATTTGTTCAATCGCAAAAGATGATCAGGTCTTCTTCGCCCTTCGAGCGATTAACGCCAAAATATAACCAACGCTTGTTTCTGCGAAGGTTCACTTTTCTTCATATTTAATCTAAACCATTGCATTACTTTTTGGGATATAGCAGTTGCAATGAACAAGAAAAAACGTTCGATTGCAGCAACTCCTGCCTCTTCCTTGAAGCTATTGGTGCCAAAATTAAATCAGCACCTCTATTCTTTAAAATCTACCGGTGGGCTAATTTTTGTTTGATTTCGCATTTTACCTTTTAAGTAGCAGTCAGGAATAATAAATAAAACGCCCGATTGCTCTACCAACTTTGGATACATTGGTGGCTAAACCTAATGAGCTGATTCCGCAGTTCTTGCACTACAGCGGCAAAAAAAAAGCCATTCTCATACATGCAGACATACATTCACACAGACAGACATTTTCCAAAAATGGTCACAATGGACTCAGATCGCCTCAAAACGTGGAAGTCGGTCGAAATTCTAAATTTAAAAAATTTCACGAATCCATTATTTTCTTTCATGTATGATATAGAAGAAAGTAAAAATTGCAAAACATAGGTTAAGCAAATACAACGTTCTTTAAATATATTGCATAATGCAATCCTAAATTATAATAAGGTAAGAACAAGGTTGCTTACCTATTAGGCTCTTTTGCTGGTGTTGTTCACGGTATAATAATTAAATTCGGTGGTGTTGATCAATATGAGCGTACAGAATTACTCCTACTATGGAAGACAGCACATGTATTTTAATAATCACACAAAACTATGTACATCTTTCTACAAACATATTTACAAAACTAATATATTTTTATCACTACACTTCGCGCCCAACTCTCACAGTTCGGTTTGTTTATTTTCTCAAAGTCTCTGGTTACGAGAGTTCATTCTGGTAAGCGTTAGTTTAGCGTGCCCTCTGCCACCGTCGTAACATTCTCCCGCCTTTGAGCATGGAAGAGGATCTGGAATACTCAAATTCAAGAGACGATGGCGTACTCAAGTGTATTCACTAATCGAACTGTCCTCCCGTATTTAGTCTAAAATGGAGGAACATTTAATTCTCTGATCCGGTTATCATCAGGAATTGGAGATGCTAGACGCTGAAAGACCGAAGATTCAACATCAAGAATTCTTCAAAAGGACATAACCGTAAACAAGAACGTAATATTTCACCACTCTTGGTCCTCAACTTGACTGTGCGAACATGTCCATCTCTACCAAGAAACAACTTGAAAACTTTGGCCAATAGCCAATTCATTCGCTTTGGATTGTCATCATCCATTAAAACTATGTCACCTTCTTTCAAAAGTTGACTCTTCTCGATTCTACAAATTTTTAAGGAACCCCAGATATTCACTTCTGAAACGGTGTCTAAATACGCTTGTAATCTTCTGCCGATTGGAGAATCTTCCGTTCATGGAGACTTCATCGATATTGACACAATAAACTACAGTCTTCTTTCTCTCACAATTTGTCACATAGAAATCTCGTTCGTTTTCAGCTACAAGCCAATTGTTTTCTGGTTTGTAAATCCATTTACCCCCCTCCGCCCCACCATCGGGACTTTTCCAGACATTCATTTGACGAAAACGAATTCTTTTGCTTTTCTGGCGTGTCAAAAACGGGACGAAGTTAGTGGTCGAGTTTTCTCGCAGAACAGCTCTATGCGGCAGGTGATGACAGTCTTCGTCTTCAACATCATTTTCAACTTCAATTATACCTTCGTTTTCTCATTCTTTTAAAACATCTTCATATGCTTGAAAGGTTTCCACTGGATTTTAGTTTATTCACCGTAGAACTCTGTCCTTCCTCTGCCATTTTTCTATTTGTCGGAAGAGGTGAATGATACCTCAAACAGGGGAGCGAAACTTCGCATCGTCTCCCTGGTTCTCTTTTCATGGATGCCAAAAATTGTTCTTCAGCGGCTTCTTCTAATTCTCGTTTCGTCTGCTTCTCCGCGAGATCAGTAATGTCTAATACATCTAAGTCCCAAAGATGACTAATCTTCCTTTCAAACGAAATCAAAGTTAAAGCCGACAGTGTTCCGCACTCTGTTTCCTTATGAGCGGGCATCTTCCCCATCAAAGTTTATCTTAGACGTGTTTCTATGACTACCGCCCCACATTTTAATTGAATAACCTTCCCCGGCAAAAGTTTCCCACAGACATCTACTCTGATCAAACAATGAATTTCGTCATCATAAGGCAGTGTAGTTCTATTGGAATTTTCCAAATGTGACAACATGATTCTGTGCTGTTTTGCTTCACGAGCCCAAGCGCCTACCTTAATCTTCAGAATTTTAGAGCAAATTTGGATTTCATTATAAACATCAAAATTACACAAATAATTACGATTCAAACTGCTTAACTGTATTTTGTTGCGATTGTGACTTCTTACGCTTTCCAGTCCCCCAAACAAGCTACTACTCATCTTTTCTTCCCCATTTGCTATGTAACCCATTTTGTTAGCCATAAACTGAGTCAGGTATGAGTGTTTGCTTCCGCAGTCAAAGGCGGCACGAGTAATAATTTCCTTTCCACTAATTTTATTAATTAGTCGAACAACAAGAGTCTGCATTAAAACATTATGCTTGTACGTTCTGTTTGACAATACATGATGGTTTTCTGATATATGTTCTCTTTTAAAACTCTTTCATTATCTTCTAAATTAACCTGCATTTCCGAGCAAATTAGAGAAAAGTACCTTTTAGAACATTTGAAACATCGTATAATACTCTTGCAATTTTTTTCAGTTTGACTGCCCCTCTTTAAACATATAAAAACACGAGCCCTTCTTACGCAAAAATTCTCTTTTATCTTTCCACGGCATTTCCTTAAACAGCTTGCATTTCAAAATAAAATGAGAAGAATCCTTAGATAAAATGAATTATTTTTTCTGTTTAGTTTCATTTATGAAGCTTGCCGCAGTTGGAATATTAGCAGACGTATTGGCGGCGACGTGAGCAGGCAGGGGAGTTCGATTCAAGGTCATGACTGATTTGATACCCTTTTGCTTTTTCCCGGCTCATAACTTCAGCCTTTAATATTTCTAGAATCTTCTTAACTTGCATTTTTCCATCGGATCCGCATTTCTTAGTCATTTCAATCACGATATCCGATGGCAAACATTTCATTATAATGGGACACAATAATGAGTAATTATCATAGTTTTCACCTAAAACTTCTAAATTTCGTAATTTAGTATGACATGTGTCTAACATTTTCCTGAGGCTAAAAACATTTTTTGAGCTTTTCACCAAGCTTAAGGATTACACTTTATTCATGTGAAATGATATTACTAATGTTTTAGCGCCGTATCTGTCCTGAAGAGCCTGGATGGATTCATAATTATTGTTCGTTAAAGTAAATCCTTTAATTGTATCGGAAGCACTGAAAGATAAAAATTATTTCAAACAGCTAAATTTATCAACATTTGTCAATTGTTCATTTTTATGAATAGCCGATTCAAATTGATCCCAAAATCTGTTCCAATCACCGGGATCACCAGTGAAATTTTCAATTGTTAATTGGGGTAATTTAGTAAGGGATTCGGTTTTACTTTTTACAATAATTCTAGCCTTTATTTCAACTTCTGAACCTTTCTAAACATTCCCGTAAGTAACGGAGATCGTAGGTGTATTGAGAGGTTTACATTTTTTAATAGCTCTTTTCACTTTACCTCTAGATTTAACTAATTTATTTAGATATTCATCACATTTAATTACTTCACTTTCAAGTTCCTTAGCGTCGTCAATTTCATTCTAAACTTCAAAATCTAATTCTATGAACTGATTTTCTTTTAACGATAATTCCTCCAAAGATTCTTCTAGCAGATCTAAATCAGGGCCTTCAATTAAAAGTGTTTCGATTTTTGTAAATAGTTTCGTAAGCAAGGCTTCGTACCGTAGCACGTTTTTGTTTTGCCACTTCCATTTTAAATTAGTATTCTTATTGCGATATGTTTGTTATTTCTATAATTTTCTTAATAACAGTAATGAAAGAGTTTATCTCAATCATAAATTATCACAATTCAACTTTACAGTTCCGTTAGATTCTAATTCTAAATGTATTTCCGTTTTCTTTACCAGTATTTTTGAATTTATAGACCTTGATGCGTTATTGAACCAGTAAGTTAACTAATGCTTTGATATATGCTAAGAGGTAAAGTAAAATTGCATAGATGATACGCATAATTATTGAACCCATATTTTCAGATATTTACATAATTATAAATTGTAAAGAATTTTAAAAAGAACGCTAAAAGAATAAGAGGAACTAATTTCTTACTAAGATCAAATTTCGTCAAGTTTATCGTAAATTTCAAACCAAGTATATAACAATAAAAATCAAACGCAAACCTGTCCTGCTCAAGAGCAATTGATGTTAAATGAAAAAATGATGTTAATATTTTAAAAGTATATCATCTCTCGGAAAAAAATTACAACTAGCTATAAATCTAAAAAAAAAATATAAAAGTATGTATAATAATAGTACAAAAGAAACACACACTCAAAAAGGATTTTTCCAAAAATAACACGCAAGATACCGAATTATTTGAAGGTGAAGGACTTCTAGAGACGAGGTGTATCGCGCATTGTTAAAGTAACACCAACCTGCGTGAATTCAGAAAGAGTATTTTCTATTGTTGTAAGGTTGAGCACTAAATGAGTTTCAGGCTTAAAGACAATTAAAGAGAAGGATTATGTGTTTTACTCTTATAGTATTTTTATTCAGATATTTCGCCCTTTATTTTGTATTTGTTCACAATACGTTTTCGTAAGTAATAAAATTTTTGTTCAAAATTATGAAACGTGGCAAACAAAACAATAAGCTTTCAATCATTTTTTGAGAAATTTCAAATATCGGTTTTCCGGTATCACATTTTAAAAATACCGAATACCGGTACTGAATTTTTGGTCCGGTATTGCAATCCTTGTGTGTGCCATTAAGAGCTAGTAAAACATCAAAGTTATGTGGTATGACAGGTCTTATGCTGAACGCTCCTCTTTAGTGTTAAAGAACTTGATCACAAGTGATAAAATGAGTAAAAGAAGGAAAAACTGCATTTAATATACTTGTTCTTATATTTTTATTTTCCAGTATATTTATTTTATTCCCAGTACGAAGGAGTCACCCAGTTTAAATACTTGGGTGCACTTATTACCAGTAAGAATGAGTTTAAAATTGAAATCGGAAATCGAATTTTGATGGCAAATAGATGCTACTTTAGCTTAAAGAGCCAATTAAAATCTAAGCTCCTTTCCATTAATACAAAAATAAACCTATACAAAACCCTCATAAGACCGATCATTTTATACGGTAGTGAGACATGGGCAATTAATAAAACAGAGGAAAACAGACTTCTCATTTTTGAAAGAAAGTTCCTTCAGGCAATTTTTGGAACAGTAAAAGAAAATGACGGAGAAGTTTATATAACTTTGAAGTATACCGTAAATACCGACAACCCAACATCTTAAGAGTAATTAAAGCCAATAGAATCAGATGGCTGGGGCACGTATTTAGGCGTGCAGATCTGTATCCGGTTAAAAAGCTAACTTTTTCAAGGATTGAGGGTACAAGGAGAAGGGGAAGACCAGCAAAAAGGTGGCTGGATAGTGTTGAGAAGGACCTTAATATTTTGGGAGTGAACAGGTGGAGAAACCTGGCAACGTGTCGTACCGCCTGGAGGAAGCAGACGGAGAAAGCCTTGGCCTGCACCAGGCTGTTGTGCTGATGAAGAAGAAGTATATTTGACTTTATAAAGTCTTTAGAAAGACTTTAAATAGCTAGATCCAAACACACGTGGTTGAGTTAAACTCGTGTAACATACATAAACTGAAAAAAAAATCAGCAATTTAATCGGAGAATATCTTTTTAAAATTTACAGCATTTATATTTCTGTCAACAGTCCCACTTGGCGGAATTTAAGGATATAATGTCAAAAAGTTTAACTTTACTGATATTTTTTGACTCTGGGACCTACTGAACAATTATATTATTTGGCGGACGCAATTAAATCAACTGATGGTAATGCTGCAATGAATGTTGTCCAAAATGTCACCGATTATTCCTCTTTTTTATTAAACAAAATGATTAGAAATGAAACTTTCAATGCTTACAGTAAAAAAAAAAATAGTTTAAGAAAAAAAAAACCTTGGCATTACTTCACGTCACGTCCTATTTTCGGATTTAACCAATTTTTTTCGGAAATAATAATAATTTCTGGAAAGAGGATTTTCACAATTAGTTGAAACATTTATGAAATGTATTTTAACATTTTCATCTAAAGTTTTAAAGAAAGAATTTCTTCTATTTCAAAACTAAAATCTAAAATAATATTTTGAGAAAGACGCCGAGAAAATTACTTTTAGTGGTATCTTCACATAGAAGTGTTATCTTAAGAAAACTAAGACATTTACAAGCAGACAAAGAACAGTTAAAAAATCGATGTTTAATAATTATATCGTTCGCTGAGTTATTGTTTTAAAGATTTGATAATGATGAAAAATAAATACGGAATTTTAAAAAGATCAGAAATGTGAATAAGACTACGACCTTAAACAACTGGCAGGATGACTTACAAAATTGATGAAATATTTTAATGAAAAAAATATTTTATTAAAGTTATTACAAAACCGGTATATTTATTATATCGAGTTGAGAATCTTCTGCGTATTCGTGCTCAATACAAAATTTTACAATTCGAAGAAGCATGCATATAATGTAATTAGTTTTAGCAGCACTAACTGCAAGAATATCAATGTAATCGATCAAAGATGTAACACTATTCCTATGTGTTAAATGTTGTTTCGTTGTAAAAGTAAAACTTCCTAATTAGCAATTCAGTTTGGGCGTAACCATATTTTTATGCTAATAAAAGTAATAACAGTAAAAAATACTTGTACTGAAAACATTAGATTTCTAAACAATTTGTACCGGAGCTAGTGTCTGAAAAAATTTCAAAAGATTTCTGAGAAACTCTTTCGCGAAATTAACTGGATAAATTTCTTAGAAGAAACAGCCAAATAGGAACTGATTCTTTTAGGAATGGGCCATTTGTTTTTCTTCTTTGCTTGTAATGGGTTTCTTAACGTTTTTTTTCCCCTTTTTACTTTTTCTTTCCATGAACTGTGAAGTTTACACCCGCTCGGTTTCTTTTAAAACAAAAGAAAAATGAATCGAGTAAAAAGCTTCGGTGTCAATTACTAAGCTGAAGAAGGAGCTGTGCCTGATTTTAAACTGATGAGGTTCAAATAAAATGTGTAAGCTGTAGGAACTTTTAAAACAAGTATTTCTTTTACTTTAAACAATTGCTTAGAAATTGTTAAACGAGTTTTAATCAGTAAATACTTGAAATGTAATTTACAGTTTCCTTTCATTTAAAACTCATTAAGGCATATTGCAGGTATGTTATTTGATTTCAGTTATTTTAAGTATAGTATACAATTTACATCAAGTATTTGTTGTGTGTGACAAATGTACTGTTGTTGTTATTGCCGTTTCTAATCCTACCAAAAAATCGCCCATTAAGGTATGACAGGGGAAAATTGCTTCCACATTTAAACGAAGCATGTGCCTGTTTGATGATATTTTGATAGTTGAACTTCTAACCCTAACTCCATTGGATTAACCCTGAACTCCAATAGATATCTTTCATTGTTTGCCAATTTTTCGTTTCTTCATTCTTCTAAAATGACAGTATTACAAGTAAAACACTTTAGATACCGGATCCAGTTCAGTCTTTTTACAATAAAGCATTTCCTTGCATGTCAAACATTATCAAAAAATATTATCACATTATCATGCTGTGGCGTGAGTTTTATTGTTGGTGACGTCAGGAACGTTACTCGGCTATTATATATATGAGGCTATGGTCAAGCTCTGGTCTAGACCAGATTCATGAGCCCACAAGTCCTCAGAGTCAGTAACTAGTACAAGACATTTAAAGCGGTTCTCTTTATGAAACTCTAGACAGTCCAATACATGAATGTGGGGAATCCTGTTCAGTGTTACATTTAGTTCACATTAAATAGACTTTGTGACTAAGTTCATGTCTAAGGCATTTCAGGTGGCCTTTTATGAGTCCGAAGTTTATAGTCTGTAGAGTGCTATCTCTAGCAGAGGCAAGAGCACCACCAGGGTGGTCGCTGGGGCGGTCGTTGTGCACCTCCCCTTTTGGTTGCATTCGGGTGATTCTAAAGGGATTTTTTGCACCTTTTTGAAGGGAAATCATTGTTAATCTCGATGCAAACTCTAGTGGTGTTATAATTTGGTGAACACTTGGCGATACTTACAAAAGACTGGCAATATATCGCCAATCTTTTGGTCGCCAAGTTTTGTCGCCAACTTGACGACAAATTTGGCATTTTTTTTAAATCTGGTTTCAATTTGGCCACTGTTAGTGATACTTGAAGAGTTAACTATTAAATCACATTAAAATTGTAATAATGGAGAAATAACATTACATTGGTGTAAAAGGAAGTCATGTGATGCATACATCAGCTCGTTTAACAATAGTTTTCCAACGTCCATTTCCATCCAACGCAGAGATTTGATAGTTGACAATGAAACATTTGCTGCGGCAGAAGCTAAGAAGGAAGCTTTAAAAACCTTAAAAACTGAAAATAGTCAATTTGCATAAGCACACAGATACAAAGTTTTAATGCATGTGTTCAAAGTTAGCATATTTTGCTCACGTCAAGCTTTATGTCATAAAATATTAAGAAATGATCCATATGATGCAACGAATAAACAAGAGTATTTTAACTTTAGAATATTCTTTTACTTCTTTAAAAGCTAAAAGCGTCAGGTTGGATTTTCAAGATCACACGAAATTTTCTTAACCTATTTTAATAAGAAGCTTTAAAGTGTACAGGACATCTCTCTCTCTTCGTTTTGTGAGAAGTAATTTATATGGAAATCATTCTTTGGAAATATTTGCTGAAGTAATGAATTAAATCAAAACGCAGTGAAGTTTCTAGAGAATTTCTTATTGTTAGTATTTGAAGCATTATCAAAAGGATATGCTCTAACAGAGATAATGTCTGTTTGCTGTCATCAACTTTTAGGATAAAAATCTGTATTTTAGTGTTGAAAAGTTAAATCAAAGTCTTATTAGCATATATGTCTTAGTTCAGTAGCTTATAATTGAGAAGAATTTTCTGAGCTCTCTCACATTCTCCATTTATGACATAATTCTATGTAGGCATGCATGCGTATTATGTACCTATTTATATTTAGGAAATCATTGTTATTAACATGTAAAATAAAGAAAAAATAAACATTTCCTGAATATTGTATGGAGCTGAAGAGAATTTTTTTTGCATGGATTTATAAACAATTAAGTTATACAAAAATAAAAAATTCATCAGTTGAGTAGGTGTGTGTGTGTTCCCATTTTTAAAAAATATTTTTTTTTCTGAAAGAGCATGGTCGAAAACATGGGGTAAGTTACTTTTATTTCTTAATTTTAACTATTTTTCTCTCTTAAAAAATCTTTAACGACATCAAGCCGTTGTTTTCATTTTTGCTGTTGTCGTCACAAGTGAGAAAATCGCTAGGGTTACCAAAATAAAGTTCCAGGACATTGCCAAACTTTGCTAAATGAATATTTTATTTAACTAAAAGTATCCTTCCGTATAAATTGCTGGCGGTGAAAAAAAATCATTAAAAGGCGATATCTATTCAGAAAAGACAACCACACGTTCCGATTAACTATGGCTTTCATCACTTGTGACTTCACATGATGAAAAATTTTGGTTTAAATAGCTGACATAAAAAAAAAAAAATGTTGGGAAAATAAAAGTATTTTCTGGATCCATGTTTTTTTTTTGCTTATTCTACCAATTTCAGGAGCTAAAGTTAGTACTTTTGACTGAAGGAAACAGCCCCATTTTACGACTATGAATGAAATGAAAAAAAAAAAAAAAAATCAAAATCTGTGATAATGCCTTTTTTTTTTTTTGTTCCCACTGAACTAAATATTAAGTATTGTATCTGGATTGATATCTTCCATACAATTTACATTAACAGTTTGCAGCTGTGCTGTGTAGTTGCTTAAACAGTTGAACACATGGCAACAAGTTATATCTTCTCAAGTAAAGAATTTTATGTAATTTTATTAAAGATACTAGCCGCCTGCGGCGACCAGCTGATTCGCCTTTTTACGCCATTACCCTTTATATGCAAGCAGTCGCTTACGGCGACTTTTTGGCTCACTTGTCATTCTTTTTTTACCCCACGATTGCCGTTGCTGTTTAAATGAAATTGGCTACGGTTTAAATCAATCTATATCTTTTTTTATCAATATGAATGAAATATTTTCCATATCTATCTCCAGTTCTGTTCTGTGCCATTCACCTTTTTACGCCAAGAATGCTGCTTGCGATGTCTTCTACCTACCTACTTATATGATCTATCTCAAAATTTAGCCCCTCCCTCTCTCCCAAAAAACCTCTTTCCTACAGAAGTAGCCATTTATGTATATAAATTTATCTTCTTTACTAATAATAAAGCTAAAAAGTTTGTCTGGATATCAGGATCTCTGTCGGGATATCTCTCTGTGACGCGCATTGCGCCCAAACCGTTCGGCCGATTTTCGTGAAATTTGGTACAAAATTAGGATGAGGGTGTCAACTCGAAGCGTATTTTTCTAAAATACGATTTTGTTCTTTTTCTATTTCAATTTTAAGAACATTTGCACAAGCAAATTATCATAAAATGGACGAGTAAACTACCAAATTGTTATGACGTTTAACCGTAACATGGGCAAGCAAATGAACATAACAAATTGACGAGAAATGCAACATCCATTATTTGTAAATATATACCGGCGAACCCAATAACCTTTTAATTTTTTACTACGGGCAAAGCCGTGCGGGTACCGTTAGTTGTTCTATAAATTCGTTCAAATATTGGTGTCAGTGCTGTGGATGATGCAAAATACATAATGACTGTTTTTTAACCTACATCCCAGTAAAGTCAGAGAAAGAAGAAAAAAACATGAATGAAGGCTTAATGCATCTCAAAAATATCGCGGAAAAAAATTCAAAAATAAATAAAATAATTTAATTAATATCGGAAAATTAAAATTTGGAAAGTAGGGTATTGAGATGGAAAAAAGTCTGTTTGTCCCCCCTAATAACTTTTGAGTGAATAGTCCGATACAAACAATTTGTTTTTTGTTCGAAAGATCTCGTCGAGGGCACCTCATTCTCATATTTCACTTTTTTATTTGAACAATTTTCCCTTTAATTTTGAACAGTTCAAAAAATTTAACATTAGCGCTTACGGTGAAATTCAAGGGAAGTATAAATCTCAAATTTAGAGGCAAATTTGCTACAAACAAACTTTGTTAGAATAAGCTCTTGATGAAGAACATGGATTGAAAGTATCTTTCTGATTTGAACATCTTTCCGTTAAATTTTGAACAGTTCAAATCCCTTTACATTAGCGCCAACTGCGAAACTAAAAGTCAATATAGATCCCGAATTTAAAGGCGGATTTGCTTCAAACAAGTTTTGTTTGAAATAGCTCTTGATGACCAACTTCCTACTCCGACTCCGAGAATTTTGGGGCACTTGACTCCGGATCTGACTCATGTGCCCAAAAATTATTTGGACTCTGACTCCGATTTCAACTTTAACTTCGTAACTTTGGTAAAAAATTATACACGGAGGAAAAATGATCGACTCCGACTCTTGGAAATTTGACTCTGGCTCCGACTCCTTTATCCCGAAATAGCTTTGATTCCGACTCCGCAAACATTGTCAAAGTGGCGGCCCTCAAGGGAAAATGACCAATTCCGACTCTGAGTATTTGAATTAAAAACTTTCGACTCCTGAATTTGACACTTTAGTCCCAAAATGAGATTGACGCCGACTCCGACTGTGCAGCCATGGTTTTTACCGTGAAATAATTATTGTTAATATGATTTGTTTTTATATTTACTCTAAATTTTTAATTTATGTATTCAGTTTTTGGCGGGGAAATTCGGAGTCCTTTATGTTTCTACATAAAAATATGCACAGACGATTTTTTTCGACAATGAAAATAATTTCTTTAAGCTGACATTTTATTGTTTTTATTTATTTTTCAAAGTACATTCATTTATTTTTATTATTTTTTTGACAACAAGGGAAAAAACAATTTTTTTTAAATATGATGTATTTCATGTAATGAGTTTATTAATTTTATTTTTTTTTCTTTTTGAAAGCGGTTAAAGAATTTTTTTTTAATAAGAAAAAAATTAGCTTCCTTGTTTAAAGATGCTGCTACTTTATTTGCTCGTTTAATTTTTTTTTTCCCGCATCGTATTCTTTAGATGAGAGAGGCATATTTTTCTTTCTAGAAATCAGCTTAAATATTAAAAAAATACGTTTGAAATTTTTTGCGATCTTAGCTAATTTTGAGAATATTGATCAGATACTAGAATATCGATATGGGTATATGGGAAACTAGGCTCTTTTAGTTCTAGTTTAAGTCGTTAAAAAAAGAAAATTTTCGCTCAAGGCTTGTTTAAGAATTTTGGGGTTGCTTTCAGAATTGCTCTGAAGCATATACGCTCATAAAAAGCAGGAATAATTTTTTGATCCAAATTTAAGGCGTTGCGGCAGCACAAAAACTTTTTAAAAGAAAAAATCTCCAGAACTGAAGGAATCGACTTTCTCGTATATAATAACATAAATTTTATATCTGTAGAATAAGTTCTACCTGGAAAGGGCTTACATTTTCAACTTAAACACACACACTGAAAGTATAGAAAAATTTCTGTTGTGGAGTTTTATGCTTCCCTACATCTACACTGGTAAATACTACCATTCAATGTCAAAAAGATCAGTTTTACAAAAAGGGTATTTTTAGTAACAAGTAGTACCACAAAGTAATAAAGGTTTCTTTATTACTTTCTGGTTCAATGAAACTTTTACGCCTGAGGCCAACAAAATTTTTGACTCTTCAGGAGATGATCGTCTCGTGCTACATATGTACTTTGAATAACTTTAAATTGGATTTAACTGTGCTTGAACTACAGATTGAGATAAATATGCTTCAAGACATCTTTAGATACCTTTATCTTTGCTTAATACTAGAGCGCTGCATTACATTGGTTGTTATAACGTCGAAAAGTTTACTACTTAGTGAACAAATGTCAGAAGCCACATTACCATCAAAACAATTTTTTAAAATTTAAGTGAAATTTGTAATTTTTTCAAACCATTGAACGCAAACTTATTCAGCAATAAATAAATTATTTTTCAAGTTTAATAAAAGTAATGACTATTTTTTTTTCAAAATTAAAAGAAAATATTTTTTTTTTAATACTGTAAGCCTTTTGTGTTTTTATATTTATTTGGACAATGTTTTTTGCCTAATGATCACATCACTTGTGAAACTCTAAGCATTCATTTGCAAAAACTTTTTATAATAAATTATGTAAAGTATCATAAAAGTTTCTTAGCAAAATTTTCTTATGAAGGTATAACATGCTGTAAAGGTTTTAGTAATTTTGAAAATGCTTATCAAATGCATTTTTGTTAAATAGATTATCCTTGCTGCAGAAAGTATTACTTTAAAGCTGAATCTTTAAAAGAAAAAATCCTTAGGGATTCCAACAACGAAACAAAAAAAAAAAAAAAAAAAAAAAACATGGAGGAAAATTTTTTTTTTAAAGTTTTGCTTTTGCATTAAAACACTTTTAGCGTGCAAGACATAAAGCTACTCATAACTTTTTAAATAATGGAACTAGATCGATGAAACGTTTTCTGTGTGTTTGAAACAAATTTATAGTTTTAAACGAAGCAACAAATTTTTTTCGATCGTTTGTTTATTTTTTGGGTAATGTTACTTCTTCAAACATAAATTAAATTTTATCAGAATCTGACATTGGTTGTTGTTCCAAGGTGCAAGAATGACGCTCCTAGTAAGTTCAAATACCCATATTCCACTTTATCGACAACTCATTCATTAGTGTATAGTTGACATGCATCCATGTATTTGAAGATAAAGTCGTAAGAACGCAAGTGTTTAGGACAGTAAATGAAGGGGGGAAAAAGTAGACTTTTGATATAATGATCTCAATTCTAATGCTTCGGGTATTTCTTAATGATGCTAACTGGATAGTATTGAAATCAATAAATTTAACTTTAGGCATCCAAATGTACTACAACAAGGCATCTTCACCCAAAATGGCGCAATTAAAACACGTGACTGGCAACCTCCAATCAAAATCGAAAGCGGCACGCAGTGCAAATCTCAAAGCGTGCTTCTACTTAAACGTGGTATGCAGGGCTTTAGCTTGAAATACGAGTAACATTCATTGAAATATAAATACTTAAGGATATCTTTAAATATCTTTATCATAACTTAATAATAGAGCGCTGACTCACATTGGTTGTTGTAGTTCCTAAAAGGTTACTGCTTTGTGACCATATTTCAAACACAAATTAAATGGGATCAGGATCAGACATTTGTTGTTGTCGTTGTTCGAAGATGCAGGAATGACATTCGTATTAGATTCAAATAACCATATTACACTTTGTCGACAGCTCATTCATTAGTGTATTGTTGATATTCATCCCTGTATTTTAAGATGCAGTCTTAAAGACACAATTGCTTAAGGAAATGCAAATACCGAAGAAAAAAAAAAGTAAAGTAGAAAACGATAAAACGATCTTGTGCATCTGGCATATCTTTTGATAATGCTACATATCTTTGAATAATATCCAAAAAATGCTCTACATTTACTCTATTTTCTGGAACATTCATATTTAAAGCTGTAAGTTGCAAAGAGAAACATTTTCGGGAAATGGCTAATATCTCAGGAATATTTCCTAAGCGCATTGAATCTTTGACCTTTGAAATGCTGCATTAATGAAAACAATGCTCATCCTTCCCCGGTTATTTAGTTTCATCCTGTTTCGATTATTACGTCGTTAAAACCTATGTTAGAGAGAAAGTGAATCAATTTGTATTTGTGATCTTTAACTAAATTGCATTTTAGTGGGTGCATGGTAGTGAATCGCAGTTTCTGTAATGTACTCAAATGATTGCGCAGTTAATTTTATGATGCAATAAAGTCAAAGTTTCTATGTATGCTTTTCTTTAATGGCATGCACGATAAATTTAAATATTTTTTGGACGATGAGGATTTTTGATATTTTTATTATTATTAGTGCTACATTAGGAAAAATGATGAATAAAAATAAGAAAATTTTAAAGCGTAAATATTTAAATTCAGGATGATGGGATGTAGATAATGTTTGCAATAGTTATTGAGATTTGAAAATAGTGTAAATGAAGAGTTGTTGTGGGAAGCTAAAGCTCAGTATCTGCAAAATTTTTGATTTATTTGTTTTTTGTTTTTTTGTCATCTATTGTACTTCAGCTTTATTTTAAAAGCTTGCTTTTTTGATTTCCGCTGAAAAAAGAGCACGAGAGAAAAAAAAAACATCAAATTTCAACATTTTTCTTTGTAAGAATGGAATCCGAAACGCATTTCTTCAAATAAACCAAAAAATCATTTCTGCCGGTACTGTTCTTTACCTCCCCACAGCAGCTTTGCACTCCTGACCCGCCAATCATGACGATGGTACATTTCTTGGTGTTTTGTTTAAACCGCTGAGAATGGTAGGGTCAGGTGGGGTGGAATGGGTAGTTTATTAATCTTTCGAGTTACAGAAATCTATGAAAGATAAATATTTTTTTTAGAAATAAAAACACTAATTTTATTTAAAATAGTTTGACTTTATTTTGGTTCAGGAAAAAAATTGAATGGAAGCAGTTTAATGGTAGCCTTCTTGTAAGTTATATTGTAAAAATAAAAACTAACTGATATTGTTGAAACTTTGTTTTCATTATTTTGTTTGAATTTAGATAGCATTTTATTGCTGTTATTTTCATAAAAGTTAGTCTCCTTTGTCAACTGAAAAAATCAGAAAAGAAAAATTTCATAGATTTCAAGAAATTTGTTAAACTTTTTAAAGTGGGGTGGAATGGGTATAACATTAGGCTTAATGACTCATTAAAATTTTCTCGTTAAAATTTATTATCTGAAGTGAGTTGTTCATTTTATCAAAAAATTTATATTCTGAAATCCTTGTGTTATGGAGTTGCTTATGGTTGCACTAAATCTTGCTGGATGGAAGACACAATCTTTAAAGAATGGTTCAAACTTTTCGCAAGGCATCTGAAAAGACATGAAAGCCAGTTGACCTATGAAACTGTAAATCATGCTATTGATAATGAAATTATCATTGCCTACCGCCTAATACGAGTCATATCGTGCAACCACTAGACAATGCCAGAGCTGACTAAATAAATTGAAAATCAGTCCGATCAGTTTCCCATTCCACTAAGCTTATGTTCAAGTACAATATCTACAGGAGAATGGGTGCTAGCTGAATACACTGTAAAGAAATTAAAAAAAGTATTTTATTCCTCAAGATTTAGAATCTTTATGTACTTGTGCTTATGTTGTAAAAAATCTTAAGTCTTTGATGGGAAATTTTCCTCTTTCCCCAACAATGCGAAAATGGGGATTGAAGAAGAACAGATCATCACAAAATCAAAGTCAGCTAATCCTCAATAATC
The DNA here is from genome assembly GCF_026930045.1 of Uloborus diversus. Classification (NCBI taxonomy): domain Eukaryota; kingdom Metazoa; phylum Arthropoda; class Arachnida; order Araneae; family Uloboridae; genus Uloborus; species Uloborus diversus. The sequence goes on along the minus strand of NC_072731.1, from coordinate 215,538,285 downwards.
ATGAACATTATACCTTTAATTGCGAATTACAGACTACATTTTTCAATAAATTTTTACCCTTACATTAATATATTTTTGAGAAAAAATAATAAATAAATTCATGTTTTCACTCTGAAATTTAATTCAAAACAATACTACCCATTTCACCCCACTCCATGGGGTGGAATGGATATAAAAACATACTTTGAAATAATAGCTTTTTCACTAAATAATGAAATTAATTCAGTAAAAAAAACTGTGGATATGTGAAATGCATTGTTGAAATGTAAAAACTCAATAAAGGTTTTTTAATTGTTGGATATCAAATTTGAATAGTTTGCTAATCATTTCAAAAATATCTGTTTTTATACTCATTCCACCCCACCTGACCCCATGTTTACATTTCAGTATTTTGTCCAAATAGCACAATAAAACTTATACATGATATCTTTTTATCTTTTTTTTTACATATATATTTTAAATATGTATCTGAAGACAAATATAACCGGTCTTTTAGGTATATTGCATGTAGGGATGTAACTTACTGCTAAATACTCAAGCTTTGAGTTCAAACTTATGAGTCGAACCGCACCATACTGCGGACACTCGCTGGTGAGATAAATTTCCCTTGTCTACCAGTTTATTGTGCTTTGCTTCAATGATATGACCTCTGTTTCCAGCTCGGTTATTCACTGTTCCAGACTGATGAGTTCTAACAAGAACGAAACTGCAGTTTCTCGATGTGATAACCTGTCTGTCTGGTATAAATCACTCTTCTTCTGTTTAAAATTTGAATGTTTGTGTGTGTTAAAACAAAACAGAAATATGTACCCGTAGAGTCAAAAAAAAAAAAAAAAAAACCATGAAACACAAGAGTCATTGTTATTACTCTTAATAAAGATGCATTAATAAATATTTTTACTGTCTAATTGTATGCACCGTTTAACGCAGTTAAGCAAAAAAAGAATATCAATTGAATAACTACATACTGACAGCACTTTGAAAAGGTATACTGGAATTTAAAAATTGTTTGCTACACTTCACTTCAGTTACTCGTTCATTTTACTTTCTCTTTTAATTTCCTTTTTGATTTTGATTTTGCTCATCATATTTTTTAATCTCATGCATTTTTTTTTTATTTTTGAAAGATTATGAGGTGTAGGCATCTTGTTTGGCTTTTCTTTAGTTAGGATTAATTTAAGAATTAAGCATTGATGAAACTCCAAGCTCACTTTTTTGCCATTATTTAATTTACTGCTTATTTACCAAATTATTTTAGTTTGAATGTGAGTGTTGGTAGAACTTCTACGAGTACAGTAGCAAATGAGCTGATGTGTGCATCACATGACTTATTTTACGCCAATTTAATGATAATAGCGCCTTGGAGTAAGCAAGGAAACACTAAACATTTTCAACCCCAGTTTCTTGCGAACCGAAGCAAAAAAAAAAAAAAAAAAGTTTTACACAGATTTATTTTCCCATTATTGGAAATTAAAATGTGATTCAGTGGTTAACACTTTAAATATCATCAACATTGACGAAATTAAAACCAGGTTTCAAGATTTAAAAAAAAAAAACCCTTAATTTTTTTGTTAAGTTGGCGACAAAACTTGGCGGATAAAAGCTTGGAGAAATATCGCCAAGTTTTTGATAAATTATAACACCACTTGAGTTAGCATTGAAATTAACAATGATTTCTCCTCAAAAAGGTGTAAAAGTCTCCCTTAGGAACATCCGAATGCAACCAAAAGGGAAGGTGCACAACTAGACCTCACTAGGAGTCTACACACGAAATTTCAACTTTCTAGGACATACCGTTTTTGAGCTATGCGAGATACATAAGCACATTCACACACACACACGTACACACATACGCACATACATACTTACATACGGACGTCACGAGAAAACCCGTTGCAAATAACTCGGGGATCGTCAAAATAGGTATTTCGGGTGTCTGTACGTTCCTAGGCATATATCCACATGTGGTCGGATCGAAAAAAAACCTCAACATTCATTCGGGGGTGAGCAGAATGGAAATTAAAGCCGATTTTTGAATGAAATTTTTTTCGCGAATACAATACTTCCTTTTTTGTAAAAGGAAGTAAAAAGGAATTAATTTTCTTATCTTGATGAAACAATTTCTGACGCTCTAAATTTATAAAAATGTTGAGCCCGCAGCATTCAAACACTGTGAAATGATCAATTTTATTATGTTCAGTAAAGTTTAGGTTAGGTTTGTGAAACCACTTGCATTATCGAAATTATTTGTTAAAGAACTTGAACGTATATTTATTGATTTCAGGAGAATAAATGTTCTGGTAACATACAAACGTATCAATGACAGCAAATTTGAAAAATTATTGAGTCATTTGGTGTCTTTATTTCGTCGTCGATAAAAGAACAGAATGTTTTTAAAGCTAAGTAATTATAGCGTCATACCGAAGTAAAAATTGATTATGAAATTACAAATGTGAAGCATTAACGGTTAGCGTCTCCATAGTTAAGGGTGTAATTTTCATTAAAAAGGTTTCCCAAATAACAGGTGGAATTAGCCTCTTTCCTGTTTTGAGCAATGTCATGGCCTGCTTTATTGATTCAAAGCTATCCGATGTGCTGCAAGATATTTAAGCAATAACGATGGAATTTACGCAATGGAAAAGTTATTATAGCTACCAATGCCATTAGCAAAATCTTATTGAACACTTTCAGTCTAGCAGATGAAAGGAAGGCTTAATGGAATTGCCGGGAAATGTAGAATATAGAGGGTTTTTTAATCTTTTGCGTTGCTGTTGAAATACTAGCAGACTCCCATGATGCAGTGCAGCATAAGTGGAATGTTTGTCAATGCGTACCAGTTGCTTCCGCACAAAATGTTCTTTGCGATTTTCAGGAAATTCAGCAGGAAATATTTAAAATTTTTGAACCTATTCCTACACACGTGACTTCACCATTTTTGTTCAGCATAGTGTACACTTACATGCATAGTAATTTTTCATGCTGTAACATGCATTTCAATTTGTTTTGCCGTGGTCGTTAACGTTTTGTCCATCAGTGAAAATATGTTCTTTCTAGGACGGCATGCCGAGTATTACGAAATACATTTGTAAGAGAATATATGCAATAAACTAATGAATCAGAAAAAAAAGTTGCTGAAAGTATGTTTCGAGATATTGTTTTTTCTTCCAAAAGTCAGCGAGGAGAAATTTGGGTTTATTTCCACAGTTTTTCTTTGGTGGCACACATTGGTTGTTTCAGAGTAGAAAAAGATTTGTGTCTGTCGCTTTTGTAACAAGAAAAATAAACGTAAAAGACTTGCATACAATTTTGAAAACGTGGCTTTTAAAGTTGAAAAAGTAACTACTTTTAAATTTTTAATTTGAAATACTGACTAAGTTCTTTTAATACTGAATTATTTTACTTTTATTCTTATTTTTGAATTTAGACATAATTTTCCGAAATTCTTATCGTTTTCAATGCTTTATTTTATCTTGTTTCGTACGTTTTGGAAATTTTTTACCGTAAAGTAGGGGCATCAACTCTACTATAAAACTAAGTTCCATTACAGAAAATGTGTTAACGAAAGCTTGACTTCATAAAAAAAGAATATTTTTGAGTCTTAATAAGTGAAATATGCTTTTAAGTCTCCCAAAATCTCGTACATTAACTTTCTTTTACTTTGTATAATTAGTCTGCTAATAGTTTCAGTTTTTCCTTCTGTTTAATAAAATTAATTCTATTAACAACTTTAACAATGTTACTGAATGGAGTTTTTTCCGAAATGTTTGCTTTCACTGGATGTCTTTTCATCAATTCATTTCCTCTGCACTGAAAAAATGGAGTGTTGTAAATAAAAACTATGCCACTGCAATCTTTATTGCAACTGGTGCATTTATACATGTTCGTTTCCTCTTATAAAAAATTACTTTGAAACACTTAGCACAAAGGTAAACGTTTTATTTTAAAAAAATGTACTGTTTATTACCATCTCCTTATCTGCCATTCGGAAATCAAAGTTATTTATTTGAATTAGAGAAGAAACAAAAAATCTGTATCCACAATAAACGTTCAATTTTGAAAAGTAATCTTAATTTGTGTTATTTTAGCATCATATATAACATTTAATTGAGATTTATTATTCAACAGATACTTTCTTTTTTTGGGATATTCATTTATTTCAGGAAAATGGATGTTGAAAATAATTTACCCTTTCGATACATAAAAAAAAAGCTTTTGCAGTCTTCAAAAATGAAGTAAGAAAATAAAAATAGATGAAGATTAAAGATCTTGTTTTGTGTAATTTTTGGGTTTTTGAATTTATATTTTATAATTAGCTGCGTAAAATGACTAACTAAATGCTATAAAATATTTTTTGATAATTCCATTGAATGTGTAAAAAGAAGTATTGATGGAGTTACAAAGAAGTTCATTTTTGAAATGTTAAAAATGCGGTAATAATGAATCCCTTGAAAGAATTTTTAAATTGTGTTTTTTAATGTAGCACACTTATAAAAGAAAATCTTTTGCTGAGACTTTCAAGAAATTCTGAATTAGAAATACATTTTTTTACAAAAGGAAATCATCAATGCACCTCTTTTATGCAACTTTGCTCCATTTGTAGCACACTATCAAAAAAAAAAAAAAAAAAAAAAAAAAAAAAAAAAAAAAAACCGAAATGATGTACAATGAAATCCCGATTTTACGTTTCTCAAAGAACTGGATTTAAAAAACGCAAATCATGGGAAAACGTAAATTACGGGAAATACGTAGAAAGACAAAATTAAATAGGAAAAAACTAAAGGCCGTTAAGATGACCTTTTTAAAAGGTATATCTGTATTTTATGTAAAGAACATTTACTATGTATACCACTTTTAGATCATTATAACTTATTCAGTTGCAAAATCTGGGTCTTCAGATTACCAACTGTCCGTAATAGTGGATTTTTTTCTAGTCATTGAGTACAAATTGAATGCAGCATCCTCTAGGATTGGAACACTTTTACCAGACGGATGACAGAAGTCGGTGGAATTCATATTTGTCTTCATAATCAGCTTTCAACAACGTGGGTAAGCATTAAGACATCACAAAATATTTTTTTCTTATTTTAGAACATTTTCTTTCTATTTTTCCTTTCCACAAAAAACGTGAAATGCGGTAAATTCCATAAATAACAAACTTACCGTTCGGGTTAAAGAAAAATCGGGCTTTCACTGCAGTTAAAATAAAACAATGAATTATATAAAAAAATGAAAAAGAACTAATTTTATTTTTAATCCGAATTGTAACCTCTACAATCACAACAATAATGTACACATGCTCACAACATCTTTATACTGAACCATTAGATTTATATATATTTTTTTTAAAGCCTATTTGTATTTTAAAATTTTCAAGCAGAATCCGGGTTTTGAAAATAACACAGGGAACAAAAAAGAGTTTTCCCATGGTGCCACGAGTTTGAGAACGGATTATGGATATGTTTGGGGCTCTGAATCGAAATATAATATTAGTTTTTTTCTAGCAGCTCTACTTTTTTCAGATAAATGCTGCTGTTTTACCCAAAATATGCAGTTTTCACTCCATTTTGTGCACTTCTAAACCAAGTATTGGCTTCTGAAATACGGATTGCTGCTTGCACATTTGCCCTATTGTCAGTCTGCAGTCCAGTTACGTTCAGGAAAATTCACTACATAGAGTAAATATCCTGCAAGTTTAGTAACAACACTTCAACGAATTAGGTCAAAATGCAAGTTCTTGCTTTGGATATATGCGCTACTCTTAATGTGTGGCGAGTTGGTCCTTCGTATTAAATATTTTCAAGGCCCGATTACTATAGTTGATGACCCTAAACAAACATTTTTCGGAGATCCTCCGTAGTCGAACCTTATAAACGTAAGCATTAATGGAAAACCAAAGATGGTGGTTTCAGGGTTGTTGCGGTGTTGAAATTCTTGTTGTTGAGAGGCAGAGTATCCCACACTTGTACATCCAAAAAAAGGTAAGTAAATAAAGGAGAGTACCTTCAGTTTCTTTCATTTTCTTCAATAATAGACAACTACAATTTCAATCTTTTTGGCACCCTTAAAAATCGGGGACCCATGGCCAACAGCCTAACTGGTCTGTTTGGTATATGAGCTCTAATTTATTTATATAATACAGCAGAAATAAAAATTCCATGTTTCGTTTTTTATACAATATATGGATGTAAATTAAACCCATGTCACATATATTTCAATGTTATATCTTAGAAATTTGAGCTACTGTGCAAAAACTGATGTCATATTTGAACTTAGCGTATCAAATTCATATGAAATTCCTTTCAAATACCTGCGCACCAAAATGACTGTTCCCCTGTGTAATTTCAAAGTTCCTTATTTCTAAAAGATTAACGATTATATTATTTGCGGAATACTTTAATGATTTTCCCAATAAAACAGCAGAAAAAGTAACACGTTATAGTATTATCTACCTCATACGTAGTTCAGATCATTACTACAGATTAGTTAGATAAAATATACATTTTGTAAACTGCAAGGATATTAAAGAGCTCTATCGAAATGAGTTCTTAATGAGGTCTTAATGCATGCACGTGGGAAAAATGTCATCAATATGCTTTGCAGAGAAAACGTATAGGAACATATTTCACACGGAAAGATTAGATAAGAGTTAAAATTTTAAAAGTAATAAAAATAAAGACTCACGACAATTGGGGTCATGTTCCTGAAACAAACGTGTGATACTTAAGCAAATGTAAAAAAAAAATTGTTGTGTTTTCATGAAATAATTGTGTGGGATACTTCTGAGAATTTCATTGATATTAGAAAATGAGCACGAAAATGTGTATTTTAGATTCAAGTTTCCAAAAAAATATATATAAATAAATAAATAAATAAACAAATAAAGAATAATAATAAATAAATAAATAAATAAATAAAGAATAATAAATAAATAAATAAATAAATATAATAAACTTAATATTTCTGTTTTAAAATTTGGCTTAACGTTTTTCCTAATTCGACGCTTATTTTTTCTTATTTTGCATCTTCAGAAATCTCTAATGTTCGTGTTAACTTTGTTCACTGATTAAATGGTTTTAAATATTTTTGAAACAGCTGCATTTGTACATAAACATTTACTTTGACTATATTAGCGATGCATTGTTTTTGGAGTATTTACGCGGAGAATTTTTGTTTAAAATTCATATTTTGTTTAGTCTGCTACTTAACATGTATTTCTGTAAGTTCTTTCTAAATTCTAGTTATGATGCATAAATTATGAATTTTAAGTAAAAGAAAATTAATTCCAAAGGTATTAGTTCATAGTTGGTCAACTTGTTTTAAGTAAAGAGGATAGTCCTATATGGAATGATTACGAAATGTTACAAGTAATTTCTCCCGCCGTGATTTTTTTTCTCCGAGACAATTAAAAAAAAGAACTAAGTAACAGCTAAATAAAGAATAAATACCATTGTGCTGAAAAATTAAAATGTCAGTAATCCAACGTTATTAAGCACAAAACTTGCAAATGATTGCAGACACGTGTTTCGGTGTTACAAGGAACACCTTTTTCAATGCAAAGAAGTGTGAGCTTTTGGATCCGAGAAAAGCCAAGCTTTTCTCGGATCCAAAAGCTCACACTTCTTTGCATTGAAAAAGGTGTTCCTTGTAACACCGAAACACGTGTCTGCAATCATTTGCAAGTTTTGTGCTTAATAACGTTGGATTACTGACATTTTAAGTAACAGCTAATCGAATCGCAAAAGTTTAGTGACAATTTTAGCTCTTTCGTAGTTAATGCTTTACAAAGAACACTGATATCGTTTTTCAATGCACTTTTTACAACGAATTAATTTTTACTTTTCTCCAGTTCTAATCTCACTCTAATCTTGGGTGACATAAAATAAGTTTGATTTCCTTTAGAAGACAATTGAAGATGCGTAGACGGCTGATAAGTAAATATTGTTCCGAAAGTAAGCTAGTTCATATTCCTGAATATAACAATTTATTCTTCTAACTATGGTTTTCATTGCACTAATACGAAGAAATAAAAACATGGTGGTGAAGACATGTTTAATGATACACGGTTAACTTTTCACAGTAGTAAATGGCAATATTAAATAATGTTATTTTCTGTGCGCCTATGTCTCTAACCCTATTTCGCCCAGATTGCCTAATGGCTATTTATACCAGGGAAATACTGCTATCATTATATGCAGGACATTTCGAGGAATCCACTCCGCCATGTCTCATCCCTCCAAACCTTAAAGAGCTGGACATGCAGGGGTAAAAATCATTAAAATCATCAATTGTCACCTGGCGCTGGCGGCATTGAGCCAACGCAGGTGGCGAAAGAGAGTGTGGCGAGCCAAGCAAACAGGGTGCTGAGCCCCTTAGTTAATAATAAACCACGTTTAAAAAAAAGGTTATTTAAGCTGTAAAGAGTTATCTGTGAACTCTGAAAAAAATATATAATCAAAGTTTTAAAAAATGTAGACTTGTTTCTACTAGTTGCTCTAAACCATAAGTAAGATATTGTCAAAAGTTATTATTGTTTATGTTTAAAACATTATTTTGGTTTCTTTTTCACATTGTATACACACTTTATGAATATTAAATAAGCAAATTTAAAATTATTTTTTTAAACACCAAATAGTAACAAAAAGGAAAACATATTTATTTTATGCAAAGTTCTTAAGTTTTATGTGTTTTCTCTACCATGCTTATATATTACAATTTCTGATATTTCAATTTTGTAAAAGGCATAATCAATCTTCGACCATTCTCTTTCGCTATAAGTGGCACTTATGAGAGAGCCCCTTTTCAAGTAAAACATTTTGAAGTGGAAATTGTGTAATAAACTGCACTTACATATCGTTAAGTTGTTAAGCAAAGAAGATTTGATATTAAGTTAAGGAGGCTATCCATCATTTTACTAGACGTTCTTTCGAGGCATAGCTATTGATTTTTAAAGCAAATATCCTTTCTAAGTTTGAGAAGCATATTAAATTTTCAAAAGGTCTTTTTTTTAAATTTAACAAAGAAAAATAATTAAGTTAGAGGAGGGTGGTAGTTTCTAAGCTTTTTTTCGTTGATGTGAAGTAGTTACAGTGTACACTATTACGGCTGTTCAATTACGACTCGATTAAAATTTTTTTACTGCAATTGGTATTGCCAATATTGCCGGATGAATTAAAAGCTTCGCAATGACGTACATACTTTATTCTGCTAGTAATACATTTTAACTTCAGAAACCGAACAACAGCTTCTGAATAAAGTTAACACCTCAGTTAAAAATGAGCTATTTCGCAGTATTTTGTCCGAATGCAGCGTCCGCAACATGACACTTTTTTTGCCATAACTGTTTAATTTACTGTTTGATTAGCACATAATTTTATTATGAGTTCGTCCTACAGGCACATAAGCTCAAAATAAAATAATGTGCTTGTTAAACAGCAAATTAAAAAAATATGGTAAAAAAAATGTCAAGCTGAATCAACATTCGGACAAAATACCGAGAAATGGCACAAATCCGATCTCTACCGGACTGCATCGACGCTGCGCGGTCTATGAGGATTGTGGCATCGTTTTGTAGCGGAAGAAAAGGTTACGTGACACGTGTTCTCCCTTGATATATAATAAGAAAATAGATAAATTTACCATCAGAATAAATATATCTGTTTCGAGATATCGTTAATATATCCCAGGAATCCTCATTAGAATAAGCATAACAGCCTCCGAAAATTCTATTACAATTATGGTAAAAATCTTCACTAGAATGAGGGAATTAGTTTTTGAAATTCCTTACGAAAAGTAGGACACGACAGTTTCAAAATGATGCCAACGATTCCGTCAAAAATACCGATCAAGATTAAGAACAACCAAAAATTACCGTTTGAGTTAAAACAATGAAACGCGAAAATCTATATGAGAAAAATAATAATAGTCCTTAAAAATCTCATTGGAGTAAGGCAATATTTTTTTTTTTTTTTGAATATTCCCGATGCAATAAGGGTAACATTTTTGAAATAACGCCAACCGCTCTTTAAAACTCTTCACTTCCTACAAACTCCATAAAAATTGGTCTAATAGTCTCAAAAAGTAAGATATTTTGTTATTAAGTTTTAACAATATGAACAATATTCCCCTACATTATCCAATACCCCCCTTCAAAATACGATTATCAATCCTACAAAAAAGCCCTACTCGATCAAAGACATCAGACACGTTAAAATTGAAAATGAAATCCTTATCAATCATCTACTGACAGCATAATAGATAAATAAATAAATATTTAGTCGCAGAAACATAAGCAAGAAAAAACTTTTTCCCTTCGGTCAGTAGAGAAGCCTCGATAGTGAAAACGACTGCGATAGTTTTATTTGTTCGCACTCAAACTAGAAGTAACAACATATAGTATTTATCAGGTAATTATTTAGTGTAATTTTCACGCCTAGAAGATAAAAACTGTCGGGTTTAAAATAAAATTTCACCTAATACAAAAAGCTTAAAACTTTTTCGAGCTTTGGAACGAAGGACATGTTTATAGTGATATATTTTCAATGGGCTTTTCCAAATTCCATACGATATTACGCGCGCGATGTGACTATTTCTTGGTTATTAAAGTGACATTTAGGTGTAATGTAATTTAGATGTAAAATGCGCTTCAATTAATGTCCGTTAATTAATATCTCACGGAGTAACCTAAATATATAAAATCACTAGACAATTTTAATTACATTTAAATTGAAAATCAATTAGAAAATGTCATTGCACTTTGTTACACCATTAACAAACTGCAAGCAAAATGGAGCAAAATTTCAAAATTATGCTGTGTTATCATGGTGATAAATTAAATAACTAAAAACAGCTTTCTGTTCCTGTTCTCTTATTTGATGCAACGGGCAAGATATATTCTTCCAATGATTATTTCTTCACTTAATCTTTCAGAATTGACGTGAGGAAATGATGCTTATTTTTAACCTTGGACGGCTAAAAGATGTAATCAGTTTCTAATGAAGTTTATCAGGCAGCACTTACGAAAATGCAGTATATAAATAACTGCAGTATTAGAGACATCATCTTTTACTTAGCAATTATATTGAGCGGAAAGGGTCTCCAATGAAACGTTAACTTTGTCAGCTGTACTACGAGGGCTGTTCAATAAAAGATAAGACTAAATTTATAAGAAATACGGAATAACTTTGATCGCCATAATTTATATGGATTTTTAAAGAGTAACTTTTGTAGGACTAAATGCATTTATCCCAACGTTCTGTCCACTTTTTAAAAACTTGTGAACGTTAAGTTTGTAAGAGCTTTTTCAAAACCGCCTCCGCAGATTTTAGAATAGTTTTGTTGCTTTCAAAATGTTTGCATCGTAATGGTTTCTAAAGTTGAGGAAACAGCCAGAAATCACTGGCGCAAAATAATCACCGCGTAAAATATTTCTCGTAACAAAGATATCGAATGCTAAATTTTTCAGACGAACAGAAACTTTAATTGCATAACTTTGTTCCAACGACGCTTCCATTTTGACAACTTGCTGCATCTCGTACGTAAACGCCCGCCAACATACTTCAATTCAATCACGTGACACTCAGGAACAAGAATCTGTACTCGCTAACTATCGGTAGCTTTTGATAATACAGGCAGCAGACATTTTTCATGCCACAGAAATTAACATTCCGATGAGTGGTTTCGTGGCAGTAAAATCAGCCTTATTACTTATTGAACAGCCTATTTTCTTTGTATTCCTCTCTGATTTTATGACTTAAGTCTTCGGTAATCTACGGATAGTAAATAACTGAAATTTGGAGAAACTAAATATACATTCCTCAGATCTCTACAGCATATTTCTGTACCTCGGAGCCAGAGGAACATAAGTCAAATTGTGATAATTTTACAGCAGAGAGGGAATACTTTTTTCTGACTCATGCAAATGATGGGACGTGCGCTCTTTTAACCCTGGTAAAAAAATTGAAAAGGATATTTTTGCAAGAAAAATACTTACATGGCTCGATACAGAGAAGGCTGCTACATGCAGGAGATCTTCGTTTTACGCGGGTGTGACGTTTAATGGAAATGTCGCGTAAATCGAAATAGCGCGAATTGAGACCTAGTACTAGTGTTAAAATAGGAGTTTGGTTCCGTAGATAACAAAATACTTCATTCTAGAGATGACTAATTCTATAATAAGTTTAATGTGTACTTATACTGAATTTATGCACAACATGTATAAAGAAAACATAAATTAATTTCGTGTTCTGTTTATAAAGATCGGCTGGCTATGATAGTCTTTTGGCAGCCATTAAGAATTTTTCTCTGTAACTCTTTGCAGAGCATTAACGCATCCATAATCACTTTCGTTATTTCCATGCTAGAATCTTCCTTCCCTAATCAATCAGGAAAATCATTTCTACTGTCTAGGAATGGCTTAAAATTTTCAATGTGAACGTTTTTGGTTGTGCGTCACCGACGTCGGTATCCTGGCTGGTTTTGGACTCCTTTGTCACTCCTAAAAGCTCTTCTTCCAATGAGTTCTGTACTGTGTGAGTTTAATAACTCAACTTCTGGAAGGAGCTCTGGAACCAATTGAATAAAATGTCCCCAGTGGTCCAAGCTCAATTATTAGCACGCCTAAATGCAGTTGATTACGCGTAATCTGCAATCTTTAGGAGTTTGGATTTTGAAAGAGGGGAAAATTTTATCTGTTTGCATTGCCGCATCAGTGTAAAACCGAAACTCATCCGCGCAAAATAAAGTAAAGGTGTCAAATCTTAAACCGCGTACAATCGAAATCGCGTAAAATAAATCCGCGTAAAACGAGGGTCTACTCTAAACGAATAAACAGAAAATCGCAATTTTCGGACTTACATTCTTCTGTTTCTATGGTACAGATTTTTAGAACTATAGCCAGATACACTTAAAACGAACTGTTATATAAAAATTTTCAACATAATTGACCATATTTTTTTAAACATCTCTTTTTGCTCAGAAAACAAAATGTTGTTTAAAAAATAATTTTTCTTATTACATTTATTTATTTTTAGAATGTAAAAACAACAAACTGAGTTACTGTTAAGCTTTCACTATTATTTATGAAACAAAAATTACAAAAAATGCTTAAATGGTTATTATGGGTTTCACAAAAGTTTTCGCTAAATTTTAAAGATTAAATCAGCTCAAAGTTTTTCTTCAAATGTTTACAAAAGTTTTGAGGCAGAAAAATCTCTGAAATATTTGTTTGACTTCAAAGTTGAGTTTCAGAGACAATGATTTAGCATTTAATGTGGTTGGAAATTTTACAAACTACTAAAACAGTAAACAAGTTTCGAACGAGGTGTCAAACTTTTCAAAATGTTTCAATCAGCTCCAAAATGAGACTCAACATGTTTACGATCGATAGCAGACATAAAAGTGTTTTCGGGCTTTTTCTTTAAATGTTAGACATAATCAGCTGTATAATTTTACTTACATTTTAAAAACATCTGAGGCACTGAAAATCTGTTCTAAATTGCAATTTATTATTTTCCAAAGTTTTAGATATAATGAGAAAATATCGACAAAAATTTTGAGAACTGGTTTTTATTAATCTAAAAAAAGTTTTAGTATTTTTTTTTAAATTTATAGATATACTAGCTGTACCCGACGCGCGTTGCTACGCCAACAAAAAAATACATCATTATACTGATTTTCATGACAATCGTTTGAAAGGGGCAGAAGTTGCTACACTGCAGTGCCACCTGGTGGCGAGTGGCTTCAATAAGCATATTATGCACCTTCTCCGTGGAAAAATACATATATATAGCAATTTTCATAATAATCGGTCCAGGTATCAAGTAAAGCCGTGACTATACTCAAATTTTGTACTCACGCAGTTTGCAAGATCAATCAATCGCTAAAAATATCAAATAGAAAAAGTTTTAAATTTCCCCGTTGCATGAAAACAATAAGCCATAAAACAATAAAGAAAGAATTTATTTGTTCAAACTCAAGAAAAATGGCCACAGCTAATTTCTTATCAATGAGATCTTTCACGCGAATAAATTTCTTCAGCCGATAATTTTATTCGTATTTATCCAATGGATTGTGACTTAAATTGGAATAAAAAAGGAACTATCGATCGGATTTTTTTCGAACTGGTCTATAAACATTCTCAGTACCAAAAGTAACAAACGGTGAAAGTTTCAGCCAAATCTGCCGGGTAGTTTTTGAGTTCATGGATGACATACAGACAAACATTCATTTTTATATATATAGATTGAACTAAATGGGGTGTTTCGCTATAGAGAGAAATGTAGTGCTAAAATTAAATTATTTTTCAAAATTATGTAGACGATGAATCAGGTACAAAAATGATTTCAAGTTTATGATTTTTTGACAGTAAAACCTGTAAATTATGTGTCTAAAACTTTTCCTAAAGTTTAAGCACTGTATAATGTACTATATGTAATTTATAGACGTATTTTCTTCTGTTCCAAAATGTTTTACACAATAAATGAACTTCAAAATCTGATATATTTCTTTCCATAAATTATAATGACAATGAATGAGCAGAAAAATATAGCCTTCTACAGAGACGAGTGTAAGTATTAATGTTTTTAGAAAATTATTCAAATTGCAAATATAAAAATATCCTTGGTCGCCGCCCATGAGTTTAACGCATCATGGATCAGCTGAAAATAATACTTTATTCTAGAAATAATGAACCAGTTAGACATTATTAGAAAATTCCGAAACGTTGTAGATTATTTCTATGCACGTTGGGCCTCTTCTAAAATTAGAGTTGCATCACAAAGACTGTAGTTGAATCTACTTTATGTGCCATAGATTATGAAAATTTTAAATCAATGTAATAAGCAGCCAACACGGTTCAATAGGTGTCTCAGAGATTGCAACCTCGAGCTCTGAATCAATGCACACTAAAATTGGTATACAATTTTAATGCAGATACAAATATAAGCAGAATTTCGATTTGAAATTTGTTACTAAAATTAATATCCCGACGCGTTCTTAACCTAATTTTTCTATCAACATCTGAACTGTACGTTATTTGCGATAAATAGAAGTATTTCGTAAATATTTTTTGTGAAAATTGTCGAAAAAGAAGTTTTTTTCTTCTCCGGGTCTGCCTGTCTAAACAAAATGAAATAATTGTCGGTAAAAATACCATAAAATTTGTATTTCATAAATCATTCAATGTCATTCCTAAAGATCGCTTTGTTCAACAAGGCGCACACTTCTAAATCGCTGCTTTGGTCTTTTCTAGGAATTGCATAGAGAATATTTATTTCCTGTGCTTTAGGAGAATTAAAAGGGATCTCGTAAAATAAGTTTTCCCCTGATTAGGTTCCATTAGTGTAAATATTATCTTCCTTCAGAATGCTATGACGAAGAAAAAATAACGTTATGTTATCACGGATAATCTTGTTAATGCAAGTAGATAAAAAAATGGAATGTAAGATAAAAACCATTATTTGTATTTAATAAATAATATTACTGCGAGTCCGGCACAACTTAAGGAATTCATTAAATAACGAATCCATTCTTATGAAAACACAGGTTATTTATTAACAAATGTACAAGAAAGTTGTTGACAACTGCTAAAATACCCAAAGCAGTTCAACAAATCATATAAAACACCTTAAATGGAACAGAAAGCACATATTTACATCCAAAAAAAGAAAAGACATTCAGATAAATTACAGCTGAAACAAGTACTGTTGCAACAGAGCTAAACACACAGGCATATGAACCCTAGACTAACTCACTTCGGAGCGGCTTCTTACATGTAGTAGGGTCTGATGGGGTAAAGTGGTCATAAAATCGTAGGTTTTCAACTTAGGTGGATAATAAAAACAATAAATTCTTTAAACACTTCAACTTTTTTGTTGTTATTTTACATTGCTATAATAAAGAACACGATACATTGCAATTCAGGAAAAAAATATTGAATTTAAGTAGCTTTATAACACTTTCATTTCCCTTTGTATTTATGACCACTTTACCCCATGGGATGGGGGAAAGTGGTCATAGCATGTGGTAAAGTGGTCATAGTTTAAAAAAACTGCAAAACCGTTACAAATAACCCTAATTTTTGTATGTTTCGGTTATTTTTATAGTTTCAAGTATATGTACGAGTATATACGGGTATACACGAGTCTACTATACGTGTCGTGTAGACATTAGTAAACATGTTCATATATGAATAGATACGTGTATACATCAGATGCATGCACATGCCTACTCAAGTAAATACGTGTATACACGAGTGTATACACGTATATGCTCACACATGTATACGTGATTACCTATAGGAGTGTATACGTGTCTACACGAGTACATACGTATCACGTGTATATGCGAGTAAAGCGTAGAAAAGAACATCATATGTGTGTTTTGCGCTTGTATCTCGAGTATATGCGTGCATACCTGAGTATATACGTGTACAGTCGACGTATATACGCATATATAAGTGTACATACATACTTATACGAGTGTACACGAGTTAATTCGTGGATATATCCAGTGCGTATATATACGTGTCTACTCACGTAAATATATATGAAATCACGAGTATATTCGTATGTTTACGTGTAAACACGATTATATACCTGTTAGACGTATATATATATATATATATATATATATATATATATATATATATATATATATATATATATATATATATATATATATATATATATATATATATATATATATATATATATATATATATATATCTTTTCATATGATAGAGGAAAAACCACAATAAAGCAGAGAAAAATAAATAAAATAAAAGTAGTCTAAAGACCCCAAAAAAAACCGTGGAGTCTCAGCAGAGAAACTTCTTTAGGGTAATGACAACATAATATGTTACTTGAATATTGTAGGCCATAATAGTAGAATGTAGTATTAGTCCCCGGCATCTCACAAACAAGCCAAGAGGAATAACTGGAAGTACAATTCATACAAAATAAAACATAAACAAGCGAAAAAAAAAACATAAACAAGCAAAAAGTTACAAGAGTATTACACAAATGTTTGAACAAAAGCGAAAAATTGAGTTATATAAAAGAAGAAGAAACTATTTACAACTGTGCTGGCTTTAAATTAAATAAGTACATTTGTTTTATATGTTTTTTTTTACAATGGCAGGTAGCTAGTCAATTATTTTAATCATTAATAACTTTATATTTGATTGAAAAATGTACCAAATTACAATTAGTTAAGCTTATCCGCTTTGGGCTCCCTAGTAGGGCAAAGCGGGTTTTTGAAATGTTTGTAAAGTTTGATAATAAATAAATATTTTGGGTTTAAAATAATACAAAAATCACTTTTTATTTTGAATTTCAAGCACCCTGCTAGGAAATAAAATTGAAACTGTTGCGAAAAAAAAAAAAAAATAAAAACTACAATTTTCGAGCGTTTTTGAAAAACCTACCTGGTTGTGGGCACTCTCCCCTACGCCTGAAAGTGAGAAATAATACTGTGTACTAGACCGAATCAGAAAATTTTTTTTGGGGAAGTTCGAAACTACATGTCGATAAAACGTTGCCCCTATAGTTCCACATGTATTACAAAAATATTTATTCAAATAAAAAAATATTTAGATGTCTTGCAAGAGGCCTAAAATTTGCACTTTTCTTCAAAAAATTGATTTTTTTTACATATTTAAAAAAATGTAAGGTACACTTTACGAAGTTATGAAGCTGTACACAGTAGAGTCGATAATTAGCGTTAAATAGAAATTTTTACTCTCTTGCAATATTTAAACCTCCCACTTGGTACTCAAAATATGAATTTTTTTCAATTTCAAGTTAAATTTTTCATTTTAAATGTATATTACTTTTTTTTTTATACATTTGAAAATGTTGATTAGTAAATGTAAATGCGTATGTAATTTTTTAAAGAATTAATCGAAACAATCAATTTTTTAAAGAAATTTAAAAATTTTAGGCCGCTTGCTAGACACCTCAATATTTTTTGTTTTGGATAAATATTTTTGTGGCACATGTGGGGCTATTGGGGCAACGTTTTATCAACATGAAGCTTCCAACTTCCAAAAAAAAAAAAAATATGTTTTCGATTTGGTCTAGTAGTACATAGTGCTAATTCACACTTTCAGGCGCAAGTTGGTACTGGTTGCCGTTGTTTAAATTAGATAAAACTTATTACTATTTTTTTTACAATTGTTTTGACTTAAAAGGAAAAATGTTTGAGGTTCTGCAACTTGAAAAACCGACTTTCATTTTTTTAGGGCACCCCAATGTATAGATATTACGCATCTGGAAGTAAAGTAACTTTTCTCAAGATTCCTGTCATTTGCTCATTAAAAGATTACGTCCGTATAAGATGGATGAAGGTCTTCCTTCGAGAAGTACCCTTTGCTTTTTTTTTACTTCATGAGAACCATCCATATTTTCTTGAGGATACGCTTGTATAGCTGTCAAAAAAAAAAAAAAAAAAGAGATTCAAGATTTATCCTGTTTTTTCAGCGAAGGTTTCATCGTGAAAATTATTGTATATTGATATTTTTCTTCACGCCAGAAAAGTTACTCGTAGCGTTTTGTTTAAATATTTAACATCATATACAAGTTAGTAAAGTAAATAATGGTGAAGAATATTGACTACATGTGCTTGCATTTATTGTATGAGAAATTCTTTCTATCTTTCTAATTTTATCATATACAATGTTTAATTGCCTTTTGCTGAAGTTTTTGTCCGCGATAACTTTTCTCCAGTGAAGAAAAAGCGCGTATTTTTTTTAAAAAGTTTTTATTTATTTTATTTTTCTTTTAATTTTTAACGTTAATAAACCTTTTAAGATAACATAGTGTATTCAAACAAGCTTATGTTTTGAAGAGGATTTTTACAAACATATATATTTATGGTTACCCTGTAATATATGTTATCAAAAGCATATTCATCTGAACGTTGTTTATTTATCCTGTTGAAAAATTCGCAAAGAAAATTGAAAACACACAGCTTTAACAAAAATTCAAGTAGTTTCTCGCACTTTTCTAAATATGCATCGAAGCAGCAGTTCAATCGGTTTTACATAAATTAAGTAAATGAAGGTTTTTAAAAACCTCCCCAGAAGGAAAATACATGCACGAAGCACACCAAAAAACTTATCAAACATTATTTCCACAGTGAATTATAGCTTATTTCCGTTTATTCCTCCTATTTTGCATTCAATTATTATTTTTTCCTTTTTAACTTGCCAAAAATTAACTGTAAGCTAAAAATGTAAAGGAGCATATATATGTTTTACAAGCCATTACTATAACTATTGTATTAAAGTATTGTAAGGGTGACAAAAATCAAATTTATTACCTTTTATGGAGCTTGATAATTTATTTATTTATTAATTTATTTAAATCCCATCAATCACCAGCGTACCAATCATTGTGGATGTGCAACTCGCAGGAACAATTTAAAGAATACTGATATATACAAAAACCAATATAAAAGCATAAAACATTAAAAGGAATGTAGCTTGATAATGCAAGAAATATAGTGATCGTTTCGAAGCAATGAAATCAGAAACGCCATTGAAAAGAAGTTAAGGGGGGGGGGGAGTAGTGAGCAATACGTGTGCAGAATATAAGCACCTTTTTTTGGGGGCAGAATTCAAATTAAGAACAAGTGTGGTTAAATGAAACAGATTGTACGCATCCATACTGTGAAAAAAAAAAATGCAGTTCTAATAAAAATCTTTTAGGAAAATGGGATTCCATTAATTTATCTAGCGACTATACAGTATACAGCTTCTTCCTTAGTAGCATTGACAACACTGAGAAACTTTTTCGTCACCTTTATGGAAGTTGACTTTAATAGAAATTTTCCAGTACACCGCAGATTTGGTTAAATATTCGGACATTTTTGGCATAGGATAAATGCTCGTAATCCTCGCACACTTCGGAAATATCCTGAATGAGACATTTTGGGCACTTAAGATAGTTTGACACTTACCTTGACGGAAATAATAATCTTTTTACCGAGATTTTTCTTTATTTGCATTATATGTGTGCCGTTGTCTTAAGCAGAAGTTTCAAGATTAAAAAGCTGTCCAACATTTATCGATGCCTTCAAGAGAATATTTGAAACACGTAATTGGTTTTGCTTAATTGAAGCAAAAACCCTTGTGTTGTCGGTTATTTGTTGGTCTATGTCTGTGATTTAACAACAATGATAGATAAGTTGAATGTGACTTTTAGAAATACAGGGTCATTATAACAAAAAGTATGGCTTCAAAACACTCTATTTTTAGCGTTACTGGTCAGAATGACTTGAATTTCTTCAAGAACTGCCGTGAGGCTTTGAAAATTTTTCTTGGTAATGGCTAGTTCAAAGTTTTTTGAGCAGATGTCACTGTCAGAGGTCACATTGTTGTGGGGGTATGCTAAGACGTACTCAAGAGCGACATAGCTGTAATGGAAAAGCATATCGTCTGTTCTTAATGCTTGCTGTTTCGTGCTTTCAACTAGTTGCGGAACAAGACGAAGGACATTGACATTATCAATCGCTATACATTTAATTGAACAAGCATTAAACATCTATTATGTGTTTGTAAAAAGCTCTTCCTTTTCTCTGTTCATAATTAATATTTTCTCCGTAACATGTAGTTCAAAACTTGAAAGAAATATTTCGAATTATATTGAATTCAAAATATTTCTTTCCCCTTAGAATCCATTGCTGCCTTTCGACTTAAAACACTTTCGTGTTTAACGAATCCTTATAGTGAACTTTTAATCAACTATCGTGCCGTCTAAGTGCTTAGTTGGGAACTTTTTTTCCACTTTTCTAAATAAGCTCCCACGGCCTTATTATTGTTCTGATGAAATATCAAGTTACTCCGGCCAGTAGTTTTTAAATTATAGCGTTTTAAAATCGTAACTTTAATTATAACCACCTTACATTTCAGAAGGGTGTTTTCAGCATAACATACATCTGCGACGGAAAATTCAAATTTGCAGCGATTAAGATGCTCCTGCGGCAAAAATGTTCCTTAGATGTGTAACTATCACCTATTACATCTTAGCCCTCCGCAGTCTGCGATCATATCTGACTTTAAAGCTTTTGATAGAATCCTTTTGAATTTTCAATTTTTTTTTCAGATACTTTCCAAACTACAACAAAATGATTCGTGCAACCTCACGCGTTATGTAAACATTTAGGTTTCATTATGACTGTTTACAATTATTTAAGCAATTTTTCCTCGGGGACTCCTTTGAAGGTTCGAAAATAGCCAAAGCTAAAATAAACAAATCGATATGAAAGAATTTCTTTTAAGGTACGGAAACGAGATCATTCATCCCCTTTGCTTATAGAAACGCAGATAGAAGGTTCTTCTCTGAATGGTGTGTATGGAACGATTGTCAAGTTTTCTAAAGCCATGGAACAGGGGACGCATAGAGCGAGGGTAAACGTCTTCCTGGAAATGAGGGATAATCTATATGCAAATTAGGCTTTACAAGATTTGGCTGCAGACGAAACGGAGAAAATCTGCATTTCGAACAACTCCTCTGTTTTTTCTCCCTTGTTGAGCATGATTTTTGTTCAAGAGATTTGATATTACAGAAGGGATGTAGCTTCGAAGTATAAATATTTGAATATTTTGTTTTATTTTTAGGTTTCTTTACGCGAATTCCAGGACTTTGAAGGTAATAATAATAATAAAAGTGGGAAAAAATTCTCACGCAACTTTGCTAAGAGCAGACCAGTCATTTAAGGGGGTCAATTGCTCCCAGGCTTTGAAAAATAAAGGAATTTTTATGTAAGTTTACATGTTTTTTGCAGCTTGTTGGTTAATTATATAACTCCCCCCCCTTCCCGTGAAAAAATTGAAATGACGGGATTTGATAATGGGATCAAACGTTTGAACAATATTAATGGAACTAAAACCGAAATTTAATTATTTTAATTTCCATAGAGTGAAATGCACACCATAGTTATTGATTTAACTTCTGTTCTCTTTTTTATTTAAAACTAGCAGTGCCGCCCGGCTTTGCACGGTCTACATCGAAAATAAAAGTCAAGTGACTTATGTTCAACAATCAGACTAAAGTAAAATAAAAAATATAATGCAAACTTTCCCGTCAGAAAAATGATGACAGATATTAAATATCCTCATTAGAAATTTGGACATCAGTTCCTAAAAATGCTCATTCGAATTAGGAAACTTCATAGGTGAAGTTAACACTCACGTAAAAATCTCAAAACTGGATTGAATAAAGAGTAATATTGCTAAAAGGATCATTAGTCTAAGGCAAGGGTTCCAAAATAGCTTCGACAGATCCTAAAAATTCTTAATTTTTTTTAGAAAGGAGAGTAGTCCTCAAAAATCTTAAGCGTACCCTTGACATTACTCCCAAAACAGTCCATACTTTAGAAAAGACACAAGTCTTTAAAAATCCGTTTTAGAGTAAAGGCAACAGTTCCTCAAAGCTCCCACTAGAATGAGGAAAATAGTCCCTAAAACTTTCAATAAGAAAAATAGTAACGCTTCCTAAAATTTCCAGAACACGAGCATCAGCTTCTGAAAATCCCTGTAGGTTTAGTTTTCCACTAACAGCAACAGTCCCTCTGAAAATATCTATCTGGATAAAGAAAAATAAGTTCTATTAACCCCCTTCCAGAATGAGAAAAAAAATGAAACTATCGTCAAAATTCTCTGTTTTAATCCCTTTAGGCTTTGGAATAATACGTTTCAAACAATTTTATTTTAAAAGAGTTCAAAATTGGCAAAAAAAAAAAAAAAAAAAATGTTCCCATTAGAATAGCGATGCTGGTTCCTTCACATCCACATCGGCATTCAGCATTAACAATTGTGAAATAAAGTTAACGGAAAATCTAAAAGTCCCGAATAGGTACACAACAGTAATAGTCTTCACTAATACAACTAAAACCCTTGATATCACTTATTATTTAGATTGTGTAGATGATGAAATTCCAATTTAAAATTGCTTATACTATTTTCCTGTTCAATTCAGGCACTTGGAGTTTTCAAATCCAAGGGAAGAAAATCTTTTGAATGGGTATTGAACGCAGGCCTTCGAATAAGACTAAAACAGAGACGGTCCGATTTTTATTTCGGGTAGAAAGACTCATTTAATGCCATTTTCGGGTACCCAAATTAAAATTCGAACGGTTCTGCCCTTTTTTTGACGTTTGACCCCCCCCCTTTATATGTAACGGTACATCTTTGTCAAATTTGGCATAAATTCGACGTAAACTGCGGAAATGTATAGGGAACATATATACACATTTATATTGTATTTTATGTACATGTTTTTTGAGAGTTTAATGTTTTAGTTCTTTATGTTTCCTTTTTATGACTCATGATACTTTCATTTGCACTTCGTTATTGGCCCTTGATGAGTGTTTTAATCTATTTTTGCTGATAGTAAAAACAGTGTTCAATTATTTTATTTTATTTAATTTATTTATTTATTTATTTATTTATTTTTGTCATCTTCAGCAGTCTTGTCCTTGCATTTAGAAAGCGAGGGCTTGATGTAAGTTTGAAGCAAACGCATTTAATTTTATTTGCTACCATGTTCTTTTAACATTGGATTAATCCAGTTGATCATTCAGATTCATTGGGTATATTACGAAAACTCGCAATACTTTATACTGTTTGCGTTATACAGTGCAGTTTTGCTTACAATGACTCACTGGCACCAAACATAATCTAGAGTACCAAATTTCGGGTAAACCGGAACGTAAGCAAAACCAATTCTTAAAAAGACGTACTTACCGTTCATTAAGTTAAAAAAAAAAACATATTTGGCTATAAAACTACATTGAATTGTTTACAAGACAGAAACAATACATAAATAATGTTTTATATCATTTCTTTTCCAAAAATTGGTAAACCTTCAGTTTCAAACATTAGTGGCGTTTTGAATGGAGCAAGCTTCCTCATTACAAGATCAAAACTTCAAAAGAAAATGTTCATCATACTTATAAGTACGTTCTTAATATCTTAATTTAAGTTCCTTATCAGTGTGAAAATTAAATTTAATAAAAGTCTACACATTTTAACCGGATATTCTAGAGTTCCAGATAAACGAAGGCCAGGTAAACGAGGTTCCACTGTATTTCTATAAAATGTCGAACTACTTGTCAGCAACGTCAAATAGCACAAATTGTATATTACTACAGACACGTGTTTCGGCGTTGCAGGCCTTTTAAAATGCAAAAGAAATGAGCCTACGGATGAAAAGACATTTTTTTTTTTCAAAATGTCATTTAATTGTTAGTTTGGATTTAAAAAAAATAAAGAGAACAATATTATTTTTCTATCAAAATAAAGTGTTTGAAGTGTTTATACAAAGGTTCACAAAATATATTGATTTTGCTTAAATTTTAAAAATGGTCTATTTCGAGGAAGGGGTTCTAAGAAAAACAGAATAAAATCTGGAAAAAAGTTTGGGAATCTCTAATCTTAATAAAATCAGTTTTTTTTCCAGTTTCAGAATCATTCTTGTAGTTTCAATTCTTATACACCAAGCAGAAGATCTATTTTATCATTAGATGTTTACTGAATGAAAAAAGGGCATAGTAATTAATTGTATTCGGAAAAAAATACCAGCATCATGATCATTATTTGAACTTGAGCGTGAAAAAATAACTAAAGTAAACATTAATCTTACACTAATAAAAAAAAAACAAATTTAACCAAAACTGATAGGAAAAACAAAATAACAAGGATTTTTTCTTCTTGTAGTGAAAAAAATGAGTTTACAGACATTCTCTGTGTTAATTCAAAAGTAAAAAGCATTATCAGCAAAACTTTTTTCAGGTTAAATTGATTTCTCTCGAATGAAATGTTCTCCTTCTTCGGAGACAAAAAAAGATCTTTTTCAGGAAATTTAATATCCTCTCTTTTCAGAAAAAGAGTTATGCACATCAACAGCTTATTTAAATATTTTAATTACACAACAGCATCATATCAAAAAAGGGAATTCTGAGAAGATTTTCGAATAAATTATAAAATAGCAGTCTCCATAACAAAAGATATTTTTCTTTCTTTGTATTGTGTGAAAAATCATGCAAATGAGATTGATCCCCTTCTCTTTTCTGCGAGAGCACACAAAAGTAATTATGCTTCGGATGACAGACAAAAAAATAGTCAAAGATCTCTAACAATCGAAAAAAAGGAGACTTTTAAAAACTAGTTTGCAGTAGAATGGTTTTACCTCTAATAATAGAGGAAATTTAATAGAAAATTATAAAATATTACTCTTGCTACGATGGCACATATTTAAAAGATAAATTACTTCGGAAACGGAGATACATAGCAAAACCTGTCAATTATCTCCATCTAAAGAAGATTGTGATTTTTTTTAAAATTATTTCCCGCATTTGTATGTTTTCTTTCTAGTTTCCAAAAGTACGTTGTGGAGGGTGTGGCACAGTGAGACGTGGGTTTAAAGGGAGACAAAATGTTATGTTTTCTTTTTTTATATTATTTCAAAAACTTTAAATAATAGTGAAAATTTTTGTGTCTCAAAAGATTGTACATTTAAGCTGCCTTACAAACCCATCTTAAAAATTTTCTTAACGAATCAAAGTTTCCAAATTTCTTGAATTTTATATTTTCCCCTTACCCTACTGATTCAACTCGAATATTGCAGAAATTAGTTTTTTAAGTTGAAGTCTTGCTTTTGGGGGCAGTACGAGGGAGTGACGAATAATTGATTTGAATTACAGTATTAATTTATTTTTAAATATCTGAATTTAGAAAACTACCAAAATTACTTCTAGACATCATATTAAGTATGCTTGTTAAAGTTACTTTGAAAACAATGTTAAACTAACCATATATAGGTTTGGCACTATTTGGCATATTTGCAGATAATCAGCCATTTACGCACTACTTATATATATATATATATATATATATATATATATATATATATATATATATATATATATATATATATATATATATATATATATATATATATATATATATATATATATATATATATCGTAGATATTTTACACGACGCCCCCTCAATTTGTTCCATTATACAAATAAATGATCCACGCAAAATTTTAAGTCAATCCATGAATATCAACACGTGCCCCTAGGGTCCCCTTTTTTGAGTTTCAAAGAAAAAATTGCGGATTTTCTCATTTTTATGTAAAAATATTCCTAGGTTTCATATTTAAAGTAATTTTGAATCTCAATAGATGTTGCTACTTCCAGACCAACCATTCTCTCACTTTTATTCTGTAAAATTTTACAAATTACATAGGGTACATGCACACCAATGGCCCAGGGACAGGCATACAGCTATTTGCGCTCGTTTCAAACCAAGCTGCAGGGGAACATTTCTTTCCACCAAGATGGACACAAGGGTTTCTAAAGGCCATTAATGAATAGCCTAGGCCATTAATTAATGGTTTTTGACAATAACAAATTGCCTCCTCCAGGCTTTAGGGGTGTTGATTTTTCTGTGTATGTAGATTTTCTGTGTATGTAATAGGTGTGGCACATAGGGTCACTAGATTTCCATGCTATAAATATGAGTAATGACAATTATATTTTAATTCGCTGTTCTTTAGTCATATAATTAATGTTTATGCGTTCTTATAATTTAAATTTTGAAAAATCCTCGAATACGCTACAATAAAAATAAACTCTATCTTCCATACCTAAAATATAAATATTAAAAAATTCCAGATCGGAATTATGTAAAAATCCATACTTTAAACTGTCTTCTATATCAGTACATAGTCCTTTATTATCATCAAATTCCTCTTGCAATTCACAAGATTTAGAAACCGAAATGGGTAGCTATCCTAACCTGTTTAACCTTTTTTTCTATATCTGGTTTACCACAACGCAAAAAAGCTTGACAACTATTGATATCTGCTCGCATTTCATCAATGATAGACAAATGCCATATTAGGGACAAAGATGCTGCTCATTTATTAACAGCCTTTGTAGATGCAGTAAATTTAGATTCAAATAACCTTATGATCAATCGTACATCCCTTAAGAGAGCAAGAGAAAATCGTCGAGAGGTAAAGTCAGATTTCATGAATTTAAATTTAGATTTTTTAGTTATTCCCTGAGATACAAAGCTACATCCAGATGTAACTGGAAAAAAATGCCAATAGGCTTACCATGATAGCTTCAGGTCCCAAAGTTGAACAGCTACTCAGAATTTCTGAGATATTTCTTCAGTTGTATATGATATCTTAGATAATTGCTCTTTATTGCTAACTGTTCAAGATGTAGTGCTTTATACAGCGGCTTCCAATACCGGCCGTATAAATTGTGCATGTAATTTTTTAGAACAAAAGCTGAACGGTGATATATTGCATTTGCATTGCTATCATCATGCACTTGAAATCCTACAGCAGAGTGTCTTTAAGGAAGTTCTTGCCTTTCTTAGTTCTAGACTCGATATTCCATTATTTAAGCACTTCAAAATTCAAAAACTACACATACCACTTAATTTCTAAAAGAACAATTTGATGACAGATTATTGTTCGTAGAAAGTGGAATTAAGAAATATTACAGAGAATTCTCATAACGTGTAATAATATTAGTCTTCCCTCCTACAGCGATATGTTTTCGGCAACCTGGAACTTATCTCTGAGCCAGATGGGTGGCAAAAGGAATTTATTGTTTGAATATTTATATGTTTAGGAAACAATTTAAATTGACCTTACATAAAGAGAATGCCCGTAAATGCTGTTTTACAGTTAAATGTTGTATGAAGATGTAGTTTATCGCAGCAACCCATTCTAGGCCTTTTAAATTAATATAAAATCTAGTGTCGAAAAAACCTGCAGAATACAAAATGATGACAAACATGCAGCAGAAGCAGTGATTGAAAAATTCCTAAATCACTTATGGTACTTAGTGGATGAACTAGTAGCTTTGTCCGTATTGGATGAAGGAATTAACTTTGAAGATAAAAAAAGATTACTTCAAAAAAATGCTTGCTGAATAGGAAGACGTCTCTGATGACTGTATAAAAAATTTCAGATAACAGTAGATGATATGGAATACTTTCTTAGTAAAGCTCTTCTTCTTTATAGAATCAATTACATGTCAATAAAACTGTTTGATAAGTTACAAACACCAAAAGATGTTTTCGCATTTGATCCTGATTCATGGCAAAATAAAGGAAGCTATTTAAAGGGAAGAGATATCGTTAAAATGCTGAAAGTTGTAAATGATACAACTGAAAGAGGAGCACAATTAATCAATGAATTTCACAATCAATTTATCAAATATGAGTCAGAAAAGCAATTTAGTATTTTACAGACAGTCCAAGACCATCGGGGAATAAAATGCACACGAATGATATACATTGAGAAAAGCGTACGATTAAGGTAAAGTTTCTATAGCACTATTTTATTCTTATTAAATGTAAATGTTATTATAGTGTCACAAAACTAGGGGGCGTCACTTGTTGAATTCCGAATCTTTTTTTCCCCATATAAATAAGGACCACCCTAATACGTATATATATATATATATATATCGTTAGAAACATAAGTTTTATAATTTGAATAAAGAACGTAGAACAATATAATTCGGGTGCTTTCTCTAAATTGCACACTGTTTAAAAGTTTCTGGAAAATTTGCGGTAATTGTTACTGGCATCCATGTTGCCAGTAACTATTACCATAAAAATCAAGTTTTACCGTAAAATTATACGGTTTCCTCGGTAGGCCACAGCAACCAATTGGAACTGGAATTGCTTATTTCTCCGGTATAAATTACCGTAAAAACCAGCGATGCTGTAAGTCCGTCATTTTGCAGTTACCAGAAAATCTTCCTGAATTTTTAACATCCAATACATACAGTTGTTTCTCTAATTCAAAACTTTCCTGGAGGGGAGGCGGGTCTTCTTTTTTAAAGCTTCCTTTTTTTATTTGAGTCCCAGAAAAATAAAGTTTCATCAGTGTTCAAGAATTTTTATTGTATGAGACATCATTGAAAGAACTTCTAAAAAATACTTCAAAGCTTCAGCAAATACCATTATATCATATTTTCTCCAAGTTCACGTTTTTTTTTATTGCATCAGTATTTTGTTCCATCTTAAACGTTAGGAAAAAAAAAACACTCGTTAGGTTCTATATAGGAAATTGAATGCTTTGTAACTCTTTATCTAGTACTCGTATTTGCTTTGGATAGCATTTATGAGGAAGAACTGTTGACATACATTTTGTACACAAAAAGTCTTTCAAATTTCTGTCGTTTAAAGCAACTTTGAAATGTTAAAAATATTTGATATTTGTGTCTGAAAGTAAAATTCAATCTATTTAAGAAAACCAATAACTCTAGGAATGGAATTGTTTCATAGTAATTCGAACAATTTACGTATAATGTGAACATTCTAGTTTCAGCTTTTTTATCGCTCAGTCCTAGTTTCTGATATATATAATTGTGTTTCGCAAAAAATCGAGATATTTAAGATTTCTACACAAACAAATAGTTTAATCTCAACACTATTTTCTTTCATGCAAGAATAGGGAAGGTTGCCGTCGATGGACCGGTTCCATGAATAGACCGCGAAGATATTTCCCGTACCAGAGTTTGTGCAGACGCGTGATCAGTTTTAGTACCTTCCTTTGTCTGAAAACAATCTCCTGCAGAGTCGTCAAGTAGCTAAAATTGTTTCATCATATTGTTAATGTGCCAGCTAAGATTTCCACCATTATCTTACTAATTATTGAGATTTTCATTTAATTATACCACGCTTTGAATATCACTGACCAATTGAACATAAACATTGACTTAAAAGAGTGCCTTTTCAAGTACAATTCGCCATACTTTATGTTTCATCATGATTCGTCACAGCAGTAACACACCTATAAGAAAATTCAAAATGACGCAGTTGCCATCATTGGACCGCTGGGTTTTTCACGAATGTACCACCTGACAAAGTGGTTCATTCATGAAAAATCGCAAATATTGTATTAACTTCAGCTCAATTACCTTAGAAAATTGCTCAAATATTTTTAAATAAATATGATAGAATGAAAAAAAATCTCAGAAATTCATGAAAATCCTTTCACTTTTTTATTATAATTTCAACTCAATTTTTTTAAATAAAATTGATTAAAAGTTTAAACCATAATAATACAGTTTCAAATGATTTTGCTGCTTCAAAAAATGCAAAAAATAGTAAAATATGGCCAGTGGGTAAGTGAGAGCATATAACGTGCTACAGTAGCTTACAGAAATAGTAATATAGACCTTAACGAATTCTACCGACAATATTGAGTCCTGAAAGCGACGTTAAACAGTCGCATAGAAGATAAAAATCGGTTTGGGGTTACATTAGTCACTTATTAGAAATATAGGACATAAGCCCTCCGAAATAGGAATATAATTACTGAACCATATTTTGTAACTAGAGAAGACGTTTTTGGAATTGCTTCCGAAAAATTGGGGAACGGAATTTCAAGAGACTGAGAAAATAACATGTCCCACAGATTTAACTAAGACAAAAAGTCTTAATTCTATATTATCTGATATTTTGAGATTTAAGCTTCTGGTTTCAATAATAAAATGGTCAATAAGTTATTTGACATTTTGGAGAGCAAGTAAATCTTGCGTCAAACGAAAATTTTCAAAATGGATTTAACAAAACTTCTAACAATTCAAAAGAGGTTGAAAAGATATTAGCTAAGAACGGTGTTGTACAGGTTGGGAAAATATCAAGTGGTAAACGAGGTGTGATGACAAAAGCTGCGTGTTGTGAGGTCTGTGTTTTTTTTAATGTTCTTCTTATCCGAAAATAAAACATTTTAGAAAATAAATATCTTTTCCGATAACTTATTGTTATTTTTAGTGTTTATTGATCGCCTTTTATAGATATTTGTAAATTACGTATTGATTTTTTAAATTTGAGAATGTGGTCCAGCGATGGAAACTCGATGGTCCATCCATAGCAACCGGTAGCCATGAATACTAAAATATTTATTTTTAATTTTCATTCTTTATTGTGTATATTTATCATGAAAATTAATATTATTAAAACAGAAATATCCGGAGAAATTGTTCATGTAAGTAACGTAAAATTTGAGTTGAATTTCCTTTCTAAAAAAATCGAAAACTCTTATATGGTTTATTGACGGCAACCTTCCCCAAGTATGTTTTTGAAAGAACACAGAAAAAATCCAAATTAAATACGAGGGAAAGTATAAAATGTCTAAATATTCCATATTAAAAGAAGAGACGCAGAGTACCTGCTTAAAATATGAGGAATAGTAACAGTAGTTAAAGTATATATATTTACGCTTTTCAAGAAAATACAGATTTGATGTTTCGAATGAATGTATTGAATTATATAATGATTATAAGAAAACCATACTACAGAATATTAGAAGTCAACTAGAGCAGTTGAAATAATTAATGAATTTAAATTTTACATTTTCAAGAGGTAAAATATATATATATATATATATATTTGAGAAAAAAAATATTTTGCAGGTAGACAGCTCTTATATGTATCTACCAAATGTTCCTCTATTGAAAAGGGATAAAAGGATTGATTTTGTACCAATAGTTAATGCTAATAATAATAAAAAAAATACTTTTGAAATTTACTGGCGAAAAAAAAAAAACCCGTGAACCTTAATGAGGAATATGCTTGATCGAGGGGCAATAAATTCGAAATAAATCGTTTTAAATACAAAATAGCTATCAATAGAGTGTCCACATATTTAAGTGCATCCTTTGCGCAAAGTAAATATGGAAATAGGAAAAAAGTAAAATACATTCATTAACAAAAACTTTGATCCACTATTTTTCTATTTTAAACTGGATTTCCATGTTTTACTCCTTTTTTCTTTTGTTTGTGTAAAACACTCCTAAGATAAAATTTGGAAACTATCACTAAGCAATCCATTAAAAATGACTCAAAGTTATCCTGTTATTTAGGGTAAGATTAAGCCACATCAAAATTTAGACACAGACCATTTTTTTTTAATCTATTAAGTTGAAATTAAAACCAGAAAGAAAAATGAGCTAATTGTTTAAAAACGCCTTTTTGTTTACTTAGGACAACTATAAATATTGCATTGAGCTTTATACAATATTGCCAACTTTGCTTTTATTTTTATAAAATTAAAAAGTGCTTTTAATTTTTTTTGGGGGGGGGGGGTACCTAACGCCTGTCTGTGGTTTTTTTGGCCATTCGATGTCGATTCTCCAAATAGCGTTGAGTTAAGTTGTTTGGCAGGGGATTAAGGTCTTGGCAGGAGAGTTGGGAGTCTCCTTGACGATCGCTGTGGCAGTTTTAGCGTTACCCGAGATGCACCACGTGGAAGCCTGCAACTCTACACTCCTAAAACTAATAAGAGTGGAAAACGTATATTTCATAAACTTGAGCAAAGAATGTAGCACTGGACCTTCTCAGTTTTTTTAACCAAAAAATAATAAATAAATAAATATATATATATATATATAAATAAATAAATAAATAAAAAAAATGAAATAACGCTAAGATTACCAGCATGGTACAAAAGTACACTGTAAAAACGATTCAGAAACGTTCCTAGAAAATAATAGGCAGCTGATGTACCCAATTTCTGTCAGCAACATATCTCGCAAAAACCAGGAACGTTTTCCGCTAAAATTCAGTAACCTTCCTGAAAAATTCGAAAATCTTCTCGATTAAAGCCAGTCATGTCTCTGCAACTTCAGCGTAATCTTAGGTAGGGATAATACAACAGTTCGGCATCTTCCTGACTGATCAAGATAGTTCCGAAAGCAGTATCGCAAACACGGCGAAAGCATAGCCAGAATTGCAACTAGTATCGCACTTGATCGCAATTCTTGCAAAGCTACGTAGTCCATACTTATTCACTCCCTTTGGGAGCTTAATCAGACTGGACGAGCCGTAATCGAGCGAAAGCCGATGCACCTTATAAATACTATGAGTTAATCTTTAAAGTGGGAGCTAAAAATATTTTTTACAACAGAGAGAAGTCTGCATTCGGACAAAATGTACCAATTCAGGAAACTTTTTGACAATGATATTTCCAAGAAGTGGATGAAAACCATTGAAATCCCGAAACGTTACATGGAAATACTCTGTAACGTTTCGGAATTTTTTTACAGTGTAACATAAATGACGGTTTTTTGAGTACAAATTAAAGATTTTGTTTGTAAAGTAATTTTAATATTGCAGTTTTTTAAATATTTTAAATATTAATTATTTAGTGATTAAAATATTACCAACTTGTTTTTTCATTTTCAAAAATTAAACAAAGTGGTAAACGTATTTCATAATCGTACCAGAAGAGTGTAGCACTGGGCCGTCTATGCTTTTTTATGTTAAAGATACTAAAACATTTGAAATGACACTAAGATTACCAACATGGCACAAATTTAACTAAATGACTGTTTCTTGAATAAAAATTAAAATATCGTTTGAGAAGTAATTATAATATTATTCTTAAAAATATTTTAAATATTAAAAAAATGTGCGTTTTCAACATTAGTTGTAAAACCGAAATTACTTTACAAATGCAGTTTTTGAATTCGTTTTTTTAAGTTTTTTTAAATGACTGAGCCCTTTCTAATGACAATAGTTTTAACTAAGGGGCTCATGTTGTTCGCCAACAGACCAGCTTTCCATTGCTTTGAATTAGCATGAAACAAATGCAAGTTTCTCTCGTAAAAGGAGAAACCATATATTGATTATTGATCAACTCAAAGATTCTTCAAAATTTACATTTGTTCTCTTCATAACACATTACACACTGGTGTTAATGGGATTGTGTGTAAGCCATCAAGCTAAATCGCGAACTTGAGCTTCTTGTAAAATTATCGAAGGCACAGCATTATCGATTTTTTTGTCACTGAAATTTCATTAAATAAAAGCGCAAGAAAAACTTTCAGTTTCTTTAGGTTTTCGATTTATTTCTGCCGTTTGAGTGTGAAATTTATTCCTTGGAGATTCAACTAGGCACAACAAAGAATTTCTTGTATTTTTAGGTTAGAAAATTTACATAATCAGTAGTTTATATCCTGGATTTGAAAAGCGAAGATAAAGCAGGAGCGTAATATTTATCTTGATAATGAAGTATATATATATATATATATATATATATATATATATATATATATATATATATATATATATATATATATATATATATATATATATATATATATATATATATATATATATATATATATATATATATATATATATATATATATATATATATATATATATATATATATATATATATATATATATATATATATATATATATATATATATATATATATATATATATATATATTAATAAAGCATTCTATTACAAAAAGGTAATGACTCTTATCTAAGTTTTACTCAACTTGGTTTCTGCTCTATAATATTATTTTTTCTACGAAAACAAACTTAACTTAGTTCTTGTTTTACAAGAAAACCACAATTTAGTTGAAGGACTTACTAGACCGTGCTTTTAGTTTTTTTGTATTGTTTGCGGTAATTATTTTTTCTGAATGAAAAAAAAAATTTTTTTGCCACGAACAGTTTTCTACTTTGTATAGATTAATATGTTTTTACAGAGTTCATGCAAGGAAATAGTAACTTGAAAGCAATGTTGGGGCAGCAATTTCAGGTGCTTTCCAGTTTAACTATAACTTAACTAAAAAAAATCTGGTAATAATTGTATTTAGCACTTTATTACATTAACGACGTTGAAAGCATAAGAATAGTTTTGAAAGAAAGAATTTGAAATTATCGAGAGGTCAAAATAAGCATTCAGTTGACCTTTTTTACAACGTGTAATGGGATTCACAAAACAGAACATCGAACTACAAAGGAATATCGTTTGAAATGACTGTTGTTGATTGTCAAGTACTGCATGCACACGAAATGACCTAAAAGAATCAAAATAGAATGTGAAAACCAAAATTGCTCTGGGTATTCCTTGTACTTTATTAAAAAGAAAAATTACAATCGTCAATAGTTAAAAGAAAAAAAAAAACCCATAACTACTAGTTTTTCCGAGAATAAGAAGTCTAGAAGTTTAATCAAAATATGAAATATCCCCTTGAGGGATGGGCATCTGGAAAAAGGAAGATTTACAGAGAGCAGAGCCATTCCAGACGGGCTGGTGGTCCATGTCAACCCCCTCACTACACAAGATGCAACTAGGAGAATCAGCAAATCAAAAACGATGTGAATGTGCTTTAAGAAAGACATTTCCAGTTAGCAAGGGGAAATAAGAGACCGCAATAGCTCTCTGGGAGGAAAAAAAAAAGATGTTCGCAGACTTTTGTTGATTTCCGAGAAACTGGATAGTTTCTTATGTACTATATACAGGCGTCCCTCTTATAATGCGGTACTTGTACATTACGGTTACGATATAACACGGTAACAAATTTGCAATTTTTACAACACGGTTTCTATATTACGCGGTACGAAACTTGAATTTAATCATGGTTTTGGTACAACTCGAATGTTATATTTAAGAAAGATGAAATTTCAATTTTTGTTTAATACATTCGGTTAACGGTTGATAACTCTAATAAGTTTTTACTTTTTTTTTTATGAAACTTGGTTTCGATAAAACATGGTACACATCCCTTGCTTTACATAATATTTGACACTTGACACCCTCAGAGACTATCCTGAGACGAGGGACACCTGTAATAGAAGAAAAAAAAGGCTCTTTCTAGGTTTGTCAAATCTTTTCTCCCTGTTAGAATTTGCACGAAAATTATGAATTTTTGTCTTGACCAAAAGTTTTATTTTTCTTTTTTTACCAGGGGACATGCAAGGGGAGTTGCAATTGCTCTGCAAGAGTAGTGTCTTCAAGCTCCTGAGAAACAAATAAACTGCAAAATTGACAGGATCACTAGTGGGATAATAATCCATACCAATATTTGCTTGGTCTATAAAAATCTGACGCATCAAGTTTGTTTATTATACCATAGGCATGTGCTAGTTTTTAGAATATTATAATTATCTGGTGATTTCCTTTCATGTCGTTTCTTAACCTTACTATGCTTTGTATATTGTAGGTCAATTTCATTCAATTAGGTATGCAACTTTTTAACTAATTGTCATTTTCGTGATTTTTTCTTAACTAAAGGCGGTGACCTGTTTATTAATAAACTTATTAAGCAGTGTTAGACTATATAAAGAAAACAATGTCTTGCCACCATTTTATGAAATTGCTGACCTCAACATAGGGTAAGGCCACCCAGTAACAGGCAAAGGTCCATTAACAGATTGTTGTAAATTTGGATTAAAATGATAAGCCTTTTAGGCGTATAAATCTGATGTTGCTGTGACCCATGAATACGGTGCAGACATCTAGTGTTATCAGACTGAATTTTATGAGCCGTTAGTATATTCAAGGCAGTGATGGAAGGTTATGACCAGCTACTACAAGGTCAGCAGGTGTTTCATGTTTGTTTGACTTTAATAAGGCTTTAGTTCTAAAAATAAAGTACTTTAGCACATTTTGCACAGAAAAGTGGAATTTTTTCTGTTACTCATACTTTCCTCATCCTGCCATTTACTACATTGTAAAACTGATTCAGAAACGTTCTTAGAAAAAAATGGGCAGCTGATGATGATCTTGCAAAATCCAGGAACATTTTCTGCTCAAATTCAGAAATCTTCCTGAAATTATCTTGGAAGCTTCCTGAAATCATTTGAAATGTTCCCACCTAATGTCAGTAATGTCTCTGCAACTTTAGAATAAAATCATGTGGAAACCTTCCTGATTCTTCACGGAAATTCCAAAAGCAATTTTGCAAACATGACCAAAGCTAAGACAGAAGTGCAGGTAAGTATCAGATTTTTACTCGCCTGTAATTCCTGCAAAGCTACGTAGTCCATGGAAATGTTCGATACCGTTGGGAGCTAAATAAGTCTGGACGGATCGTAATCGGACTGAAGCCAATACACTTTATAAATACGCTCATTTAATCTTTAAACTGGGAGCTAAAAATATTTTTCACAACAGTGAGAAGTCTGCATTTGTGCAACTTGTAGCAATTCAGGAAATTTTTTGACAATAATACTTGATTTTTCCAGGAATTGTACAAAAAACCGTTGAAATTTCGTAACTTTACACGGAAATACTCAGTAACGTTTTGGAATTTGTTTACAATCAGATTTTTCGGTGTCTGTTACTGGGTGCCGGCCCTTTTCCCGAAATTGAGCAAATAAAAGTAGAATAAATTAATTCAGAGGATCCAGAAGCAGCAAAACGTTAGATGAGAGGTTGATGAATGAGAGAAAAACAGTTTTAAAAAGTTTAAATGCATTAAAAGGCTCAGAAAATTGAGTTAAACTGAGAGCGATGTCTTAAGCATGTCTATGACTGGTGCCGTTACTCTATATGATATAAAATGTCGGAAAGGAGATTGCTGAATTTTCAATTCAACTCGAATTCTTATAAAAAAAAGTTTTATTTAAAAAAAGAATGGAAGTGAAAATTCCTAAATAAGTAAAACATCTATTTATTTATCAAATCAGCTACAGCTGGGCTGAGACTAAAGAAAACAGAAGAAACCATCAATCCAATCAGAAATTAAACATTCAATGGGAACAAAACTCACTACCATATAATGAGGCACTATTATAGGGTTTTTTAAAATAAATATAAAAATAATGTAACCTTATGGGGGTTGAAACTTGTTAAACAAAAATTTTCTTTTTACCTGTAAAAAGAAACTCATTTCATGTATCAGCTCAAAAAATAAATATTTGGATTTGCTAGGACAAATATCTCAGAAAATCCGTATCTGATCGCATGAACATACAAACATTTATTATTGTATTGTATAGAAAATAATACAGGATACTGACACTCAATAAAGGATCCAATAACTGAGAGACATTACGTGAAAGATTATCTGATACATATTGACAAAGGAAATAAGAAAGATACGAAAATATGTTTTCGCCTTATCCCCATTTTTTATGCACAATCTACGCAAACTCGTCCTGGATCAGTCCAGTTTGGTAAACGCTTACCAAGAAACATTTATATGTTCAATAAAATTAGAATTATAAATTAGTTGATACGCATCGAATACATATAAAATTGCACTAAAAATATTTGTCTTTTGCGAGAAAAATTAAAAACAGTATACCAATACTAGATTTGAACAAATCTGACAAAAGCAGCTTTTGTCGGAAGTCTTTTCATCCTAAAGCTCATTTCTTAGTCTTGAAAAAAAAGGTTTCTTGTGTCATTGAATCACGTGTGTGCATTTCTTATTGTTTTTGAGTATTTTTAGAGTCGTTATAACTTTCACATTCTAAGTAAAGTACGCATAAGTGGCCGATAAAGCATTTCCTTGAAGGATTTCTTTGTAGATTGTAAAAACTTCATCTATTATATAAAACTATGAGATTTAATTTAAATTTTTATGAACGAATAAAAATGCGTTGCAAAGAGTTGGGAATAAATGTAGTGGACAGAATAAAATATAAGCTTGAAATTTACTTATGTTTGTTATCAACGACATTTTCTATTTGAATAATTCTAGCAGATTCTAAATTGTGACATCGCAACTTTTGACCAAAAGCAGTTTTTTGTAGTTACTGTATGTATAGCAAAACTAACTTAATACGTAGGTTTCGTAATATAGGTATTAAAAAATTTCCTGCGCCGCTTTTCTTCAGTATATTTTTGCTACATATTGTACTAAGCTGACGAGGAGTTGACTTTACTCTAGCAGCATTTCCAGTTTCATTTCTTTCTTAATGAATATTTCTAGAACCCTTATATTAAGATCAAACTACCAGTTCAGCATTCATTGAACTACTATCTTGTAAAGATACCATCTTGTAAGGATGTTATGAGGAATTTTTCAAGGAGAAGGTTCTGGTTGTGCAAGTCATAATAGAGTCATATCAAGTGTTGTAGAACTGGCAGAAATGAAATAGTGAGATTAATTGAACATCTGCAGTTAAATGCAAAAACAAAATTTCAAAAAGTATTGCTAGCATTTCCAATGCATGTAGCATGAAGCCTCTAAAGCTGTAGCTACTGAACAAGCTAGAAATAATTATTTACAATTTGTTTCACCGTATAATCGCAGATGTCCCATTCTTTCAGCCGATCCATCCTCTCTGCTCTTTTACTTGTTTTGTACTTTAGCATTATCTTTTGAAATTTCCATCAATTCCCCGGGTTTTAAGATAATGACAATATACATCTGATTTTTAATTTAACATAATGAATTTATAATGGGAGAACATGAAACAATAATGAGCGCAAGCAAAATAACAACGCCATAAAATGTGGTTACATCCTAATCGAAGCTTGAATAATTTAAAATTCCGCTCTGTATTTCCATAAACAAAGAGCATTTCGCTTGCGCTTAAAATAGCTATCGCCTGGAAGATAATATAGTATTTGAGTTAAGATTCTATTCATAACGAAACAAGCAACGAAAATATTGCTCTTACTTAGCTTATTTAAGACTTCTTGACCAAAATTAAAAATTAACCAAGAACACACATTCCGGCGGGAGATGTGAAAATTCTTGCGATTCCTTTCCGCACTAATTTCGGGAAAAGGAATTATCAATCGATATTTAATTAAAGAGCGTAATCGTGGAGATGTAATCATATTTGTGGTTGAAATATGTCAAGGAAAAATAAAATTGCCAAACATAGGTAAACAGAACTTTCGATCTATACTCTTATCCTAATGAATATTTTAACAGCTCGGTTTTTTAGTGGAAAAAGTTTTAATTGGTTCGTAGAATACTGATTTCTGACGAAAAGAAAGCAAAAGGGAAAAATTAATAAATTCATATGTACGGTTTTTTTTTCGCAGTAGCACTAAGTGAAAGTTTCTACATAAGCCTACATTACTTAATTGTATTTTATAGATATAAATTTGGCATGAGTAACATTTTAAGAAATATTAAAATCTATCTGTTTGAATGTTTTTATGGAACACTAGTGGTACCTGCGCGGCTTCGCCCGTAATAGAAAAATAAAAAAGGTATTTTGGTTCGCCTGTATATTTACAAATAATGTATGGTGAATTTTCTCGCCAGTTGACTTGTACCCATGTTACGGTTCCACGTTATGATAATTTCATATCTCGCCAATTGGCTTGTGCCCATGTTACGGTTCCACGTTATGATAATTTCGTAATTTACTCGTCCGTCTTATGATAATTTTGTTCTTAAAATTGGAATAGAAAAAGAACCACATCGAATTTTCAAAAAATCGCTTCGAGGTGCACACACCCATGCTACAAACTAACTTTGTGCCTAATTTCATGAAAATCGGCCGAACGTTCTGGGCGCTATGCGCGTCACAGAGATCCTGACAGACAGACATCCGGACAGAGAGACTTTCAGCTTTATTATTATTAAAAATTTAAAACTTATTTGTAACACGTATCAAGCTCAATTTCCTTTGTACGACAAAATATAAATATTTTATTAATGCAATTCCAAAATTGTAACCCATGAGGCACTTTTGGAGCGTAGCGTTCCAAAGGCGGCCCCGTGCTGAAATCCCCTTTAAAATGGAAAAAAAGGGGGGGAAACTATTTTATACGTACAGAAAGGTAAATACACTGCTTAATCAAAGCAAAACATATTACGAGGAAATTATAAGGAAAAAATACAATAAACATTCTTTAAATCCTGCCCTGTCATGTTGACTTTGATTCTTCATTTTCCTAATTCATTTTTTTTTTTGGAAAAAGTAGAGGAGAATAATGCATGAACGTTAAAAAATCTTATAATAAAATGCAGCACAGAAAACTATCTTGCTACATTATTTTACATATATTTTCTTAATCTGACGACATAGGAAGCATGTGTTACAGTATTGCACAACGTAAATTGTTAATACGCTAAGTTTATTAGGGTAAGGTGAACTAAAGTGAATGTATGTAAAGAAAAGAAAATAATCTTTCAGAAAACGTACCTTAACTCAAAAATTCAAAAATTGTAAATTAAAATACATTTTTACCTGAACATTAGAGCTATTCCTCTTAAAAAATAAAATCACTGCATAAAATGGCGCCAGATTATTCAAAGTAATCACTTCAAATTCTACCATTTGCACTGCAGCGCAGTCCCCCTTTTGTGATGTAAAAAAAAAAAATCTACTTTTTCGGAGTGGTCTACCATAGGAACACTGGTTATCTTCCGATCACCTACTTGATATCTATTTTTTGAGCTAAACCTTCAAATATATTGCCTATTGGGTAGGCTTACCAGATTTCTGAAGTGTTCAAACAGAACACCGGAATGCCTCCTCAGTCACAGGTATTCAAAGCTACACATACTTGGCGGGATTTTAGAGCACTAGAGAGCGTAGTTTGTTCTCAGTGCTATGAGTAAATGGTTTCTAATTTTGAACCTAAATCAGGGGTGATAATAAATGACGCAAGCAGAGAAATTTAATCACTTTAAACCTAACAGGTTCATATTCACAAGTAAGAAGAAACACCTTGAATGAGGAAAACAAATTTGAGCAATATTTACGTGTGCTTTTCACTGTTTAGCACTTTTTTTTCAGAAAGTCTTTTTTTATCTAAATCTTCATTTGCTTATCCGACATTAGTTTTACCTGTCATTCAAGCCTCTAACTATAGATTCCTTTATCAAACTCCTAATACTCTCTTAACTGGTGCTGAAGTTCCGGGTAAGCAAAAGGCATACTCATTAATCTTGAGCACATTAGGGGGCTGTTATGAGATTCTCCTTTATGTAACCTAACAGCCTGAGCCATTTTTTACGCTTGGAATAATCATATCTTTGGTAGTTCTCTTCTTATAAATACTCCTTAGCAAGCACAATTTTGTGCAACAACTGATCATTGTTTATTTTCATATCGGGTGTGTCAAGAAGACTGCTATCAACAGTTTCAGAAGAAGTTTCGGCGTTTTTCGCAACAAACATCATTTATTTTGGTCAGATTGACTCATGAAAACTGTTTGGTGTATCCAAAACCATCCTCCCAGCTTTCCAAGAATGCAATGAATCTTTTTCATAAAAGCTATCAAGTTCTTTCATTCTTTCACACTGTTATGGAGTTACTCAACTGCATAACTGTAGAGATGATCTTTGCGTTTGTAATTATCCAAATTATTCTTCTCGGTCAATTATTTCTAG
This sequence comes from Uloborus diversus, assembly GCF_026930045.1. Taxonomy (NCBI): domain Eukaryota; kingdom Metazoa; phylum Arthropoda; class Arachnida; order Araneae; family Uloboridae; genus Uloborus; species Uloborus diversus. Next base: position 215,496,182 of record NC_072731.1, on the reverse strand, counting down.
ACTTGTTTGGTCATCTATAATCAAATTCAATATTTATCGGGAAGTGAAGTAAACCGGCCGGAACACCAGGATTTTTTCTAAAAACGGGGACTGACCCGGTCAAACCGGAATGTTTGAGAGTCGTATCGGGGGATAGGGGGAGGAACTCTGGCAATCCTTAGCATTTTATTACAGTTCGCATAGACTGTTTTCCATCTGCCGTGTTTGTTCCAGACTTCTCAGTCAGTTAGAACAGAAGTTGTAAGCGTGACTAGTATAGCGGTCACATTCTTAGGAATACATATATAATGATGGAGCTTTTTTGGCTATTTTTATTTCATTAAAAAAAAGAACATTTTTTTACTTAGGTGACTAATTTCTCAATAACATATTAAAATACTCAGAATAAAATGCGTGTAGTAAATTGTTTCAAATATTAAATACTAATGACTATTTTTAGAATAATTTTCAATTGATTCACTAAACTTTTGTCTAGCTAAAAAATGGTATTAATGCTGAAATTATTTTTAAAACAATAGCTTACTCGAACTACACCGCCCACGTGTCTCTGCCTTTGCCCTGGCTATAGGGCGGTAACTTCCTGAATAATAGCTTACTCGTTTGTTCCACACTTTCCACACAATTTTTTTTAAAAATATTTTTAATGAAAAATAATTCGTTACGCCTTATTTCAATAAACCCTTTTATTTTTGGCGTACATACTTTTTTCTTTTACAATTGAAACTTTTGTCCCAACATTGAAACTTGAGAAATTTCCGCTGCTTTTAGTGAAGTACGGAATTCCACTTCCATTTCTTCTCTAAGTTCTATTTAATTTTCTGTTCTTTCTATATCAGTAAAGATTCTTTTCTTTTCTGAGAGACTGCTGTTACTTTAGGGAAAAGTTTTATGTGTGTCTCAAAAGTAATTAGATATAATTTCTGCTATGTTCCATGCCAACAAGAAAATAAGAAGATAAGATTTTTCTCGCGTATTTTAATACAAAAATAGAGAATCGGAGGAAATAATTTTGTATTGGAGTCCGTGTTCTGCTTGTAAATAAATAGATAGTAGAGAAATTGTGTAATAAACCAATGGATCAATTTTGTTTCCGTTGAATATTTGTCATTATGCGCATAGAATGTACATTTTCTATGTCATCATTAATTGATACCCTTAAGTTGAACCTTAAATTAAACATATTCTTAAAATTTCTTTCATTTTTATGTATGAACGTTTTTATCTTCAATACCCTTGGGCAATATTTTAATTAAAAAAAATTATCATCTTAGTTCTGTTACCAGTTATTATGATCAAGCATGTTTTTAAACATTAATGTTTCATCATCTTTTCATTCTTTCAGTAACGCTCACACAAATTGGAAAATCCAGTGAAAAAAAAATAAATCTCTTAATGTTGAGGGGGGGGGGGGGGAATGTTCAATTTCCAAAAAGTGATTTTTTCTCTCTTGTTTCGTCTTGTAGTTAAACATCTCAAAAAATATATTCCCAAAATTTCAAGTCGTTTCGAGAAAAATTCTCAAAGGTATCATGCAGGGGAGACTGTTGTACCTACACATGGTGTACCTTGCGCCATGCACTCTAATCAGCTAGCGCTTTTACCTAGTGAGGAATCACGTCACTATGTCAGCCAAGACAGTCTCTCCACCTGCCAGTGTGAGTTGTAGGTTGAAACTCCTGCTTTTATGTGGACAGTGATTGTTTTGTGATTTGTGCAAACAAAAGTAAATAATTCCAGTGTTACTTAAATGAAATTGAACTTTTAAAGACTAGTGTTACCCAACTGATTGACCATTGTATCTATTGCCTATCTCTCGGTAAGTGTATTCAACATTTAGTCTTTACTTTTTACGTAGCTGTTAGGTTAGGGTAGAAACTTTTGTACAAACATGCACCCTCGTGTACCTTGAAACCAAGCTCCATCTTGTACCTTGAACCACTGGCTCAACGTACAATAGGTACAATGGGTTGTAGTGATTGTTTTTTAATTTTTTTAGGTAGGATTTCATTATGCCTCGAAGTAAAACTGGAGTCAAGAGGGATCCAGTAGATGTTGAGGCATTGCTAAATGCTATTGAAGCAGTAAGAAGTAATTATCCTGACAAAGACTTTTAGAAAGGCCGAAAAAGTATTCAAAGTAAGTAGGTCAACCATTACTAGGCATTTAAGAAAGTTGAATGTAAGTGGGTCAGATAAACTTGAATCCAACGTTAAGTTAGGCAGTTAAGCAAGTAAAAGAGGTCTGTCTCAAGGTACATGAGCATCATATACGATGGACCAAATTACATAAAATTTGCAAAAAATATGCAAAAATAGAAAAAAATTTTTTATTATCCGATACATTTTTTTACTTATGAAAATGGCTTGAATTTAAGTTTTAATAACTAAAAACCATAAAAATCACACATTCTTTTTTTGGAAACCAAAAAGTTTTAAAAATGATCCAAGGTATAATGGTCTCCCCTACTCAGTCTCTGCTCCTTCAAACTGTAGCTCCGACAGCTGCCGAAGAATGCAGTGGTTCTGACAGCTGCAGACGCTCAGAATGTCGGTGCTGCTTGCTTGGGGTTAATAAAATATAATATAAATAAATAACGAAAAAAAGAGGCTGAGGAAATTAAAGTTACTTCAGGGACTGTCCTCTATGGAGCTGGAAAAGACGCCATTTTGAATCCGTATGTGTTGGACGCTCCATGTATTGCTCCGACTTCATTTTACCACAAAGCCGGAAATAATCCAACTAGAGAGCTGGTTCTTTTTTCCTCTTAAAGTGCTTAATTAGAGCTTTAATTTGAGGGTTCATATGCCGAACTTAATCAACCAATTCAAGTTCTGGATTTTTGCTAATTTATCAATACGGAAATGACATAGCAGTGTCGCTTCATAAGCATTGGAGCATCAAAGAAGCCATATAATCGTCTCTTTTGAGCAAATCATCAAACGAATAGCATTAAAGGGAGCCTGAACTGTAGCTTTTTGAAGATACGAAGAATTACTGGACAACCCAAGGGAAATCGGGAAACGTCTTACATCAAAAAGACATGTTGTCAACTTTGGTAAACGATTGCGCCATCACTGATTTCATCTCAAGATGCATTTCTCCTTTCAGTGATTCCCGACCATCGCCTTCAACGCTCTTGGAACCTCACGGAGTAAAGGAGTAAAAATTATATATATTTTCATTTATTGAACTTGTTTCTCCGTTAAAAACTCAGCATTTGGTTTTGAACTTCAATTTAAATATCTTTAGAACGCCATATTGTTGGCGATACTGTTGCTTTATAATAAGTCTAGAGTGATTTAGCTCTCAGTATTTCAAACGCCAATTTCTGAACCAGTTACATTGTTAAAATATTTTACTTGGCATAGTTATTACTTTTAATACCACGTGACCAGTGCTAAGTGTTATGACTAATTTTCGTTGCCATTTTATTTTACATCAATATTTCAAAAAACAATAAATAACTGTTAATTGATATTAGGCTTAACCAGTAAATAACACAATTTGTACTCGATTTATAATAACTAGTGCTAATAATGGATGAAAATAATCGCGTCAAAACTCCTCTTGATCCAGGGCATGTTATTTCAGATATTGAATCAGTACCTCAATCTTTGGGAAAAGTGAATGGCAAAGCTAAAATTATGGATACTCCAACAAAGAGGTATAATCTTAGAAATACTAGCTTCTCGTCAATTACTTCATCGGACCAAGTGATAGAGGTCCTGGAATCACAGAATGCTAACAATTTGATTGGTCGATTTTCAAAATACTTTCACAGAAATTGCCGTCCTACTGAGAATTATCTGTCGCCCGATAGTCCTAACGACGATTTAATCCAGTTTCTAAGAGAATTAATAACTGGAAAAGACCAGAGAAATAGGTTTTTTATGAGCCAAGAACTACAGAAAACATCCCTCTTAGTTGTTGAATTAATAGAAAAAAGGCTTCATGAACAAGAAAAGTCTCGCGTAGGAATGAATGATAATATCGAACCTCTGTTGAACTCTCCAGTTTCAGTGTAAACAGAACCAGAAGGGAATCAAGATCCAAGATCATTCCCACGTTCTAAAACTGATTTCCCTATACTTGAACACACTAATGTGCATTCTAATCTGAATCACGATATTACAGTTCCGATGCAAAAGCCAAGCTACGCACAAGTAACTCACGTAGAAGAACACACACTGCTATTATATCCTGCAAGTACGAAACAAAACCCACGATCTACTGATTTGAGAAATACTTTAGAATCCAGCTACAACCCCTCAAAAGATGGAATTTCTATCAATCGAGTCAGGTTTATTGGAAAAGGAGGACTTGCCATTGATGTTCCGTCGATTCGTGATTTGAATTTTCTAAAGCAAAAAATCGTGGAACACCCAAAACTTTCTCAAGAAATTACAGTACGCATTCCATCAAAACGCAAACCTAAAATAATCATTTATGATTTGTCCAAAGATTCTGAATGGGAGGAAATTGCCTTAGCCTTTTCGCGTACTTATGGTCTAGAAACGGAAGATGATTTTCAATTCTCATTTAAACTTAGTGGAAAAAGAAATAGGGAGAATTGGGTCTTGGAAGTCACTCCTCAAGCATTTAATATTATAATGTCATTTCCAAAAATCAACATTTCGTGGAGAGTTCATTCTTTAAAAGAATTTATTGGAATAAAACGTTGTTACAATTGCCAAGGTTATGGCCATATTGCCTCAAAATGCTTTTTAGAGGGCATATATTGTGGATTTTGCTCAGAATCCCATAATGTAAACGATTGTGATTCACACAACGCTAGCTGTATTAACTGCCATATTTATAATAAGAGGAACAAAACGAATAACAATATTGAACACCCACCTTCTTCCACTGATTGCCCTTGTTACCAAAGGGCTGTTGTTCTCTATCGTAAAAATATTTGCTATGTCTAGTGAGATATCAAATTGTTCCTCTAACCCTTTGACTTTTAGAGATTTTTCATCATTTTCTCATGCTCCTTCAACGCTTCTTAACACTACAACTCAAACATCAATTAAATTGGTTCAAATCAATTTACAAAGAGCATATGCACCTACTTCCAATTTAACTATTTTCGCAAATGAAGAAAAAATTGATATTTTTCTGGTCCAAGAGCCATATTTGCAAAATTCAAAAATTTCGGGTATCCCATTATCTTGGGGAAGTATTCTTTCCAATAGTGGCAGGGCAGCGATTGTCTTTGCAACTAATCAAATTACTCCGTATGTAACATTTGTTTCTTACGATTTTGTTTCAGCAAAAATTTCACTAAATAACTCTACTATAATTTTAATTTCCGCCTATTGCTCTCCTTTGGAACCTTTTAAAGAACTTCTGATTGAACTTGATGATTTCTTAACTTCAACTTCTCCAACACCTTTAATTCTTTCAGGTGACTTTAATGCTAGATCAGGATCTTGGGGGTATCCACATAACGAATCAAGAGGCGAATTATTATTAGATTTCATAGCAACCCATAACTTGGACATATTCAACAACAGAAATTTTCCTCCGACTTTTGAGACTCCACATGAAAAGGTTGGCCTGATTTAACGTTCGGAAGAAACTTTCGCCTCCCTATCTTATGGTCAATAAGTCAAGAAATTTCTCTAAGTGATCATAAATATATAATAGTTGAAATCCAAGCTGCTTTTTCATAATCTCGCTTCATTAGGTATAAAACTTCATACAACACAGCTAAATTTAGAAGATGCTTAAAACAAAAAATACCACCAATAATTCCAATCTTACCAACAATTCAGAATACCGCTGAACTTGATAGTTACGTATCTACTTTAGTACAAATAATACAAGAATGTGCAAATGACTCCTTTAAAAAGAAATATTTTACAATCGCAAGTCCAGCAACATGGTGGCACGAAGGCCTTTCTTCACTAAAAAATCAAACTAGAGCAGCAAGAAGAAGATTTCAACACTGCAATGACCCAAATATGCTCATTTACTATAAAAATATTTATAAAAAAATATTAGCAAAATATAAAAAAGAAATCCGTCTTTCGAAAAGAAAATCTTGGCAAAATTTCTGCACAAACAGCAATAAATCTTTTGGGAAACCATACAAAATAGCTTTCGGCAAGTATTTTACTCCTTTTCAGATGCAAGAAAGATTCCCTCAATATGAGACAGAAAACTCTTTTCTTCAAGATCTTTTAAATAATTTTTATCCAGCCTCTCAAGATTCTTCAGCTATCCCAATAAATAATCATAGAAATATTTCACATGGATTATCAACTCCGTTCACAATACAAGAAATTGATTATGCATTTAAAATTATTCCCAAAAAGAAAGCGCCGGGTATAGATGGACGTGACGCAATTATTTGGACTACCTTTCATGAGACTTTTCCATATTTTATTAGCAGATTATTCAACACCTGTTATACTCTAGGTCATTTTCCAACTTTATTCAAAGAAGGCGTACTCATTTTGTTCCTTAAAGATGGGAAAGACCCAAGAGAATTCTCTTCTTTTCGCCCTATTATACTATTACCCACTATCTCGAAAGTCTTGGAGAAAGTCATGCTTTTTCGGCTCCAAAGTTATTTAACCCTTAACGGATATCATCATCCAGATCAGTATGGTTTTGTACCAAGAAGATCCACTGAACATGCTTTAGCTAATTTTAATTCTAACATTCAAAATGGTATTCGTTCCGGGGAATTAATGGTTGCAATATCAGTTGATATTGTATCAGCATTCGACAACCTGCCCTGGACCAAAATTTTATTCTATCTGCTTCAAACTAACTGTGAATCATCAATTTATAATCTTTTTTCTAGCTTTCTCTCAAAAAGGTTCATTTTCATAAATTCCACAAATGGTTTTCTTAAAATTCCACAAACAAAAGGTTGTCCACAGGGTTCTTGTAGCGGTCCCGAGCTATGGAATTTAGTGGCAGCCTCGCTGTTATCAGCTCCATGGCCGGAACACACTAAGGTGCAAGCCTTCGTTGATGACTTTCTCCTTTAAGTCTACGGACGCACTAGGGAACTTCTTCAAGCTAATGCCAATTTTTCTCTCAAAATCTTCCATAATTGGCTCCTAGAACATAATCTCAAAGCTTCAGAAAGCAAAACTATGGCTCTTCCTTTTAAAGTTCCTCGCAATCTGGTTCGTCCCCTCATTTTACGTCTGGGTGACAAGTTTATTAAACGAACAAAAGTTTTAAAGTATCTTGGCCTACATTTTAATCAATATCTAACGTGGAATGCCCACATAGATTGGATTAAGCACAAAACTTTCTATAAGCAAAGCTGTCTGCAACGCCTAGCAAGTAGAAACTGAGGGATTCGAATGGCAGAAAGAAGACTGATTTACACTCAAATTTTTGAAAGTACAATACTTTATGCAGCAGGATTGTGGAGTAGATGTTTACCAGTTAAATTAGAAAAGCAGTTGCTAACTCTTCAACGCAGGGCACTTCTCACTATAACCGGAGCATACAGAACTTGCTCGCACACCGCTTTGCAAACCTTGACTGGTATTCCTCCAATAGAACTAACAGTAAGGGAAAAGTATGGATTTGGAAAATGGGAATAGAATCAGCAGAGATTATTCTAGATGGAACTACTTATTCACCTTCAGATTTTGAAACTCCTGCACCTAAATGGTTTTCCAATTCACATCTACAAATCAAAGATTATCCAATCTCAATAAATTCTAATTCTACAAATCTTTCCTTTCATCGCTTATACACAAATGGTTCTCGCACTTCCACTGGTACAGCATCAGCATATGCTTATTTTGAGGGCGAAACTCTTTCATCGTCTTGGAGTATCCGACTTCATCCCGATAATAGTATTTTTCAAGCAGAGTTATTTGCTATTCATCAAGCATTAAAATTCTCGGATTCACTTAACGCTGATTCCATTCAAATATTTTCGGATAGTCAGTCTTCTCTCTTAGCAATTAAAAATCCTCTTCAACGGAATAAATCAGTATCTGATATTCAACAGTCATTATTAGGTAATTCTTCTGTCTCAATTCATTGGGTAAAAGGGCATTCTGGGGACGTCGGCAACGATCTGGCTGATCGCTTAGCAAGAACTGCAGCTGACGACCTGCAGTTTCCTTCTTCATCTATTCCTCTTCCAAAATCTTCACTAATTTCATACATTAAAAAACAAACATTAGATGACTGGCAATTTAGGTGGAATGAAGCGGATACTGGACGAAGAGTCTTCGAATTCTTCCCCACCGTTCGTTTTTCTCCCCGCATTAAAAGTAGGTTTGAGACAATTTTCTTTTCTGGCCATGGACCATTCCCACAATATCTTCACAGATTTAATCTTTCTGATTCTGCTAATTGCGCTTGCGGCGAATTAGGTTCTCCGGAACATTACATTTTTTTCTGTCCACTAACATCGCATTTGCATATCAGACGTAATCATAGTCTTTCACTCAATAAGAACATATTAATTGCCTGTTCACAACATCATACCCGCATCAGACTTAACTCAATTTTCAGTCTATTATCTAATGAAGGCTTCATGTTTCAAGGCGTTGATTAATACACACATTTTTTCTTTCTTCAATAGTTGATACCGTTTAAATTCAGGATTTTTTCTACACTTTAACACGTTATCTACTGTAACGCAACAACTCTCTAATGTGGTTTATGTTTAATTTATCATTGTAAGCTTTTATGCATTGGTTTTGTCTACTTTATTACACATAATAATGTTAAATTACTAAAATTTTTGTCAAAAGCAAATCAAAATTGTAACAGATAACAATGTATTTTTCCTGTATCTTTATGTAATTAAATAAAGTTCCTCAGAGACCCACTTGCTCAGATTTATCTGAGCATTTAAAACCGATAAACCAAGTAATTGGTAGGTGCGGGTGGTCTCTGAGGATGTCAAATGTCAAATATGGAGCTGGAATCGATATTTTTTAGCTTCTAAAACTTTAAACGCATTTTTCTCGAAACCACTTTTTTAAAGTCGGTGTTCACTCCCATTTTAAAACTAATCAACCCATTCATTTCAAATTTTGTACACACAATCTGCATATACCCCCCCCCCCTTCCTACGTTGAGTTTGAGTTTTTTTTAATGCGTTTTTCTCTAACAATACTTTTTGTGAAAAATAGCAATTTTAACTTCAAATGGCCGCCAAAAATTTTAAATTCAAAAAAAAAAAAAAAAAGACTTGAGAACGTAGGGGGGAGGATTAATTAATACTTTGACTAAATTCAAATAGAATTTGATTTCAGATATATGTCAGCTGAGATAGTGAACACTGCAAATCATCTTTCTCCAAAAGTGCTCTATGAAAAGCTCTGTCACCGGCTTGTCTGTAGATATTTTTTGATGAAAATTTTATAGAATATTCTTGAAACCATTCATAATAATGCACAAAACGTTTTAATAAATTTATTCAAACCGTTTTCTAAAAAAAAAAAAATCGTAAAAAAAAGGGAATTTTTTTACGCTGTAAACCCTACCCCTCCCTTAATACCTTAAAACTATTTTTTTAAGCAAGTAGTTGACATTTTTGATAATAATAAAAAAAAAAACTCGTTTATTTCTTTAAAATTACGGTTAATTTTTTGTTCAAAAAAGAAAAAAAATGCAGATTTTTACATTGCAGTAGAAATATGGAAAACAATGAACTTTACTTTCTTAAAAACACGATTTGTGCTAAAGTTTTCTTATAACACTGTGTTAATTGAAAGTTACTATGAAGTTTCAAACGAGATGAGTTCTTGGCACTTGTCTGAAGTTGCTAGGAAGAGAACCCATAAGTGGATATAAATGGCTCAGGAACTTATTTGAGAATTATGGCTTAGGACCATGCTAAGATTATTATTACACAAAAATAATCATGCAACTCTAATCAGTTTTGCGGAAATGTTACTCACAAAGTTTACCTTTTTCAAATAGTTATTTTAAAAAATTAAAAAAAAAAAAAACAGAGAGAGGTGCCAAAGATCCGATAATATAATTTTGTTTTATAAAAAGTATCTGGCGTAAATAGAAAAAGCATTATAACTCAGAAGTTTTAAGATTCTTGTCTTTAAAATTTAAGAAGTTGTGAAGCCTTGAATTTTACTTGACATTTCTGTAAAACTAATTAGAGTGGCTACGGTCCTAAAATGTTCTGACTAATAAAAAGAAATTCCATTTGTTTACAAAGTTGTAGTCTCAAATATCAGAAAATGTCCCGTGAAATCCTCCTTTATGGGTTGACTTTTTAGCAGGTGTTAAGACATTACCGTGTAAAACTTCACAGAAGCATTCTACATTCCAAATATGAAAAGACAACTTTGGAATGTATCTAAAGTTTTTTAGAAACTGAAATAATCCTCCTTCAAAAATGCTGATTCGCTTCTTGCTATAGCAGTACAAAAAACATCTGGTATGAATTTTGACCAAATCCAAAATGTAAAGTACCACTCACAAAAAATGACTCTTAATTTATTAGTTAAAGAATAACTTCGTGCTGTATTTTGCTATTTGATACGTCTCCCCTTACCGTTTATCATCTCATAAAATATTTTGGAATTGTTTCATCTGTTTTCTCATACGTTTCTCCATTTCATTGTCTGTTAGTACCTGAATGTTATGTTATACTGAAGATATCAAAAGAGTTGTTTATCCTGTTTGACAGGGAAATCCTGACAAAAACTTGATCGGATGTACACTGAGAGGCCAAAAAATTTGAGACACTCACCTAACAACTTGTTGGTCCACCTTTAGCTTTGATATCAGCCGCTATTCTTCGTGACATGGACTCCACAAGTTGTTAAAACCGCTGCAGAGGAATGTCGGCTCATGCCGACATAATTGCAGCTCGCAGTTCGGTCAGCTTGGATGGCTATGTTTCCAAGCTGTGAACTGATCCTTCGACTTCGTCCCACAAATGCGTCTATAAGATTTAAATCAGGGGATTGAGCAGATCAGGAAAGCCGATGAAACTCTGATGGATGTTCCTCAAACCACCGGGAGACCGTTCAGGTACAGTGGCATAGTGCATTATCCTGCTGAAAGCGACCATCTCCATCAGGGAACATTATAGCCATAAATACGTGCACGTGATCAGCAACTATGCGGAGGTACTCGGTGTTGTTCATAGATGTGCCCAGAGATATCAAAGGATCCAGTGTCGACCAGGAAAACCTTCACCACACTATAAATCCACCGCCATTAACCTGAAGAGTTGTCATTTGGCAGGAGGGGTCCATGAACTCGTGTTTTTTGCGCCATACCGGATTCATCAGACCAAGCTACCATTTTCCAGTCCTCAAGTGGCCGATTTCGGCGATCCTGGGTCCACAGGAGGCGTCACTTCCGGTTGGTCTGTGAAACCGAAGGCACTCGTGCAGATTTCTGGCTTCTAAAGCTCATCCTTTACAACGTAAGTCGTGTTGTGCGTTGTGATATGTTTTGCGATGCACCTGCGTTGAATGTCGCTGTAATTTGCAGCGTTATGGCCCTTCGGTTCCTGTGGACGATGCTTGCCACTCGTCTTTTGCAACCTGAATTGCTCTTAGCGCTTGAAGTTTTTGCGCTTAACTGCCTCTCTCGAAACACCCGAGATATTAATGCACGTGCACGTGAAAATCCTAAAATTGTGGTCGTTTCCGAAATACTGGCACCGGCTCTTGCTCCGATAATCATGCCTCTTTCAAACTCCTTAAAATCTTTTTTTTTTTTTTTCCATTGCGCTCAGATGTTTTGTGCTAATTACGCGGTCTGAAGCTAGGCGGTCGTTATATACCAACTTTTCCATCATGCCGTCCCTCGACGTCATTGGCGTATTGGTTTACTTTCGCACTGATGGTGTCTCTAATTTTTTGGCCACTGAGTGTAAATCAGGCTATGTAGAAAATTTACCATTTTCAATGAAGAGGTTTTGGATTTTTTAGATGGAAGATAAGGTGAAAATCCTCCCTTGAAATGTAACCGGATGGAAACAGTATTCACCTTTCTTCTTCAGAATCTTGATCGGATATAAATCAGGGGAACTATTATGCAATGGAGAGAATTTATCATTTTCAGTGAAGAAGTTTCGGATTTTTTAGATGGAAAATAAGGTGGAAATTCTGCCTTAAAATGGCGTCACCGGAATGAAACAGTATTCACATTTCTTCGATGTTTTAAAAACACGTATTTATCAAAAATATTTTTTTTTACTAGAGCCAGTAAGCCTTGTCTAATGGTGACAGACAATTTTTATGCTACTCTCTTGCTCCACTCATGCTCCCTCCCCCAAAGAGCAAGTTGCTACAAAAAAAAAAAAAAAAAAAAAAAAAAAAAAAAAAAAGATACACATTTAAATACGTAAAAGTTTCGATTTTTTTAGACGTTTTTATAGTGGTCGGCAGAAAAAAGAATTCTTCCTTCACATACAGACTCATCAGTAGACAATAGGGAATGTTTCCAAAAATTTTAAAAAGAATTCAGCTTTCGTCAAAACTTATATTTTCCTTTTAAATTTGAAAATACTCATGAATCATTCAGTTATTCTATTTATTTTAGATATAGAAGAAAGTAAAATACGTTTATGCATATTTTTTCCCTTAAGCAGTCTTCTTAAGGAAATTATACTCTAGTACAGCATTTCTGAAATTGTGTTCCGCGGAAACCCGTGGAACACAATTTAAAAAAGGGTTCCGTGGAGATCTTTCAATGGTTCCACGAGTGAAGCTTTAGTAATTTCCGAATGAGTAGCAGGGTAAATAGCAGTAAATTAAGTAACGATATAGTATAGCAATCAAGTAACCGCAACAGATTTTGTAAAAGTGACATGAAAATTCAGCTTTCATCCATTCATTGAAACATTAAGTTCATCTGCAACTAGTAAAATTAGTACCACTTGTCTCAAGAACATTTAAACTTAAAATCTTTCCTTCAAAAGAAAAATATTTTCAGAGTTTTGTTCTATTTTCGAAGTTACTTTTTAAAGACAATAAATGTAATTTGAAATATATTTTGTTTTATTGCAAATAAACCATTTTCAGAATGTAGCATTCAAACTACTCTATTGGAGGCAAACCAGGGGTTACTGAAGTAAAATTAGGGGTTACTGAGAGAAAATCAGGGGTTCCACGAAAAAAGTAGACTTTAAACAGACTTCCATTAATTAAAGAAATTAAGAATAACTGCTCTAATAGATTAACAGTTGCGGAAAAAAATTCTTTCTGTTTATAATTTTGACTTTGTTTCGGAATAAATTACTTCAGACTAATGAGATGAAATAAAAACTATGGGTTCTCAAAAGCCATAAAACTCTAATTAGTGCCATCACCTTTTTACTGCTAATTGTTCTTTTCCTTCCGCACACATGGCTGAAATTTTTTCTAGTGAATAAGAATGTAATAGCATGCTATCATATATCTAAAGCTGAAGTCTCTGGCAAGAGCTACTGATATAAATCTAAGAGAAAAGCACAGAGAGAGAGACATAGAGTTTCATCTTAAAGAATAGATTGTAAAATAACAGCTTCAACTCTCCACACATTTACAAATAGTTTTATTTCATTTTAATTTGAAACTTTAGCCGTTATGGAAAAACTGCTGCGGGAAGTCAAGTGCAAAAAAACATATTAAGTATTATGTTCTTCGGTTTGAAATACATTATACGTGCTAAGTAGCAATTTCTCAAATGTCTCAACACTATTGCTTCTATTGAAACAAACTCCATTATCTCTTTATTTTAGGGTAATGAGAGAGATAAGGCTTGATTTTTGTAATTAGCCTTAAACCCATGTTATTAACGGTTTGAGAAGTACACCCTTGTGAAAATTAATTGAAACAAAGTCGAAATTTTGAGAAAACTAAGAAGAAATAGTGTTTTATTTAAATGAATATAAAATCAAAAGTTTTTAGTGCATAATATGATGTTCAGGACTTTTTATTAACGTTCGGACACGACTCGGCATTAAATCCACCATTTTTTAAAAATCATTTATGTAATTTGGGTAATTTTCCAAACATGAATTAGAGCAGTTATTGACTTCTCCATAGTTAAACAGTCCGTACATAAATGATGATTCTTGCATGTATCCCAAAGATTTTCAATTGGTTGGATATCGGAAAAGTTCCCAGGCCATTCCAATCTCTCAATTTGGTTCTCAGACATGAATTTCTTGACCATTTTGGAAGAATGGAAGCGGTCTAAATTCTGATAGAAAATCTCCGTTCTCTCTGGGCATCGTTTTTTCAACTATGATGCTGTCTGAGCACTGATTGTATGAAAAGACAAACATCCGTTTAAAAGATGGAAATGGACGAATCTATTAATTTTTACCGATGTCAGTTTTTGCAGAAGCAGAGTCTAATTCAAATGAGAGGAATACGCACATCAAATTTTTACTTTTTCCCCTTATTCACATAGACTCGTCTTATCTGAACATTTAAAAATGCCATGCAATCTGTGGTTGAACAATAAGACCTTTTTTCCCAGAATGGTAATATATTGCTCAGAACGCATCATACCCTAAACAGACTGCTAAGAACCAACCCAATTGTAACCGAAACAACCCCAAAAAATATTATTTTGAGGGTGTTTTACAAATTGGTTCATCTTCTTTCGCCTGGAGATCTTTGTACGTGGTGAGTTCTGTGGTCTAGGACAGTGAAATTACTCTCTTCGCTAAACTATACTTCCCTCCAATGTTCAGCAGCCCAATTCTTATATTTTCACTCCCACAAGTAGCGCCTTTTCTTCATTCGTTATGCCAGAAGCTGTTTCTTCATCGGTCGATAGGCTGGCTGACAAGCTGCAAAAAGGCGCCTCCGAACAGTAGATGAGTTAACATGTATTCCATTTGCTTTAGAATCTTTATTAAATGCTGCGCTAGTCTTTCGGGGGTCTTTTTTACTTTGCATAAGTAGAAAAAAGTCATCTCCAGGTGTTAATTTCGATTTTCGGCCACATTTCCCTCTACGCTTTGGAAATATGGATCCTCTTTCTCTATTTTGTTTTATAATACAGCTCACAGTTGCAATACTAACGCCAACTACCTTTGAAATCTCTGTACAGGCGTTCGGAAAAGGTAACAATCTTTGCACGCTTTCGCAGTGTCACATCCATCGCTGACGACAGTGAAATCTCAACTGACATGATCATACCTGCAGGTATCATCTTCGGAAATTCCTGCCCATGCGCTCACAGAACCCCTCTGATTGGCGTAAATTGATGTCAAGTAAAGGATTTATTCATCCCATAAATATTTTTATGAATGTTAGTTTGATTGCTGAAGAATACTTGGAATGATTTTAAAATTAATGGAAAAAATATTTTGTTTCAATTAATTTGCACAAGGGTGTAGCATCTCATCTCAATCTCAATTTAATAACTAAATATCCCCTTCTGTTTCCTTTTTCCGAATACTTTTTTATCTTATCACAAAATATGTTATTTGCTGTTTGCTCTTAATAACTGTTTTGCTATAGGTGTGTTCATCAATGTAGTAATTTTGGCACTTAAGCTTTTCCATCATTTCCAGTAGCAGTAGCGTTTCGTTGATTGCCTCATTAAGAGGATAAAACTACCAGAAATAAATATATCGCTAGCAGCGCTTTTAATCAAAAATCTCTTGCATCGTTTCATAACACTCAGAAATATAAACAAAAGTTTTCAGTCCATCAATTTAGCTGGTACATTTTCTGTAAAAATTATTCTTCTTCTACACTTGTTATCAACAATAACTTACTCAATAATTATGTTAATCTTTTCCTTACTTTTATTCTCCCTCTTCATTTACATGATTTACCGTATGTACTAGTTTGATTTTCAAAATTTAGAATGTTTCATTTTTATGTTCAAAAAAAGAAAACAGTATCATCGCAGTCAAATGAAATGCTTAAAAATTCCCTAATATTTTTTTTCTTATTTTACAAGTTGATAAACTTTTACCTAAATTTTAAATGAAAAGAAAAAAAAAAGGCTTGATTATACTTTTGAGACCTAGTTCCGATTATCTTTGCGTAAAATACGCTGGTAGTGTCCTTACAAGTTTATCTGCCTTCTAATTAATTAAATCAATCTAGCTACCCCTTTAATCTATGCATTTATTTGTTGAAAAACACACGCATGTAATCTTATGCTACTGCATTAATTTATTCAAAAAATTACAAGTTGAATCAGATTTTACTAGGTCGTTATGTGCAAATTCAAAAAAAAAAAAAAAAACTTTAAAATTAATCTTTAACTGTGTACACTATCGCACAATTAGCTGTATTATTTAGGCGATTATTTTTCAGTTATTCACGAAATGCTTACACTTGGAAAATAAGTTTCGCATACATTGACATTGGAAAATACAGAGCCAAATCAATTGAATCCGGATCAAAAATGCATTTGATACGAAATAAATTAATACACATCTTTGACAGAGCATCTCAAAATACGATTTGATTAAAATCTTAATTAGAGGTGTTACGGTTTCTAGAGAGACAGGCGGAACACATAATGAGGAATTTAACTAATTTAAAGAATTCTGGGGACACAAACCTCAATTCTTGAAAAGCCAGGGAATGTTGAAATGAATCTATTCTTAGTAGTCACTGAATGGATATTTTTTGGTTTGGCAATTAAAACCTCAGATTTCTAATTTGAAAGCAATCACTTCTACATTATCAGAGGCATTTAATGAAATTAAAATAGTTTAAGAATGCAGTTGTTTATAACGGTGGGAAAGCTACAAGTTTTCTCAAGGCTTTCATTCTCAGCAGTTAAAAAAAAAAAAAAAAAAAAAAAAAAAACGAGCTGATGTGTGCATCACATGACTTCCTTTTACTCCAATTTAATGTAATTTCCCCATTACTGGCAATTTTAATGTATTTCAATAGTTTACTTTCTAAATATCACCAACAGTGGCCAAATTGAAACCAGATTTAAAAAAAAAAAAAAAATCACCAAATTTGTCGTCAAGTTGGCGACAAAACTTGGCGACCAAAAAACTGGCGATTATTGCCAAGTGTCCGCCAAATTATAACACCACTTGAGTTTACATCGAAATTAACAATGCTTTCCCCCAAAAAGGGGCAAAGATCACTTTAGAAACAACCGAATGCAGCCAAAAGAGGAGGTGCACAACTAGACCTCACTTAGAGTCTACGTACGAAATTTCAACTTTCTAGGGCATACCGTTCTTGAGTTATGGGACATACATACGCACATACGCACATACATACATACGTACATACGGACGTCGCTAGAAAACTTGTTGTAATTAACTCGGAAATCGTAAAAATGGATATTTTGCGTGTCTATACGTTCTTAGGCACTTATCCACGTGTGGTCGAGTCGAAAAAAAAAACAAAAAAAAACTCAACATTCATTCGGGGGTGAGTAAAAAGGAAATTAAGGTTGATTTTTGAGTGAATTTTTTTCGCGAATACAATACTTCCTTTTTTGTAAAAGGAAATAAAAATCAATAGAAGTTTACTGAATTTCACTAAATGATGTTTTCTATTTTATTCCTAAAATAGGAAGCAGAATATGAATTTCTCGGAGCACTTCTTTTTAGGCACAATTTTTGAGGAGCAATCTCTGGCTTGATAACTCTGTTTTTGACGTCATAATGTCGAGTTACTACAGTTTATGGGTTTTCTTTTCTTTTTTCTTTTCTTGACGAAACTTAACTCAACAACTAAAATGATTTGTTTGACCAAGAAAAAAAAAGTATTAGTTTGCAGATATTTTGGGACTTAACGTCAAACAATTATTTCCAAAACAGATTGATAACAAGATGGAAATAAATGCAAACCTTGAGAGATGACGTCGTTAGACATTTAAGTTATTCTGGCTTGAGTACGCGGGAGAAGAATTGGGTTACATTAGCGCGTGGCGACTTACTCAACCTTCTTACTTCCTACCTTACAAAAATTTGAGATTGCAGTGATGTCTTTGCAGATGTTTTTTCTTTGCACTGACAAGACGGGATTTAATTAGTCATTTAGGGAATCTTTGATGCCCAATTTCTCCCTATTTATGTTTGTGAGAGCTCTATTTATATTTTCGTAGTTTGATTGTATCTATTTTCACAGAACTAAGAAGAAAAATCGTTAAACTGGTATATACATAGGTATCGAAAATTAAGAAATTTAAACTATTTAAGTTCGACCGTATTCATTTATCTATCAAGAAATGCATACCATGTTCGCTAAAGGTCGCTTTTGATTTCCTGCACGGTGTCACGGGATGCTGGATGTCATATTGTGATGACAAACAAATTTGGAGCCACAAAAGTTGAAAAAATGTCGTTATTTTGGCAATACCTATTAAACATGTCACCAAGCCTATAGAATTCGTTAAGATACGACGTCATCACTATGTGAGGTGCCCGAATCGCCGCTACAGGCGGTACCTAGCTGCCGAAGAAGGCGGCTGGACACAAAACTATGCAAAATAGGCCAGATATAAACTATAAAAAAATCCTTTAATATCAGTTATTAACCTGACTCGAAGTTATCCGAACACTTAGGGTCACTTTGAACCAGGGAAAGGATAAATTATTTAATTTTTAACCAGAAATATATATATTTTGAAATGTTAACAACTCTACATTTTAACTTCATACCCATCACAAGATTTCTACACTGCGTTATAATTCATAGAATAATGCAAAGTAAAAGTTTGTAGCTACGTATAAAGTTTTTGAATAAACAAAAAAACATGGTTTTGAACTCATTTCGTAAGGTAGATGAAGTGTGCTTCAATTTATAATATTTGTTTGCAAACTTTGTTATTGTCCTTATGGATGAATATAAGTTAAAAAGTTTTTTTTTTTTTTTTTGATCATACGTTAAGCATCATTTTGTTTGGGATTTCAGAGTTTTTATTATTGTTTTATTTATAGCTTATTTCCCTTTTAATGTAATTTCGTGACATGGCAAGGAAATTCATTTTTGTCATCTATATGTATTGTACTTGAACTTTCTTGTACAAGCGTGCTTATTTGGTTTTAGCTGAAAAAAAAGCCATTAAAAATGCCTTTCTTCAAATGTTTAAAAAACTCATATTTGTAAATATTGCGTTTTACCTTCTCAAGGCAGTTTTCTGATTAAAGTAAAATACTGCGTAACAATTAAGCAAATCATTTTTCTTGTCTCACAATAAATAACAATTTTGTTTTTTTATGTAAAACTTTTATTCCACGTCAGTTGTTTTGAAGTTCCATTTCAAGTGTTTTAAAGTCAGAAAATGAAAGTTAATGTCCCAAAATAGTAAGGACACATGACTTGTTTAGTATTTGAACAGCTTCTGCTCCAAGATGATCCTGATGCATGAGTTTTGTCTTTCTTCTTTAAAACCGTTCTTAATCTGTTTTTGATTATGCACTGGTTCTTTATTTCGTCAATCAAACGATCATTTAAGACAGTACCTCCCCTTTCATTATTTATTACTATGTTACATATTTAAAACCTGAATAAAATACTTGCGTGTGTATGTTCATAAAAGTGAATTTCGTCCGAGATAACTTCTTTTTCGAGTTATTTCCTTATTTATTGAATGATAATGTGATACTTATTCTAATGATTTAGAATGTATAAATGATGTTTCATAAAAAATTACTGTACATCAGCGGTTCCAACCTTTTTCCCCTTGCGAACCTCTTCTAAACTCTGAAAGAATATGGCGAACCTCTTGGGTACTGGATAATAAGTAACAAGCAGAAAAAAAAGTGCGTCACGGGACGCTCGGCAGAAGTGATAACTTTCATAGGATTAAATTATTATCATTATCTAATCCTATGGAAGTAATAATTGGCTTATGGTAGCTATAATAAGCGACGAAATTTTTGCATTGTATGTTATCTAAAAATCTTGCTAAGACCTCATCAAGTACAGTTCCGTGACTTGTAGTGGCTTCTTCTGGCTAGTTAATCATTTGTAATTGTAACTTGGATTGTATAAACGATACTAAATTTTTAGCTTGATCAGAGCCAAAATTAACATCAAAATCTCCAGTTAAAATTAAAGGAATTGTATAATAATCTTCATTAACTAAAGCAGAACCTTCTTGTGTATAATTTAAAAGCTGTTTAATATGAATAAATTAAATATTGAACGTTTGAATACGTAAGAGAGAGAGAAAGGTGCTTGCTAATTAGATTTTTTATTTGAAAAAAAATTGAACCGACTTCAAATTTGCTCTAAATGAAAAATAATTTTATTCTTTGATCACCATTCAGAATACTTTTAAACATAAGTTTTGATGTCGGCTAAAAAAAAAAAAAATAGATTAAATAACGCGTCGTTTCTAAATATTTCGTTTATCAGAAAAAGAAAGAAAAAAAAAAACACTCAAACTTACGAAAAATTTTAGATTTTATTCTGTGATGAACCAATTAAATGTTTATTTATTATTTTTGTTTTCTTGGCCGTCCACACCCCGGTAAATGATGTTCTGCGGTAATAAAGTTCGTTTAAAATGTGTACACCTTATCACAGTTCAAAACCCTAAATGAAGCGAGATATTTCTAGTATAACTAATCGCAAAAATGTTTTTTTTTTGAAAATAAATTTAAAGATTAAATGCTGATTTGAATATACATTGTTTACAATGTTATTCGTATTATGTTGCATTATTAAACACATCTTTCGTTACGAGATTGCGCTATGCTGCGACGATGATCCATCTTCTGTTAGTTTCATTACTTTTTCTATCACTTTACGTTTAAAACTGACCCAAAGAGTAAAGAAACATAATTTTTCCAAACATGCGTGCTTCTGTCGTATGCGCGAACGAAAGGAATGCCAGACGCGAGTTGCGCTGCTACGCGTTATGTCACAAATCGATTTACACTCCCATAAGAAGTTATTACTTCAAAAATAACGCGCTCTCTCCCTCTCTCTCACACACAGAGATTAGCCAATAAAATTTGGAAGATATTTTTTAGTTTAATGCTCCTCCATTGTTTGTAACAAGAACGAAAACATAATTGCAAGCTATAGAATTACAAATATTGCTACGAACTAAAATGATCATTAAAAAATGAATGCAAAACAAATTCATCAAAAAAAATAAACAGCGATTATCCTGTGTTATGCTTCAGTCAATTTGAAAGTGGGATATTTGTGGAACAAAGAGGCTCAAAAAGTTTGCCTGAAATTTTTCTGACACAAGGTTACATTTGTCTTTATTATCACTCAATTAAAGAATGAGCTTTAAAATACCTTTCAGGGAACTGTCTCAGATTACCTAAATGAACTTTTTTCTTACAGTAAAATGAGAAAGATGTCTAAGTTTAAGTGTTCTTGTAAAAGACTACGAGCCTAGCTGTTTGATAAAGATATACTGCGTACATTAATCGTTTTCTTGTAATTATGCTGTAAGTGCGGAGTAAAATGCGTATATTGAAGAATAATATAAGTGTATATTTTCAATATGCCCGTAATTTTTACACAAAAGGTAATTTTCAACAAATATTTTAAAGCTTACTTACTTCAAGAGAAATTTTCTGCACAAACTTCAAAAATTCCTTATTGACATACAGTGCAAATTAATTTGCATGGTTCGATTCCGTTGATTTTTTCACTACGTAAACGTCACACTACCTAACTTTCACCCACGAACATTTTCTATGGTAATTAATTTTTCATACTTCATCTAGCATTTTTGGCTTCCTAGCCATTCTTTCCTTTTTTCGACAATAAAGCTCGAAGCAAATTGTAGTCCATTTAGTGTGAAAATTCTGGCAACAAACAACAGCGTGATCTCTCTTCTATGTATTTTTGACTCAAATTCTTTATTTTAAGAACGTTATATTCATAATTAAAGTTTTTTCAGCATGGCTTCAGGGCTATCATTCTCAATGGAAGCGCTAAAACCGGTGCTTTGCAATAACAGACTAAATTATTTAAATGTAAAATATTTGAGAAAGTATGCAAATATTTTCATGATATTAGTATGGAATATGCGAGAGACAAATAAATAAAAAAGGAGCAAAATTTTGCTGAAACCTCTTGAACATCAGACTTCATTAGAAACAAGCAAGTTAAAACTCTGCCATTACAGTATTTTTTTCCTAAACCCCCTGAAAACCTTTCACGAACCGCCAGGGTTTCGCGAACCACCGGTGGGGAACCGCTGCTGTATATTAATGATGAAAGAAAGAACTTACTGAAAACAAAAAGAACTACTATGGTATAAAACTGATCTGCTCCATTTACTACTCTTTCATGTATGCACTTAAATACTTTGTTAACTTATTCACTATCATAGACTGTTGCCATTTTGAAGTACCCATTGACAAAAAATGGTACATCGTTTGCAAGAGTTCCAGAAGTAATGTATTTTTGTGCAAATAACAAAAAGAGATCAAAAATGGTTGCCGGTCTAATCCCGCAGTAACAAAAGAACGATTTGTTAGCAGAAAACGAAACTTACCTGCTGTTTTATTTAAAAAAATTACAAGTTTCTGCCATTATCCTCATTTTAAGCCCTTCATAAAATTTAACGCATTTTTTAAAAAACTTGAAATCTGTTTTTCTTGTTTCGTTATTTTTCTTTCTTTTTTTTGCATTTAAAACTTGGATATCGGAAGAACGGTTTTTTTGGGGGCATGGAGCTTTTCAGCTTGTGCAAAATTGGAATATTCAGAACAGATGAAAGTCATTTTAGTACGGGATAAGCATTGTGACAGTGAAAGATGTAAATGCTCACTATAGCACGTAGAAAAATATAGCATGATTTTAGAATTGAAAAAAATATTTCGATTTCGAGTTAATAGAATGGGAATATGTTTCAAAAGTTTAAATTAATTATTTTTTCATAATCACTGTATCAAAAAATTTCAATACATTGTTACTCTGATGAATTTTTAAAAAGTGCAAAATAAAAAAATAAATGAAAAATATATATATATATATATATATAAATAAATGATAATATCACACACGAATTTAAAACTAAATTTCTACCTAGTATGGTTGTATGCGGAGTATTTTTCAGAAAGTATAATAAAACATATTCGCTGAGTTCAAAAAAAGAAAAAAAAAAAAAAAAAAGAAGAGAGGGGGAAAAAAAGTTAGTAAAGCAAAGATTTTAAAAAATGGCCAAACTGGCGTTAGAGTTTACAAAGGTCTCTTATTCAATGCATAATAGCGTGAGCTTCGAAATTTTAACGTAGGGAAGCGTTGGTAAAATATTAACCTTTTTAATGTTCAGAAAAATTGCTTAAAATAGGAAATAGACAGCATAACTTAATGTATGACTGTTAAATTCACTTATTTGTTTGAAATTGCTAAGTGACAAAAAAAAGAAGAAATCGAGGAAAATTTTTGGAGATAAATTTAAAATGTAAGTCAAAATTTTTGTATTCTCAACAAATAAAATTGCAATTTTTTTTACAAATATGAAAAGCTAATTTCCTTTATCTGCAGGAAAACGCTCCTATCCACTATTCCACTATAATATAAAAATGTGATCGCGTCTGTCTGTCTGTCTGAAGATCGATCTTCTCCAGAACCGCTGCGAATCGAGAGTCGAACGAGATACCGATTAATTCGAAAATTTCCAAAGAAAACAATAGGACTTATCTCGTAATTGTACGACTTTAACTAGCGGAGACATTAATTAAAACGTTAATTAACATAACGTTATTCAGGAATTCTTATTTCTTTCCTGTTGCTATTTTGCATATGGGTGAGCAAATAAAATTCTAAAAATTGTTTTAAAAGAGATTTTTTTGGCTGCTGTCCAAATCTTAAAACAACGTTTCCATCTAGAATTTCATTTTAAATTAGTTTAAAATTGGTTGCTCTATTCGGACATAGCCTTTATTTTATCGTCTGTCTTTTTTTTTATTCTTTACATTCAAAATTCTTAACTCTTTTTAGCACATGAAAAATGTTTCTTTAGTAATGTTTATTGATTGTAGTATAAGTTTATCATTTACCGGCCTCATATTTTGGTACATTTAGGATATGCGACTAATTATGTTAATTTTGTTGGACTTTTTACCGTCACATGGGTAAGTTTTCGAATTGCAATAACTCTCTTTTTCCTTCCTGTTTCTATTTTTGAAGCACGGTTTGCATCGTTAAAAGAACACGTTAAATTTTTTGGATTTCTTTAAGTGAAACAGAGTTGAACAAAAAAGATTGTTTTTAAGGATTTTAACTAAATCGTAATTGGAATCTGATGACTTGATATTAAATTAATGCTTATTGGTATTTATTAAGTCTTGGTACTTTAGTTTCATGTAATCAACCAAAAAGTATGTGTCATTTTATGTAAAAAGCTGATTGTAATTGTACATAAATATTTCAGATATAGTCTATCAGATTCAATTTAGTTTAAAGTGAACACATTATAGCTGATAATGCATATATTTTCATCTTTTGTGCTAAATGAAAATACTCATAACTTGTATCATTGACAGCTATGATTAACGTTAAAGAGATTTTTGCCAAAAATATGCTCTACTGGTGTCTTGCAAACCTTGCAATACGCGTATTTATTTATTCCTCAGCGCTTTAGAAACTGATGTCAGAGTAATAAAAAAACACCAGTTGGACATCTCTTTCATTTTTTAAGTAGCCCGTGCAACGCCGGGCATGCAGCTAGTGATATTTATAAAATTTGAAATTGATTTAAATATCTCAATGTCATGTAGGATATTACACCCAAAATTGGAAATGAGGAATAAATATCTGTATAAGAGTTTGACTTCACCATGCAACATTAAAAAAGTTTTTCTGATGCCAGAATTTTGATCAAATATTTTCGAAAGTTGTTACCGACTTGAATTATTTGTTTATGTAAAAATAAAAAAAAGTATTTTAAACGTATAGAGGTCAAAATTTTTTCAAAGAATTTCCATCAGAATGGTAATCAGTAGCATCTGTCAAAAAATAAATAGAATTGTCATAAAATTTTTGTCAGGATTGACGTAAAAGTTTTATTCTCCTATTTTTCAGTTTCAAACATATATCAAGCAAGTCCGCCTTTAAGTTTAGGATCTATGTTGACTTTTAGTTTTTCCGTAGGCGCTAATGCTAAAAGATTTGAACTGTTCAAAACTGAACTGAAAATTGTTCAAATCAAAAAGATATTTTCCATACATGGTTCTTCATTAAGAGCTTTGTTTCAAAAAATTCGCCTAAAAGGTGCGGGATTTATATTTGCCATGAATTTTCCGTGGGCGCTAAAGTTAAGTTTTCTTGAGCTATTCAAAATTGAAAGAAAATTTGTTGAAATCAAAAAATGAAATATGGAAATGAGGTGTCCTCACCTATATCTTTCAAAAAAAAAAAGTTCGAATCGGACCATTCCATCAAAATTTTGGGGGGGGGGGGGGCAGACAGACAGACCGACAGACATTTTTTCCCTATCTTTTCCTTGACTTTCACTGGGAAAGTAGGCTAAAAACGGAGAAAAATAGATTGGAAAAGTGGAAATTTTTTTGAAAACTTCAAAAACGTTGTAAAAAACTTTTAAAAATGCTCCAAACGCTTAAAAAAGCGTCAGGAAACAAAAAACTCACATAAAAATTAAACAAAAAAAAATAAATGAATTAAAAAACCTTTATGAAACGCTGCGTTTTGTGACTTACACCATTATGCTCTCCGTCAATAAAAATCTTTTGAAGGTAATATAGCAGCTAACAAGGGTTTAAAATTACATGTGTGCATAGAATGTGTGTTTTCGAATTGTACGAGCTTTTGTAGCGTGTTTTTGTCGTATCATGTGTACATTTATGTCTTGTATGATGGCTATGTCTCAAAGCTATACTGCTATTTCTGCATAACTAACCATTTAACAAAATATATTAAATATCCCAAAGGCTCAGTCAAACCGGTTAGTGCAAACAATTTAAAAGGGAAGTGGTCTCTGGGGTACACAATAAGTGTCTGTCATTAGATTGAAATATACGAGTACACATTTTCAAGTGCAAATCTGCGCAATAATGTGATGGATTGGCGATGTTTTACAAAATATCTCGAAAGAAATCCTAACTATTTTTCAAAATAAAATTATTCTTTAGCTATAAATAAAATTCTGGTAGTGAATATCAATCGAAAAGGATTTTCAGTTATCTTAATAAAATCTCAGGATAAAAATAAGGACTTTTTTTTCAAGAAAATTCTGAAAATGCTCGATTTGGATGCTTTCCAAAAGTATTGAATGTGTTAACCAAACATCTAGGGCCACTTATCGGAAAGGGTTTTGTTTGTATGCTGTCTTTCATGTGTCAGTGTTCTAAACAAGCAAAAAAATAAATGAAATAAAACAAAAAAATAAAAGAAAGAAAGAAAGAAAGAAAGAAAGAAACAAGATTTGAGTGAAGGAAATCTTCTGTCTGGATTGCATTTCAGCGAAAATAAAGCTTTTCCTTCAGACTCAGTATTTTTTTTCCTTAAAACATCTTTGAATCGATTCAAATATTAAAGGCAATTATGAAACATTAAATGAAATCAAGAGACTTTTGCTGCATTGATGTAGTATAAAGAAATTTACCATTAAACCCAGCACATTATGATTGGAAGTACTAGAAAGTATCAAAGCAGCTGTGACTCTCAGATAGTTCTCAACCCGTGAAAAAGGTTCAAGAAGTTATATGTAATAATTTTATTTTGACAGAGCGTCCAGCTCATTTAAAGCCTCTTTTTCTCTAATTACATTATTGTTAGACAGATATCTATTGATATGTATTAATGATATTCTTTTAAAATTAAAATATTTTTATTAAAGTAAAAATTAAATGACTGAAACCCTTAAGTCCATTACCATTAACGACACCATTTAAAGTCACCATTTAACTGTTTCTTTTTTCAAAACAAAATGAAGTTCGCTCATTGTTTTTAGGTGCTTGATGAAGGACGCACCTGAAAAATTAAAAATTGGTTTTGTATAGATATCGTATAAAAGTGAGCAACTACAAGCAAGAGGCTGTGTAATTTTTTATGCGTCTTAATATAAAATCTGGATCCACAAAACCCTCATTTCTCTAGTAAAAGAGCCAAAAGATTATCTCAAATTCTGTTTGAGAACCAGTTCTATTTTCCTATAACACATTTTAACTATTATGATAAACCGAAACAAAAAGTTGTTTCACCTGTCTGAAATTGGACTTTTTCAACGTCTGAATGTTTCGCAAAATTGAACCAGATTTTGTAAAATTGATAATTTGTTTGCACAAGTTACCTTCATTAAAGTATTCAAAGCTTCTGAAAATACTGAATTTAGACAAAGCATTGCGTGAAAACCTGATTAAGCACAATAACAAAGCGATCGTTTTCATTTTGCAAACTAACATTAAATGTTTACAGTAAATATTTTTAAAGCTTCTAGAATCAACTCATTGTAATAAGTACAACTAGGTAGACTACTAGGTAGACTACGAAAATGATCTTAAGTAGTTAATACTCAAATGATGGCATAAATGTACAATCCTAACATTAATAAAAATTAGATGCAAATATATTGTATACTCAATTTTCTCAATCATAAATGTTCATGTCATGTATATAAACGTACTGTTTTACGACATTCAATATTTGCTTTCGAAATTAATTTAGTTAATTGCATCATAAAATCAACAAAATTAAGCAATTCAGTTTTAACATGTACACTATGTGCATTTAAAAGCAAACCGTAAACGAAGTTAAGTTAAATTTTATGAGTTGTTCAGAATATACGATGATATTTGAACTGTTTATTATCTGTTTATTACTGACATCACTTTATTCGTTAAGTTATGGAATGCCATTGCAGAAAGTGTTGGTAATTTATGTAAAGAATTAATGTATTAATAATGCAAATAATTGGCGCTGTGAGACACTAAGGAGGCAATAGTAGGATTTTGAGCAAAATAAGAGCAAAGTTCGAATTCGGAAGTTTGTGTTTTTAATTAGCAGTCTAAAATGGTAATGTCAAGTAAGCCAAATTTTGGTTTTTAATGCTCTTTGGAGATTTACAATGACTTTGACTAATAAGATCTCAAAAATCGCTTAATCATTTTATCGTCTTTTATACCTTTTTGTACTCCATGAAATGAAAAACATGTTTAATAAAATACTAAGTTTCCACTACAAAATCTTGGAGGGTGATTACACCGTCACTTGTGGAACAACTAGACTAATGTTTTCTTACCGTATATACACATATGTACGAATTATCTAGGGCTAAAAGTTAAAAATTTCTGCACCTAGGGAAAGTACTTTACTATGTGATTTGTTTAGCAAAAAAAAAAAAAACTTTTTCTTAAAATATTTTTTAATTGGTACAATACAATGAAGTACTTGTGGAGCATGCGTTTGAACATCCGTTTTATACTTCTCAATTATAGTAAAAATTCCTTTGAATCTACTGCAGTCATGTAGTGCGATTTTTTAAGCATAAAATTGGGTTTTTTAACATTAGTGTTTCGGTGTTAACTTGTGAAAAAGACCAGTTAAGGATTTTTCAATAGCTGTCACGTGTGGGACACTTAGCGGCCTTTAAAAAAATATCCCGACTTTTCAACCTTGTTGTTGTGTTCCCTGGATAGAGCTCGCCTTCATAATTCAACCCATTTTCCACATTTAAGTTATTTTATGTGAATTAATTCTGTTGATTTTTTCAAATCAAGCATGTAAATTTCTCCCGAAAGGCAGTGAATTTACACGTTATGTCCCTTTTACACTGAATTTCATCGAAACGTGATATTTTTTTAAGGGTTCTTGCCATAATTTTTCTCGTGAAAACGCAAAATCACAATATTTTGTACTTGTAAAAAGCCAGAGGATTTTGCTCACGTTCACAGATATCCTTAAAGAGAAATCGATTCATGCGTTAGTTGGGCTACGTGTTAATGCGAAAACAGCCCGTCAACTATTTTATCCATAAGAAAGATAAATTTGCACATTAAACGCGTTTCATTAAAAACACGCATAAAAAATTCGCTGGTTTTTATCCTACGATTCTATGCACAGTTCTGCTAGATTTTTGCGTGGACTATAAGAAGAAAAGTAAAGAAAAAAAAAACCCTCACAAGTCTTCAAAAACAAGAGATTGGCATCGCTGCTGCCATGAACTAGTTACCCTACGTTTTACCTGACTGCGCGTGCGCAACGCAAAGTAGGGTACTGTGTTTATGAGTCTACGTATGTATGTTTGTTCTTAAGTGGCGTTGTAAGGGCTTAACGTCTTGGTCAATTTTGATGATTCTTACGTCAATCGCTTTGTATTAACCTTGGGAGTGTCACTAAGCACATGACAGTAATCAAAATTAACCATATCTAAAACCAGTTGCCATATTCTCATTGGGCCATTCCATATCAAATCAATCAAAAAAGTAAGATTTTCAAGCTGACCCCTTCCGATTTTTCTAAAATTTTATACAGAGATAGTGTTTAGCATTAAAAGTTAAAATCCAAGTTTTTGGATTTTGAATACAAATATTCTTTGATTGGGGATCCTTACAAAAAATCGAATTTTGGTAGACGGAGTAGCTTTTGAATACATATAACTTTTGTTCTATTTGCAATGCATGCAAAAACTTGATACAATTTTCAAATTCTTAAATTGCGCTTTAAGAGGATATATTACATGATACCAAAATGCAATCTTAAACTTGTGTTCTTTATTTGTGCCAAATTTTATGTTGAGATAATTTGGGGATCTATAATTTAATGTTTCATGCAACGGATGTTTGACGATAAATTGAAAAATAATGATGTTGCAACGTTTGGCAGACGACAAATTAGAAATGTAAACCAATTTTAAAATTATATTTGCTCTTTTTTAAATATCGTCTGCAGCTTGACTTACAGATGCTATTTTCCCTGCCTGCGATGGGGTGGTCCCGGGTTCGAATCCCGGCTCGGGCATGGATTTACTTTCTCTCTCCTGTCCTTGTCCTTCCTTTGTGTGAATGTGTTGTTATGCTGCGAATGGTTGCCTACCCTATTAACGTGTCCCTACGGCATGTGTGTATTGTGGAAGTCGGACTTCACATCAAATTACGGTACAGTTGGAAAAGTAAAGCAGCCCACCCCAAATTGCCAGCCTTGCTGGCACAAGAAAACAACAACAAGATTCTCATCCAGAAATTCTTAATTTGTTGAATTTAACTTTAAATTTCGTCGAAAAATCATAATTTTTCCAAAAAGAACTCCAGATTTGGCCGAATGATGATAATTTTGCTGAATCATCAGACAAAATTTGTTGAATAAGGACATTTTTGGAAGCCTAGAAAACTTATCTGGTGTACAAATAAGTTTTAAAGGATTTTTTCAAAAATTTGACGCTTTATTGGGAAAAAATGGTTTTAAGTTCAGTTTTCGAAGAACAGTCAAGTCCCTCTAATGAGGACACTAACGGGACAAATTTTTTTGTCCGCAATAGAGAGGTGTCCGCAGGACAGGGGTTTAATAATGTTATTTGCATTGCAACTGGGGAATTAAAAATTGTTCGCCTTTCAGGGGTGTCCATTAGGAGAGGTTTTACTGTTTTTACTGTATTGTCCATCGTTGGCCAATACTTTTCCCCATCTTTCCGGAATTTTTCGGTTGCCTACTTGAAAATACGATGCGTCTTTTGATGCAATCCACGAATCGATCCAATTTTGGACTCCTTTAAAAGAGTAAAAGTGCTGATCCTCAAGAACATGTGTTATCGGCAAAAACCAATAGTAGTCGAAAGTTGCAATGTCTGGGCTATATAGCGGGTGGGGTAGGATTGCCCATTTCAGGGTATCGAGGCATGTTTTGACTGGCGGCGCAACATGATACCGAGCGTCATCATGTTACGAAATTACCTTGTCGTGTCTGTTCTTATATTGTGGCCGTTTTTTCCGCAGTGCTCGGCTTAAAATCATCGAGTTCGGTAAAGTTGTTTGGCCCCAGTCTTCGTCCAATATAGCCCCTAATTCAGCATCTTCAAACTTTTTTGGCTGTCCATCGTGCTCTTTGTCATTGATATCAAAATCGCAAACTTCGAAAACGTCTGTACCAAAACTCACGTGTGGGAATCAATGAAGCAAGTTCCCCGAAAGCTTGTTGCAACATTCGATTGACTTCATTGCACTTTTCTTCAAATGGAAGCAGAAAAGTGAACTTTCTCGCAAATTGTGTTTTGTTGGCACAGAAGTTAACATATTCAGAGCACACAACAACTATGTTGTTTCGACTTCAGCGAAATGTTACACACCGAAAATGAAAGCCTAACGATGAGGTAATAGATTAAAGTTAGTTGCATATATTGTCCGTTTTGAATTAATACCGGAGACGCCATTGCTTGAAAATTCTTTAAAACCCTTTTTGTACACCAGATAAATTATTCTTAAAATTTGTGAATATTTAAAAGTATATTATCCACAATTCGTTGTTTCTGCAAAATCAGCCTTGAAGTAAATTTGTTCACCTTATACAACGCCCCCTTAATACTAAATGCATAACAAATTTGCCTCAAAAATTGTACTTCCCTCAAATGCCCACGCTGACTTCCGATACACCTTTCAACGCTACCTGGCGGCAATACAAGGATGACAAGCTATGGCGATGGATTCAAGCAATTCAAATCAAACTCTTGATTGGTTAATTTTTAAATTTAAACTTAGAAATTAACCAATTGTATTGACTTTAGAAATTAATTATACTTCAGAAATTAACCAATTGGTGTATAGTGCCATTAACTTTTAATGACCCTAATTTAATTTTAACATAACATTAACATGACTTTCAATTTTAACATACCTTATAACCTTTGTTCGGATTATATTGTGTAAACATATGAAATATAATATTCAAGATATGATGCAATGAAGAGTTTAAAAATAAACAAGGTCAAGTGTAACTGAATCATTGTCTATTATTCACATCCACTCAACATTTTAGTGAAAACAATACCCAAATAAGTCATTACAACTATAACAAGAGCATTATAAGAAAACGTGAAAATCGAATTTAATTTTAGCAGTGAAGAATCACCGACCATAGAAATGAAAATCTCACTGCAGACAATTGAAAATTGTTGTTTGGGGAAAACGTGGTAACACTAGCACAGAAAAAAAAGAACGTGCTATTTCACTGCAACAAGAATGATATAGTGCTTAGAAATTTCCAATATCATTCCGTATTCCTATGCATAACCAAAAGTAAAGCCCCAGAAAGTAATGCCTCACCAGTGAAATAATATGACCTACTTTCGGTACATCAACACGGTGGGGAATTTTCCGCTGATGTGATGGATGTTTCAGGGATAAAATAGGGTGTCGTTTCCGCCATTATTTTCGAAAGGAGATACCATCATCCTGTAAAGACAATTTCAGAGGACGTTGCAGACGGTATTCTAGCTTCATAGGGAAGGAAGGAATGTACCTCAGAGTAAAATATTTATATAGGTTCTATGTTTTTTCCATTTTTGAATGGAATTCGATATTGTTCTTGCGTTTGATTTGTTTCACAGGATGTTTGAAAGGAAAGTGAGATGTATTTCAGTTATTTTTGTTCAAAACAATCAGAGGTTTTCAAAGTTCAGGAAAATGTAGGAAATTGAAATTCTAGTCAGAGAATTTGTTTTGCTTAATATTTCAGTTCATTTTTTCTGATAGACTTAGTAAATTGATCATTTGCAAAGCCTGAAAACTATATATACATAATACTTTATAAAGCCAACTAAAAAAAAAAAAAAAAAAAAAAAAGAAAAAAAAAAGAAAAAAAACGTTGACGTGATAAAGCCAATTAAAAAAATAAATGAATATTTATGCAAGTGTAAGAAATATTTGAAAATTAATTCTTAGTTTGTGTTATTCAGTTTTTCATGCATAAAAATAATAAACAGTAGGTACACATATTGAACTTCACACGTAATCAATTTACTGTATTGCTCCTCTTTAGCCGACATGTCGTGATATTCACCAGCATGCCGGAAAATTCGAATTTTGAGGAACCATATAGTTCAAGGTTTATTTCAAAAAAAAAAAAAAAAAAAACAGATTTAAATTTAAAAAAAAATGTGATTCAAATAAGAAAACTTCCTGTTTTTTTTTTTAATTTTTCAAATTCATATAGATCATTCATATTCAATATCATGATTGTTTTACTCCCTGTTCATCATCATTATAAATCGAATATTCCAAAACTGATACTATAGGTTTATGGTCACTAAAAAAGGAAATAAAACACTCTTCGAATTTATTAATATATCTTTTAAAGTCTGCACCAACTGAAATTTTTTATCTCGTTGTGCTAAGATTGCAATCATTGGACATCGTTAAATTAAATTCTCCAAGTAAAAATTCAATAAATGGTAGATTTTTATCATTTGCAAAGTTGATGTTGAAATCCTCACTCAAAATCATTAAGAAATCATCAATTCTTTTCACAATTTTATCTTGAAGTAATGCAAAAGTATCTTCAGAATTTAATAAATAAAGTTTCTTACATAAATTCTCTTATTGCGCAAAATGATTTATCCAGCGAACGATAAACCGCAGCCAATACAATCAGCTGCCAATTTTCAGAGTGGCAACGGCAAACACAATGTCTCACCGATGTCAGAAACATTGTTTTTACTCATCTCAAAAAATACCTAGCACGCCTTAAGAAGTTTCCACTTCGGAAACATTATATTAGGATTAGGATCGAACTCATAGTAGGCAACTTGTTCCGGTTCTTGAGACGGACGTGTTTCCGATCGCGTCCTTGAGCCTCGTTATCTTAACGACAAAATCGGACGTAAAGAAGCAGAGAGAAGCCGTGCATGCGCTCTACTCCAAATGCCGGTGAGGTGACGGTCTTTCGCTGTCGCGAAATGGATGGTTTTCCCACACCTCAAAAATGCTCAACGTGCCTAAAGAAGTTTTTACTTCAAAAAGTTTTCAAAAGAACCATTACATGTGTTTCCTAAATTTTCTGTGATGTTCATTTGCAGCCGGTTGGCCCTCGTCCAGCCTCTGGAAAGCTGTTTGTAAAGTGAACCGAACGCATGAAGTTGTTCTTTTGGTTTTCCTCCATCTTCAAGAATGCCACTTGGCAATTATAAAAAGTTCTTTTCAGATCTAACCTGATCTCTTTCTTTGGAAAAGATAAGATAGTCCCAATAAGCTGAAAATGAAATTTATATATTGTGTTATACGTTTTTGCGAAAATGTTATCACACATTTTTACTACATTAATACATTTTTGGCTTCAACGTCGACATGCTTTAGACTTTTTAGTTTCAAATATTTACTCTAAAACTCACCCTAAGTTTCGAATGAGATTACTTAATAAATCGCCACTTAAATTATTAATACTGATAAAAAAAATAGTTAGCAAAGCTTTTTCATGATCAAGAAGAATAAAATTTTGTGAAAAAAAATCGATTATTTCTGGTCAGATATTTAAAACGTTTTCCTTCTTTTCCAAGAGAGGAAAATTTCATCATTGCAGCTTTTTTTTTCTTTTTTAAAGGAATCCATTAGTCAGATAAATAAATAGTATTTTTATCTAAGCTAAGCCGCTTTCCAAAAATGGCGCTCTGCGGTACCAAATGATAAATGAATATGCAAACAACGTTGAGAAATGTACTGGAAGTTGTAACGAAATCTAGACGAATGGTTTTGAATTTATTTCTTCTCAAATTGATAATAGATACACCCTTTGTCTTTTCCAATAAAGCAGGCTTATTTTAAAGGCAGTGAAATGAAGAAAAACTTATCATTTAATATAAAACAGCAATGTAGTGAAACAAAAAATATTGCAAGAAGTTGCACGAATGTTTCGGGGTTTTCAGGAAACCCGATGTACGTGTCTGCAACTTCTTGCGCTACTTATGCGTTGATTACGTTGTGAATTGATAGAAACTTTGTTTGCCCAAGGATGTGTATATCGTTTCTTAATGGTCGTTTCTGAAGTTTTTCATACTATGCTTGCTTGGTATACAAGGATTTAGATTTTCCTGTAAAATGAAAATATATTGCTAAGTATTTCTTGTTATCATGGATACTTTATTGCTCTATTACAGAGTTTCCCAAACTGTGGTCCACGGACTCTCAGGTATCCGCGAGCCCATGCCAGGGGGTCCGCGGTGCTATCCAGCTAAAATGTTAAATATAATTGAGATTGAAGGACGAGTAACGATATTTCAATTGAAAAAGAAAGCACATTAATGAGGAACAAAAAGTTCTAGTTTAAGTTCATGCGGGACGCAGCAGCCTCTCCCCCATCGAAACTCTCGATAGTTAACATACTACACATTAATTAATTTTGTGTGCATTTATTGTCACAAAACTATATTAAGTAAAATGCAAGCATTGAGGCACATTTTTACAGCTGGGATATTATGCTCCAAAATTTTCAACACAGGTTACGACGCTGCCGGGGTAGATTTTCCCAAACCGTAGTTAATAATTAAAATCGTTATACACCATAAAAATACAACTCATATGAAAAAATATATCACACTTAAACTATGCTAACAGTGTTTTGTTCACTAACTTCGAAACTTCATTTTTTATTAGTAAACTTGTTGTACAAATTTGGTACAACATTTTTATTCCTATTGAATCTGAAATAGAATTTTACATAACTCAAAATAATAATGTAAGAAGTTAAAACCAGACAAGAACTCTGAAAAATATACAGAACAATGAATAAATAAATTTAATGGAAAAAAATAGTACTGCGTCAAATCATTTTTTTTTGCGCATGCCGGGGTGGGGGGTCTGCGAAGTTCGTAATTTTCCCGGAGGAGGTCCGTGGAGGTCTGAAGTTTGGAGACCTTTGCTCTATTATATTCTTTATACAGAGTGGAAAAGTGCTCTAAATCGACACAAAAGCTTGCGCGTCGCTGCTTCTATGTGCTTTGCACTAGGCCACAACCTCTTTGAAAATTTTTATAATCTTTATTTTTTCAAATATTTCTCCTGCCTTGGGTAGGTTGGTAGGAGAGAAAAGCTTTTTAATAGACACACACACACGCAAAAAAAAGTTGATTGCTAATTAACAATTGTATTGTTAAGTAAACAACTGTATTTTAAGGCTGAACTTACAAAGCGTAGAACTTATTAAAAAAAAGCGTAGAATTGTGTACTAGGAAACTATGCAAACATTGACAATAGTTCAGATTTCGAAGCATTCCTCGCTTCAAGTCAAAAATTTATTAGCACCTTTAAATGGGTTGTTTCACCGTGTACTTGTTTTTGCACTAGCTATATTTCTTTTTTGTAGTTGAAATCAAAGAATAATTTAAAAACCAAAAAATAATAACGTAAAAAAATGTACATTAAAATAAAATTATCTAGTTAGTCGCTCAACTTACGGTTCTAACGAGTAAAGCCTTCCTTCAATTAATATCAAGACATATCGCAGACACCATAAACGTTGTATTTTCCTGGACTTAAATGATCTTTCCCTACGTACTTTGGAATAGTCGTTAAGAGGCTTCGTAATATGAAAAGTGGAAGAATTCGAGAACTTTTCCTTCTATTCTATTTAATGCGGTTTTTACGATTATCGATTTATTCCCAAACGTTTTAGAATGAGAGTTATATGTAAGACACAATGAAGGCACACGTGCAAGGCATTAGGGTTTTTGCGTTAAATACGCTACATTCTTTTCAGCTGCAATGTTAAAAGATACCTAAATCAAGATTCCCCCCTTCAAGGATTAAGCGTTTAACGAAGGAGCTTTTATATATACATAAAGAATGAATTTGAGAACTAATGCACTCACATTTCACAAATTGTTTTCTTTTAGCAAATAACTAAGAGAACGGCAGGAAAGTTGCCATGTTTGCCTTTTTTTTAGAATCACACACAATAGTATTTTGCTGTTTTAAAATTTAGATGAAACACATAGTTTACAGAAAAAAAAGTATAAATTTTTGCGTTAAAACAATTCTACGTATTTGCTACAAATACGTAGAAAGCGTTTGTTTGTAGCAAGATGCCGTTTGATGATTTGAAATAAAAACAAATTTTTCATTGTACTTTTTAGTGTTGTTAGTCTTCAAAAAGTGCTTAATTTTGTTTGCATTTAACTCTACTACTTTGTCTAAGTTGTCAGTTGAACAATTAAATAAGTATATTTAGATTTTACAGATGAGTTGGAAACTATTATATAATTAATTTTGTTTTGCTCCGAGACTTTCCTTTCTGACTAAGGATTAATTTGTCACTTTCCTTCATAAGTATTCTTTATTTCTTATTTTAAGGACCTTGTTTTAAAAGTATGTACATCCGTTGTTTTGAAATTTTTCCATTTTTTTTCTCTAGCTATAGCACAATTGACTATCCCTGAAGTTGAATGTTGAATTAAACCGACTTTAGGGTAACTAAAGACGCGTTAATCTGTGTGTTAAATAACATGTTAAGACGGCTTATTTCACCAATCAGTAAAGTACCTGCTGAGCTTATATTTTCTTAAGAGTGTCATATACAGGGTGACCAGTAATCAAACTGCTGGAGTTAAAAAACAATTTCTCGAAAACTACTGATTCAAAAAATTCTATTTAAATTATAAAGTAAAGTAAAATAAATGGGACTTTGTTTGATACCTGTTCGATGTGTCTTTCATCTATAGCTGTGATATGGCGCAAACGAATAGCGAAATTCTGCATCACGCGCCAAAGGGTCAAAGTTTCAATGTATTCAATAACAGTCTGAATCGCAGTTTTCAGGTCTTCGATGCTCTTGGGGTTTCTAGCATAAACTTTGTCTTTGATATCACCCCCCAAAAAGGAATGGCAAGGGTTCAAATCAGGAGAATAGGATGTCCAAATAATTCCCATATTTTTAGATTTCGAGTGCCCGAAGTCAAAATACATGAAGATAAAAAGAAGTGGAGCAGATCAAGCACTTTATTGGAACGATGAGGCGGTGTACCGTCTTGCATGAGCCATTTGCTTTCGAAATTCAGCTCACTTTCAATTGCTGAACTGTACTGATTTCCCAAAATTTCAACATATCGTTCAGAAATGAATCTTGTTGTTGTCTTAAGCTTAAACTCAGTCGCAAACTTTCTTTGAGTTACAATTGGGCTGTTGTTGTTCGAATAACACGTTTGAACTATGAAAATGCACTTAAAAACGCTATATCTAGACATTTTCGCTGAAAAATAGAGAACAAAATTCAATTCAATGAGAATGAGCAAAACAAATCCGCCAACGCACTGAATCTAACCGCCAAGTTTGGACTTGATACGCCAAACAGTTTTCGAGAAATTTAGATTTCTTTTCAATGCGTTCATTACTGGCCACCTTGTAATTTTTCAGAACACGTAAATGAAAAAGTAGTGAAATTTTTAAGGTGAGAGAGAAAAGTCTTATCCATTGTTTTTATTTTATTTAATGATTGAGAAAATGTCTTCTGGACGCTAGTGTGCTACTGTTCTATTGTTTTGTATTTAATGAAATTCAAAGAAAATATCAATTTCAAGAATTTATACTTATCTTAAACATAAAATATGTATGAATTTGAAGCTGTATTTATTTTGGCTGGAAAAAAGCCCTTACATTATTGAGGTTCGATCTTTCAAAATCAAATCTTTTTTAGCTGTTATCTATATTTGGTAAAATGTAAAGAAATTATACATTATGAATTTAACATTGATGCAAGGAAGTCTGAGGTATTTCATATTTTCACTAAGATGAAGTATACAGAGTTAAAAATTCTTATCCTTTAAACAAAATATATTTTATAAGTTAATGAGGTAAAAAAGCTTAAAAGGCATAAATGCATCTAATTAGCCTACTGTTGCTTGCGGATCTTCTTTGGGATCAAATGATGTCCCGTGAGTATAGAGGTAATTACGTTTTTTACGCGCTACTGGTCGTTAAAACAATATAATTGATAAAATTTCATTTTTCACTTTCAAAATATTTGTCTTAACCCTTTCAGTGTTTCAAATGACTGATTAAATTGATAAATAAAAGGTAATTAAGGATAATTATTTCCTTTCAATTTATATCTAAAACTAACCACCAAAAATATATTCTATTGAATCGTTAAAATTGAAACTTTCACGATTTGTTGATTAAAGTAAATACAGTCATTCATTGAAAGAGCTTTGGGAACCGGAATAATTTATGTAAGAGATAAGGAGGGATATTCATTGCAGTGGAATGGTTATATCGGGAGGAGAATTATGACTTAATCTTTCTATGCATAAAGATTAAGTTTTTAAAAATGTTAAATGTCCAAGTAAATTCCCAAAAATGATTTTCATAAACTTGCAATTAAAGTAAATAAACTTATTTGTATTAAGATTCCCAATGCTTTTCATAAGCTTGCAATATACGTAAACATAGCAATCTCAGTGTTAAGATTCCCAATGCTTTTCTAGAGCTCTAAATATACCCGCGTCACGTGTCCTTTTAAGATTTGTTAAGAAAAAGTATATATGTGTGTCTCTAAGGGTCTGAAAATCTTCTCCGTATTCAAGTTATATTTCTTTTAGCAAACATTTTGAGATATGAAAATTGTTTGCTTTTCCAAAATGTATTTTTGGGTTTGTAAATGTTAGCTCACTGGAATGCTAAGAAAAGGAAAGCTTGATAAAGGTTTTAAGATGCGTTATTACTTTTTGCACTCTTTTCAGTTTATATTCGTTAAATTAAAGACTTAATAAATACTCTTACTTTATACTATTTCTTCACTAAATTTCTTCACTAAATGAGAGTTAAAACTATGCAAAACATTTTTTATCGGCACTTTTTAAAACAATAATGAAACATAGGAAATCTGCTTCCTGTGTATTATTCTGACATATAATCTGGTCCTTATTTGAAGACTTTAACTACAGTGAAAGCTGAATCATAAGAACAGTGCGGGAAACGGTGAATTCGGGGTTTGCAAAGATTAAAATCCCCCAAAAGTCATGGTTTTTCTTTCTCACTTTTAAGCAATGTAAGACTAGCTTTTTTCACTGAATCCATTATTTATAATTTTTTAGTTCGTCGCTTTAAAAAATGGTTGCGTGCTGTAGTTTCAATTTCACGGTAGATTTATTTTAACTTATTTATTTTTTAGGAATGAAAACTTTCCCTGAAATTCTATGTTCACCTTTTCCCCGACTATATTATTATATATAATCTATTAAGGTGAGCGACTAAAGAAAGCGAAGTATAAAATTTAAAAAAAAAAAAAAAATAGAGAATTTCAATAGTATTAAATGCTACAAAAATGTTTGCAAAATTATGTAAATGCTTTTATATTCTTTCATTATACATGTGTCTTTTAGATAACTCTACCCCATTTAGCCAAAAAATAACTACCCTTCATTAATGATGTTTGACAATATGTAGCATACTCAGTAAGTATGTTCACGTTCAGTATGCAGCTAAAAATATCTGCACTTGGTGTTCCAGCTGTTGTGTTATTTTATGTATATAGAATTGTTTTTTGTGCTGTAATGGATATAAGTTATAGAAATATTCATTAGTAAAAGTTTTGTCTGAACCTTTGACTGATTACTATTATTATTATTTAATATCCAGTTTGTCGTTAAAACAAGATGTTAAACCATCTTTGGAAACGTTAAGGGGAGGAATTTTTCGATAATAAAACTCCAAGTAGGGT
This sequence comes from Uloborus diversus, assembly GCF_026930045.1. NCBI lineage: Eukaryota > Metazoa > Arthropoda > Arachnida > Araneae > Uloboridae > Uloborus > Uloborus diversus. The sequence continues at coordinate 215,455,701 of NC_072731.1, read as the reverse complement.
AGACCGGGGCACTTTAACGCATGGGGCATTTTCACGCAGTGCTCTTTTTTCAAAACGAATTGTAACTGGAGAGTCAACAGTCAGAACATATTGATGCTGCTTCCTAGCAAATATTCTCACAAGTTTTTGAGCATTAGTCGAGCTTCGATTCGGCATGCGGAAAAAATAATATGTTTTCTATTAAGTTAAGTAAATTTTGTGTTGAACGTTTTGAAGCTTTTTGTGAATAAATAATACTTAGTTAAAAAAAATATATATATAAAAATTAACAGAATTTTATCCTTTTTTGAGAATTGTATTTGTTTGAACTGAAATGATATTATTTTTTTTGCACGTTAAAAATAAATCCAAACTTTGCAACGGGACAAGTTTACGTGTTGAACGTCGGAGCACCATGACGATCATCCTTAATGCGTCTTACTTAAATGTGCCCCTGACACTTTTTCGCTCCAAACTGTCTCAAACATTTTTAGTATTTTCCGGCTATTTAGTTTTGAAAAATACCCTTTAATTTTCAAATAAGTTATACATTCGTATCTTATAGCTTACAATCATATAGTGTTGTCTTCATTCTCCTACAGCTTTTACTTTATACACTATTCAGTCTATTAAATTTGCTTTATTTTAACCATGGTAAGACGTTATGTTCAAAACACTAACAGAATCACGTTAGGTGTCAAAATAAGCATGCGTAAATGGGCACCATGTACGGGGCAAGTTTACGCAACCGGTTTGGACTAAAAAATAATTTTTTTTAACTGTTAATAAACACAAGCTGAGCTACAACTGAATACCAATTTTGAGTCCATTAACTGATTCATAAAGAGAGTTTTAGAGAATCTTCCATGATATCAGTAGGGCTCTCTCCTCAGAGGAACAATTTCAAAATTCTAGTCTCAAACATTTGACCATAAGATATTTTGACAAAGTTAAAGGAATGGATTGGGAGTCAATGACTCTCCCGTAGTAATAACTCCTAACATAGTTTTAAATGAACTTCAATGAAGTTGAGAGGAGCAGTTTCCCGGAATACTTTTAAAATTGAAGGTTTATCAACGCGATTATAGTCCATCTTTTGGTAGGCATTAGGGAGTTAAGGGACTCTCCAATGCCATTTTTTAGAAATTGAAGTTCCAAAAAACGCAATTTTAGACGGAGTGTTGAGTAAAGAGGGCTATGGGGCATGGCCCCATTTTTTTTTTTTCAAAATCTTGAGAACGCGAGTACAGGCCAGCGTTGGTTGAGTTCAAGGACCGCTTCTTTTTTTCCTCCTTGTTTGCGTCCCTATTTTTATTTAGTTTAAATACAAATTTTGTGGAAAAACTTTCTAAAGTTTTCTTTTCCAACAACATATAAAAGTAATTCGATGGTTTATTATTTTAGATTTCTATCTTTATTTTTTTATTTTTCAAAATACAATAAAGCTCTAGTTAAAGTTTTGTTTTATTTCCGTTTTTACCTTTGAAAATTTAACTACTGGTGTCACTTTTCATTACAAGCCTCTTTAAATCCCTCTCTCTCTTTCCCTTCTTTTGCTAGAAACATATTTCTGTGACCCATAATCGTTTTTCTACTTTGCTGTGATTTTTGACATAGTATTTTTATTTAAAAAAGAAATATAAATATGTCAGAGACCTCTTGCTCGATATCATATTTTTTTTGTCCATTCATTTTTTTAAATATGATTTGCCATCGGTTTCTACAATGTACTGAATTCTTTTTATTCCTTAAAAAACGTTTGAAAGCTATATTTCGGCCGTACTTTAGTTGAGTGTTTCCATCGGTCATCGATCATTTGAAATACAAAACAATCGACATCTGCTCATCGGCCAAAAATAGCCATCGGTCGAGCCATACTTAACACATACATAGTTTTCGAATCAACTAAACGGAAAAGACACGTAAAAGTCTGTTGCAGTAAATTTAAATGTGAAGCTGCGATGCATTGCCGTGTGATGAAAATAAAAAACCTTAAGGACTTGAATACAATCCTGAATAAGTCTACTGGGAGAAAGTCTGTGTGAAGGATTAAAGTAAACCGATACATATGCTATGAGTGTGCATAATCATACCCTTGTGGTGCTTAAGTAGAGACATAGAAATGTGACAAATCCGTATGAATCGACGACAGCGATTGAACATCTTCTGCTGTGACCGTGAATGAAGAGAAAAGTTTTTAAAACACTCGCAAATGAATACTGCAGATTTTATGATAGTTGTTCCTGGAATATTCACTGAATAATTAATATCTGATGCTGCAAAATCACCCTATGAGAGAGGGTAATTTTGCTATGCATTGTTTCAATTCATGTTGATCCCCCTCGCTATGAGAGATTAACATGAATTCGACGCTCGTTTCCTTATTACCATGGTAATATTTGATTAGTTTGCTCGTTACTCTCTTGGTGTAACTGATAGGTATCTTGTATGATTAAATTTTAAATGTGTAACTAAACTAAAACTAAATGAGTACTAAAAAACCTATATTTATTGCAATTTTAAGATGCCCCTTTTAATTTAGGTAATATATTTTGGGTAGTGAAGTTCGTTCTTTCTCTTTCTTAATGAAGTAAGTACTAGAAGCGTGCTGCACCCAACGCTGTAACTAAATAAAACATATGTTAAATAAATTATTAATATTTATTTTTATTTCCGCAAATTATCATTATTACTTTTTTCAATCTTATTTTATACATTTGGTGCAATTTGGTACACTGGTCACTTGTTTCGTTAAGACAAAAAAATGTACATTAATTAACTAGTTGTAGGCTTTCTGTCGTTTTGCATTTCTGCTAGGGCTTGCATTTTTTTTTATTCGACTAATTTTTTGTTCCGTTTTGAACACTTCAAAAATTCAGCACTAGGCTGTACTTGAAAATGTATGTTTTAGTTGCAAATGTTAAATTTAATTTGCGTCGAAAAACTTGATTAAACTGTAATGGAAAAAGTAGAGAAAATATAGAAAACAGAGTTGTCCGTTCTTAAATTTTAGGAAAGGGGGAAATTCTTTGAATGAAGCTCCGAATATTGCAGAATGATAAAAGTGACATACCCAAAAACGATGACAAGAGAAAATAAATATCATTTAAAATAGATAAGTATCGAAAATAAATAAATACTCTTTTCAACATCACCTAGTCGTTAGAAAAAGTGTTCCTTATAAGGAAATTTTTGGGAGGTCACCTTAAAATTCCCTCCCCGCTTAGTAGGGAAGAATAAAAAGAGTAGGGAACTGGAAAACGCGGATGGTTTTATATTATTTTTGATGTAAAAGCAGTGCGAAAAAGTTTCTTTTTTTTTTACTTTAAAGGTATTTTTCAAATAACTCAAAAATATTCAGTAATTTAACTCAAAAATATTTTACATTCAGTTCTACAGAAGAATGTTCAACCTTCTTCATCTGAAAAAAAAATCAGTTTATTTAATAATTTTAAGTAACGTAAAAACATTAACTTTCTGTCTTCACTAAAACCCGAAGCACATTTCTCAAAGAGAATGGTTTTAACAATAAATATGAACCGCGATTTTTCAACATTTTACGGGTGATTGATGCATCACTAAGCTATTGGAGGATTATATTTTATTAGCTCGGTATTTTAAAATTGACGTAAATTTAGTGTTCATATAAGAAAACTAATCCATTTTATGGCAATTTTAAATAATATTCCTGAAATTTATGAAGCTATTAATATTATACTTATCTGCATGAACACAAATCTTGGATGTTATTCAGATGCAAAGACTTCAAAGATAAAGATAAAATGGCTTAATAAATTTAAGTAAAATTTTTATGCTGTTACCAGAACAAGTAACGACAGAAACTTTCTTGTAGATTTTAAAATATCTTCTTTTACCCGATGATGGATGGATGAAATGGTTTTGTTTACTACATCAAATTCTATTTTAAATGCAATCTCTCAATATTGTTTTCTACTTGTTTGTTCTTAGGTGTAATTATTACGATGCAACAACTGTTTCTTTTTTCTATAATATAAATTACAAATAACTATATAATTAAGTTTGAATAATCAATTTTGAATTGCTGAGTTATCTTTTCGGCAAGCGTATTTGCTTGTACATCATGTTTTAAGAAATTTTGTATGTTTTAACAAAAGAGAGAAGTTCAAATGCCTCATTTCATTTGAATATATGTGTCATTCTTCAAAAAGTGTAACTTTTCTGTCACACGCCTTTTACAGAAAAAAATTTAAGGAACAATTCATTTAACAATACTTTTTAATTTCATCAAAAATATATCTATTTAAACCTGCCAACAATTTTTTAATAATAATTTTTATTTTAGTATATTTTTGGTTTGCAACATGTGAATTTTCACCTTCGTGGCATGTCACACACCTTGTGTGAGTGTTTATGTGTGTGACTGTTATGTTGTTTAATAACTTGTTTAATTAAAAGTATGTACTTATTTATTTATTACTCCTTTTAAAAGTGTCTCAAATACTAATTGTTTAAGTATATTAAAATTTTTAGTATTGTGTTTTAATTCCTTTTAGTAGGACAAAGAGTCATGTCACGCAATAAACTCTCACCTCCGTTACATGAATACAAAATGCCATTCCTCATTAACACGTGGCAGTAATGACATCAAATTTCATTTTCCATAATCCAAGAGAGCCCCCTTGTTTATTTTCAGCCATAGTTGAAGTTGTGAGATTTTTGTCGAAAAGCAAAAAAGATAGATTTTGCGAAGGAAGAGGAAAATAAACTTTTTGTTTCCCAAAAGTAATAATAATATCGAGTAACAATAATAACAGTGAATAAATAAATATGCAGTTAAGATTAAAACTTTCGAAATATTCTCAGAATTAAAAATGCTTTTTATGTTTTCGTATTAGGCGTTTATCTTTTAGGTATTCCAAATACGTATTATTTTCTTTCTCTAATAAGTGATACACAATGTACTTTTTTTTACGGTCAGTGTTTGGTACAGAAGTGAATTATTTTCTTTTTGACTGTATGCAATATCAGAGGACCATCTCTGCGTCAATTCCTTGCCTGCATAAAAATAGTTGGCTACTAATGCAAGTTAGTCACCATTGATTGCACTTGAAGCAATGGATTTCTGTTTCCGACTACGGAAGAAAAGCGACTCATTTATTCTGGAGGCAGGCCAAGAGCTTTATTATCTTGAATTTGTTGCTTAGATGCATTTCATACGGTTCTTATGAATGATTAGTCTAAATATTATCAAAAGTTAGAATTTTGTATGCCAAATATATTTTAATGAATACATTTTGAATATGTTTTATTGTTTGATTTTGTCTCCACATTTTTGAATTTTCGGAAAACTTTAAACGTTTGGAAACTGTAATTATAAATGAGAATTGGTTTTAAAGCATCATTTTTTAAATATTTTTTTTATTGTTTATTAGCATTATAATTTCCTTTAATTTGTAATATTACAGTTGAACACATTTTCCACTGCTTGTGAAATTTATTTTTTTAAACCTATTTCATGGATTATGATTAGTGATTGCAATACCAAGATACCGGCACACCGAATACCGGTATTTTGAGCTATTTTGCAGTTTCCTAATACCGGTATTTGCTGAGGTAATATACCGGTACTTTCGGTAGCAGCTAAAAATAATAAACGGCTTTTAATAACCGAGTTTTTTACTTAACTTATTAGAAAACTACTGTCACTTTAAATGTAGATTTATTTTTCAATGAGATAGTACCGAAATCAATCTATTAATGTAAAAATTCGGCTTAAAAATTATGAATCAATAGAATATCAATAAATAAAAGTAGCGAAAAGACTAAAAAATGATATTTTTATCACTAGACAATGTGATGAATTGTAGTTTCGTGCGTTTATGTGCACCATGTTTTTACTTCCTCCATTTCCTTGATCAGAAACTTGTCCTTTTTTTAAAGTTGATTTTAAGTTTAAATACGAATGCATATATGCTATAAGTAATTAATTACAACCGTCAACTGCAGCAACACTTTATGATATGCTTTTTGATCTGAAATATACGGAATTTTGAGATTACTCTTTTCTTGTTAGTCAAACAAATGGTAACTTGTCACCGATACTAGTGTGCTCTCCTTTCTTGCTGTCTAGATATATACTTTTCGAAATAATATTGTTAGCAAATATGTAGTGCCTTGAAACTTTGCATAGACGAAAGGCGTGATCAACCGGAACGCATTTTCACATAACATAATTAAAAATATTTTTGAAACGAAAACGAACAAAATAAACTAACAAAAAATCAAAGTTAGGTTCAACTTAAATTTTAAACCAAAAAGTTAATTAAAAGCAAACACATCTTATCGTTTTCAATAGGAAACTTTTGAAGATGATGCTGATATTGAATTGTCTCTCGAAGGTAAATTACAACTAGATTTTTATTTAAAAAAAAAGCTGCACACAATGCAAAATAAACGCAAACACACTCACACACACACGAATAATTTTCCCAAAGCCAACACTTCGAATTATTTGAAGATGAAGGATTTAAACAAAATTAGAGGAGGTGTATCGGGCATTATTAACGTTTCCACCCACCAGCGAGAATTCAGGTGAAATATCTTCAACTGCAGGGAATTTGTTCGCTAAAATGAGTTCCAGGCTTATTAGTGACAACTCAATAGATTTATTATGTTCTTACTATTTCCGTTTTTTTTAAATATTATGTGTGACAAGTCTTCCTTCATTAATATTCGTTTTCTTTCACAATAAGTTTTCATAAATTATGCACTTTTTGCACAAAAATATGAAATATGGCAAAGAAACAATAAGTTTTTCAGAAATTTCTAATACCGGAATTAATACCGGTACTCGGGTATCACGTTTTAAAAATACCGAATACCGGTATTGCATTTTTGATCCATTATTGCAAGCCCTAGTTTTATGACATAAGAATTTAAATATTATGTTTTATTTGTGCTATTTCTGTATGAGTAAAAACATTTTAAGATATAAATTGAAATTTATACAAAAGTATAATTTTTAGGAGCACGAAGAGCACTTTTAGTAGCACTTTTAAGAGGAGTGTAGATCCCAGAAATTTGAAATAGAAAAAAAAAGTTTAAAAGCTGACTACAGTCTTTGATAGTGGAAACCTGAATTTGTTAGAAGCAATTTATTTATATATTATTGATTTCATTCATTCAAGTTCAAAATTTACCGTTTTGAACAAACTTTTATAATAATATTTTTCAATTCGATTCTCTCGCGCGCTTATAAATAAAAAATGTAATTGCGTTAAAAGTTTTTGAAAAAAAAAAATGCATTTGGAATTTACTGTCACTCTGCATTTAACAGTTTCAGAAACATAACTTAATGTAGCTTTTTAAAAAGCTTTTTTAACACAAATTCTAGAGTTTTTTTCCCAATGAAAGATACACATTGTATTTTTACAAATCTGCTTAAAATATTAAAAGATGTGCTTTAAATGATTAGAAATAATAAATACCGATTCAAAATGAGAGAATGAAAAAAAAAGGAGAGAATGGTTCAAACAAGTAATTACTTTGGAATAGGTCTACTGTATATTTGGTAGTTCACCGTCTGAAAAAGTACCGACTTTACTAAACCCAATTTCTCTTAACAGTAACTTATGCCTTTAAAAAAAAAGTCTTCAAAAATTCGCAATTAAGAAGAAAAAAAGGAAATTAAGCAATTTAAGGGGAAAAAAGAGAAGACGACTGGAAACGGAAGGAGACTGAGAATAATTAAGAAGCATTAAAAGGTTTAAACCTTTCAACGAATATAAATGAATTTAAGAGGAAATGTCATTTAGGCAGCTTAATTAGAATTAGCTATAATAAAATCGAAATGGAATTTAGCAATATAGACAGTAATGGAAATAAGTAGTATTCAGCACGATTTTGTCGCTGAAAATTAAGACCTATCGTTTTCGTATAACAATTGAGCAATGTGTAAAAGAAAATTAATTGCCAAGCTATGCATATGTATTATACATTAGCCGTTACACATACATAGTAGAACCTCCTTTATCCATTATGGTAGTTTGAAAAAAATCGAATTATTTAATTCGGAATCGCGTTGCCTCTCAAAAGCTGTAATTTTGTATGCCCAATTGGGGAAAAATATTTAAAAAAAATCTACGTTGAAATCTACAGTTCTATTCTTCTACATGATGCTGAAAGTTTAAAAAATGTTGCTAAAAATTGAATTTTAAATAATAAAATTATTTTTTTAATATTTTTGTAAGGCCATAACTGTTAGTACATAACTCAGTTTGAACCTAAAAAAGTATTTTATAGCTTTTACATAAAATCTTTCGTTTGTCCATACACCTTAAATTGGGCTAAAATCTGAAATTTGAAGTCTAATTTAAGGCGTACGCACGAACTAAAGATTTTATTTTAAAGCTATAAAATATATTTTAGGTTCAAAATATGCTTTATACTGACAATTTATTCCTGTTGCGTTATGAAAATAAAGAAAAACTACTATTTTTTTTTCATTTTCTGAAAAATTCAATTTTTAACATTTTTTCAAACTTTTAGCCTCACGCGCGAACTGAAAATGTCAACTCAGATTTTTTTTTTAAAATTTCCCCGATTGAGGATACAAAACTACAAATTTTGAGAGGTAACGCGATTCCGATTTAAAAAAAAAAATCGCTTTTTTTCCGAACCACTCTATTATTTATCACCCGTTTATCCGGATCAAATTTGTAGAGTTAGAAAAAACATATTCTTTCAAATGATAATTCTAAATTAGGACAGCAAGAACGGAACTTTAAGCATGCCCAAAATTCGCCCGTTATTTTGATTAAATACACAATTTCTTCTTAGGTCGTGCAAAAGATTAGTAATCTAATGAACAACATGACGTATTTGGAGTGTCTCTCCGATACTACAGCAGCTGAACTGTAAATGATTAAGTGTTTGAGAGTAATACTTCTATGTGATTTTGTCGCAAAGCATCGCTTTCTGCTGATATAAAAGATAAACCCGCTTATTTATAAATGTGTTTTACTTATTCCACGGATTATCTCGGAGTTTCGTTTATCCGGAAGACTTTTGGTTCCAGTTAGTCCGGATAAACAAAGTTGTACTGTAATTCAAATTTTTTTTGAATTTTTGAAAATATTAAACTGTGTAACATAAAGATTATAAAAACAACCACACTTAGGGGATGGTGGTCCAAAGCGGGTTGGCCTTCGTATTCCCCCCCCCCCCATGGTGTGTAAGCGGCGATGTATACATACGTCGTGTTAGCATGAACACCCCCGAGTTTTAATCAGTCCCAGCGAAGCAGCAGTGAAGCGGCATGTTGCACCCAGGCTTAAAATAAAAAAATGATACATTTCTAAAAAAAATGAAGTTTTGTAACTTGTGATTAGCCGAAGACCAGCTTATTTTTCTGATTGTCAATAATATTACGTTTTTCTGACACCATCCATCTACAAACTACGATAGTCGTTTCGTGTAATTCTTTTTTTAAGTTTAAGATAATAATAATTGAAATAAAAAAACCTGCCTTCGGGCAAAGCGGATATAGGGTTTAAATATATATTTATGTATAATTTCTTGACTCTTGTGTCGACTTAGATTTTCCATTTCATTTGGATACGTATGATTTAGAAAAGCCATTTTTTAGGATAGAAATTAATTTGCCTGTTAATTTTATCAGTTAGTTCTTTATGTTTTATAAACAATTGTGCTGACTTTAAATTGGATAAGTCCAACTTTTATATATATATTTTTTATAACGGCAGGTAGCTAGTCAATTATTTTAATCATTTATAACTTCATATTTGATTGGCAAATGTACCAAATCACAATTAGATAAGCTTACCCACTTTGGGCTCCCTGGTAGTTCAAAGCGGATTTTTCAAATGTTTGTAAAGTTTGATAATAAATATAAGTTGTGTTTGAAAAAATGCAAAATCAATTTTTATTCTGAAGTTCAAGAACCCTAAAACTGAAATTGTTGCGATAAAAATCCAAAAACTACAATTTTCGAACGTTCTTCGAAAACCTGACCGCTTAGGACCACCCTCTCCTATTGACTATACAGTTTAGACTTTTGTTGATTCAGAACCTCACATGTTCTTAGAAGCTTTGAAATGCAGTGCTTCTTTCAGTAAGTTCTACTTTCAGTTCCTGTATAGTCAATAAAATAAGCAATAAAAAATAAATACACAAAATAAAAATAGTAAATAAATAAACAAATACACAATAACTTAACAATAATGATAATTTAGAGCCAGAAAATACTTTAATTTTCCAAGTAATTAGTTTTATTTATTTATTTATTTATTTTTGTTTTTGAATCGCAGATTTCCAAAAAAAAGTGTGTCCTGGAACTTCAACCAAATTTTTTGTTTTATTATATGTCTCCAATTTATATGACATACCCAAAAATTCAAAAAAAAAAAAAAAAACCCCGTCCCGTAAAAAAAATTTAAAATATCGCTAATGGTCCCAAATCACTAAAGCTTGCTTCGAAATAACAAATACCACGTGACTGTTTGTGATGGAAAGAAGATCCTTTTTTTGTTTGTTTTCTTCTTTATCATTTAGTGTTTTTTTTTCGAGAAATTAAGTATTTTATACCTTGAAACAATATTCGTTTTAAATTAATTATTAGTTCCATCTGTTAAACTCAGATTTTCAGATCATTCGTTAGTATTAACATCATGCAATTTGGGTTACTAATTTTGGAATATTATGTTTTTACATTATTATCTTTAGAACGTTCTTTCAACTCGTTTCGAGTTTTTGTATTATACAAGTGATTACTCCTCGGTATTGCAACGATTTCAGATAATTTTTAGGATTTTAAATATTTATTTTAAGTATAATATTTATAAGTACAAAAATAACACCGGTAAATCAAAATAGAATAATAAAAGTTGAACTGCAGTACATAAAACTATCTTCAAAGAACTAATTAGGGGAGAGTGAGGCACAGTAAAAGGAAAAATATAAAACTGAAGAAATTTGGAACTTGAAATCTATGAGAAAAGTTTTAGGGTGGATTTGTAATGCAGCTGAAGTATACACACTTTTGAGACACAACACATTTCATTTTTTGAGATAATGTTAAAAAAGGAAACGAAAAATGTTGTCTTACTGTACCCCTTGCATGGAATAGAATGAGACAGCATGTGATGCTGAGTGAGACCGCTTACAAGGCACAGAGAGACAGCATATAGGGTGAAGGAAAACATAATATGTTCAACGCTTAAAACATTATGAAAAAAAGATTCAGGTTTCATTTTACATCTAAATAAAAATTTAATTTTGTAACCACAAAAAAAGATTAACTACCCTTTGCACCATTTCTTTTCGTAGTAGCTGTTTTTAACAATTAAATATATTTATTCGGAACGGATGCAATATCTGGTACATATGGTCAAATAAAAAGTCAAAATGGTTCTACTTTTACGCAAAAAAACTAATGTACAAGTTTCTTATTATCAACTACCATTAGAACACTTCCAACATAAAAATATTTCTGTTTGATGGCGAATTCTATCAGAACAAAGTGCCCTTCAAGTGTCTCACAATCTAGCTCTTCAAACCCAGACAGTAGATTTTCGCACAAGTCAAAATGTTTTGATAAAATATCAGATCTCCCTTTTATTTTTTCTACCTCATCTGTTGCCTCAAATAAACCTATATTGCTTCTATACATTTCTTTCATTTCTCTAATTTTCATATTTTTTCTTTTAAAATTTGTTTTCCATGCGTATCACTTGCAACGATACTTTTACCCTTTTGATGCTCTTTCTTCATTGCTCAACCTTTTTTTCTCTTCTCGGTTTTTTAATGTCTTCTGAAACTCTAAATACCAAAGGAAACACTCACTGCGTACAATAGAACAAGAGGGCTCTTTTGTATCAGTTTTATCTATAATATGCAGATGATTTTGATCTACTTTATCTGAAATGCCACTTGAAATCAGAAGGTTAGTTAAAAAAATTTTTTTTATCTAATCGTCAGAAAATGTCCCTGTTTTCGCCTTACGTGGTTTCCTTACGTACCCTGTTTTCAAAATTTCATACCTGTAAAGTAAAAAAAATAATAACAGCAGCTTGAAAACTCTAATTTTTTTAAAATAAATTTAAAAAAAAACATCCCTTTCTAATTAAAGTTCAGGATGGGGCACAATGAGACAGTGTTACCCTGCCCCATCTACTGCTGTCTTACAATTCCCCACTCTGCTTTTTTCTTTTGATTCAACATTTTAAGGAGTTAAGTTAAATCCCATCCTAAATGTTTTGAATGATGATTGGCTGCATAGGTAGAACAATGAAAGTGGTTAATTGGCACAGTTTAAGTCATAAAAGAAAATGTTATGAATCTAGACATGCGAGAGTTAAAGGAAAAAACATTCTCAAATCAGAAAAATTACGATCATTTGATTGCAAGCTCAAGCAACAACTTCATACCCCAGTTTACACACGACCAATTACTGCAGCTTCATGGATACCTAGCACCATTAACCAATTATAATTAAAAATCCAATTATTATTATTAAAAATTTAGTTCCGGCATCCATATTTACTTTTAGTTTTCTCGTAGGCGCTAATGCTAAGAGGTTCGAACTGTTCAAAATTGAACAGAAAGTTGTTCAAATCGAGTTTTCTATACATGATCTTCATCAAGAGTTTGAGTCATACAATAAAACTTGTTTAATATAAATTCGCCTCTAAATGCGGGATTTCATTTAAGTTTTTTGAACTGTTCAAAATTGAACGAACAATTGTTCAAAAGCTTGTGCGAATCGGACATTCATTCAAAATTTTTAGAAAGAGGGATGGGGGAGCGGGGCAGGCAAACCGACGGACACATTTTCCGCGTCTCAATACCTTATTTTTCATTTTTTATTTTCTGACATATTTTTCAATTACAATCGAAATCGCTTATAGCGAGCCCCATTTTAACGAGAACTCGGATTTAGCGAGGAAATCAAAAGATTTGGATATTGCAATGATAGGTCTATTGGAACAAAACTCGCTTTTAACGAGCGAACCCTGCTTAAAACGAGAAATATTTTTGTAATTCATAAAATGTCTGTTGGTTTTCTCCTCAAAAAAGATTATTCTATTTTTGAAAAATTCCATTAACATTTTGAATTAACGAAATTTAGATATAAGATAAATGAGAACGAGTGATGACACGGCCTTTTTTTTTTTGAAATTCGCGAGGAGGAGCATTTTAAAATTATATATTTGTGGAAGAGAATGTTCTAAAATATACTTCTGAGGATAATGTAGCTGAAAGTTAAGAGAGAGAAAAAAATGAAAGCGCGCGCGCGCGCGTGACCACTATAACGACAAATTTGAAGACTTTGAAGTTTAATAGCCTTCGACATACTTGACTTCTAAGGTGTAGAAAAACTTCAATCTATTTTGTAGCCATGGATGCAAAAGACGATGTTTTTCGGACCCCACGTTCCTCAAAAACAATAACAAGAAAGAGACAATAAGACGGTTTACATCAAATAACCACCTTCTTAGGTACAGTACAGAATGTAAAAATAACAAAACAGGCGTGTGTGAGTTTTAATGATTTTTTTCACGAACCCGTTTTTTACGAGCACTCGGTAAAACGTTCAAATTTCGTGGCACCTACAAGCTTGTTTTCAGCGAGTTCGACGGTATTTTATTTATTTTTTGACTTTTTAGTTTTTAGTGATATTTTTAAGGTGCATTAAGCCTTCTATCATACTTTTTTCACCTTTCTTTGAAGTTTTTTGAAAAAGTAGGCTAAAAACGAGAAAATATGTATTTAAGAAAAATTTTAATTATTAAAGAATCTCATAAACGTGAAGATAAGTTTTTATCGTCTGCAAACTTTAACAACCCGCCGTTGACCCAAAACGTTCCAAAAAAAAAAAGGAAAAATAAGATAATAAAAGATTTATTGTTTACGAAAAAAAGCCGCGGTGGAATTAGGGAAAGATTGTTATAACTTTTCAAAAGAACAAGAGCTAGTGAATAGTTTGAGATGGGGGAAAGCTTAGCTAATTGAAGCTAAAATACTTATAAATAAAATCCTAATTGTTTTATAAACAACAAAACAATTCTTAAGTAAAAAATCCGTGCTATTAAAAGTGGCACAAAGCTTTTAAATCCACAAGAACGTTTTTGCATCAAATTTACCGAACCAACTGACTTTTTAAACTGCTTTTTAATGAATACCTGTATTTTAGTCATGTAAAGATGAGACTGGACTGAAATATACGTTAAAATGAAGTAAATGGTGAATTAAAAAAAAAAAAAGTTTAAAAATCTGCTACTGCGTGTGTATTATGTGGACTTTTAAACATTTTAAGAGTACAATTTAAAGCTACCTTTACACATTTTAAGCATTAAAATTAAACGATATGAATGACATGTATGATGTAAAAAAGCTGAATGATATTTTGTCATCGTTTAAGCATTTCTTTGACGTTACAACGCAATATGCTTCAATTTACATTTTAACCGAAAATTTTTCTGAAAAATCTAATATTTTTAGAAACGAAAATACTTAGAGCTTTTTACAAATTTATTGGCCGTTATCGAAAATAAATGCGATTATGCTAATTTGTCCTATTACGAATGTCAAAACATTACGACAAAACTTGATTACAAAAAGCTACACGCTAACAATAAGCAAAATAAATCTTGCAATTGCAAACACTTTATTAACTAGTATCTTTAGAAACGTTGCTCTTAAAGCCAATCAGTCATTTATCATTGGCTATCCGTGATGCAGTAGAGCAAACACAAATCAGATAGCTAATAATGGCCTAGAAGACATCCACACAACAAACCATTATGCAATAACAGTCTCTAGCATTTCTTGTTGAATATATCTAAAAGCTTTCTGAGTAGAGATAATGAAGATTCTGTTCTCAGACATACAGTATATGCTTTATTTTATCTGTTTGGGATGAGTAGAATGCTGAAAATAGAAGTTTTGTGACGCAAACAAGGAAATGATAAAAGGAATAATCATTCATAAAGCTAAATTCAGTTGCTTACGTCAATATGTTTCAGTGCACAAAATGCTAGGATACTGATGTGAAAAAAGGTAATGATGTTTTTTATGCTAGATTTAAAAACGATCATCTTAAAAAAGCTTTATTTTTAACTTATGAATATGTCGGGTATATTTAGAATTAAATAGTGTCACAAAACCAGCATTCAAATTGCCTTTTAAAATTTAGGAATGTTGCGTTTTAAGCGATATTTATGCGCCTTGCGCCTTGTAGTTCCTATTCTAGTTAACATGTATTAAGTTGCAACATTTTTTGCAGTTGTAACTTACTACATGCTTTATTCTTTCTATTTGGGATGAGTAGAATACTGAAAATAGAAGTTTTGTGACGCATACAAGGAAATGATAAAAGGAATAATCTTTTATAAAGCTAAATGCAGTTGCTTACGTCATTATGTTTCAATGCTGAAATACTAGGAAACTGATACGGAAAATGGTTATGATGTGTTTTATGCTAGACTTAAAAACAATCTTCTCGGAAAAGCTATATTTTTTGACTTATAAATACGTCGAATATATTTATGATTAAATAGTATCACAAAACCAGCGTTGTAATTGCTTTTTTAAAAGGAATATTGCATTTCAAACGATATGTCTTAGCATGACGCATTGCAGTTCGTAATCTAGTTAACATGCACTAGTATTAAGTTGTATTTATTTTTTAGACCTCGCAAATAATCTTAAACTTCAATTAATTTCAGACAACCTGACTAGTCTACCTCTTTATTGAACTGAAATCATAGCTTATTTTATGAAAGAAAAATTTATAAAAGAAACGATATTGCTTCTATATACAATGACTCCCAAAAGTGTTCGTACACCTACGACTTTCAATGAAATAGTCCCTTATCCATTGGTTAGAACTTATATTTTGGAATAGGTATTTTATTATAAGATCTATGATCTATTTTTAACAAAACTGCATGAAAACTTTTAATAAAACATTAAAACTTAATTTTTTAAAAATCAAAAACCAAAAAGTGCCGGAAATTTTATCTTACAAAAGTCTTCGTACACTTTGAAAAAATGTCAAAAAATTTGTAAATAATCTAACGTTTTACTAAGTTATTATTTAGTAGAATATCACGCAGTAGCAACAACAGCTTTTAAACGTCTGGGAATAGATTTCATTGTTTTTTCTTTCTTTTTTTGTGCAATTTCTGAGTAAGTATTTAGCCGCACTTCGAGTCTTACTGTTTCTAGTTCGCTTTTTGTTTGACTGGTGTATTTTCGCAATCAAATCACCAGATATTTCTAAATATGTTCCATTAAGTTCAAATCTGGCTATTTTCTAAGATTATAAGGACAAATTTTGAGGCTCCAAACGCAAACGTGTGCTTTTTATCGTTATTTTGATAAAAAAAACAAAGTTGTTTCTGAATACCAAAATTTGGGCTAATAGTTTAAAATCGGTTTTTAAAATATTTAAATGAACAGCATGATTAATTATTTCATCAAAAAATTCCAAATTTCCAAGTCCTAATGCTGAGATGCACCCTCATACAAGAACACCTTCACCGTCCTGATTAACTGATCCAACTAAGTTCTTAAGATTAAATTCCTCATTTTTTTCTCCCATTTACAATTATACAATAATTTAACCCAAAATGATGAATTTATTTTCATCTATAAGTGAGACGTTGTTCCAAAACGTTTTGAGCTTATTTATCATTTTTTTTACGACGGAAAGCGTAAGCTTACTGTTTTTCGCACGAACAAGAAAATTTCTGCGGGAAGAGGTCCCATTTAATTCAGCTAATCAGAGAACTTGGCGAACAATTTTAGGTGAAAATTAAAAGTAAAATGTTTCATTCAATTCTGCAGAAACTTTTTCAGCTCTGAAATGTGTATTTTTAATATTTTTTAACTGTAAACCTCCGATCACGCATTGTTAACTTTGCCAGTTGACCTTTTCTTACCTTGTTTTCAATCCAATTCTTGTCTTTAAAGCATTTTATCAAGCACTTCTCTATAGAATGATATAAATTAACCAATTTAGAGACATTTCAAACCATTTTACGGCTACTGTGAGGGAAAAAAAATCAAATTTCGATTCGTGTTTTTTGTTTACTACGTATACTTGTAATATACTACGTATATTTAAAAATAATAATCAAAATATTAGGGAATAAATAATCAAAAAATTAAAGGCAAATGACTTTACAGTGTCATTACAATGCAAAAATAATAAAAAAAACCACATATAATAATTTTAACTATGACTTTATTTGAAAATATTTCAGTGTACGAATACTGTTGTGGCGTATTTTTCCTCTCTCTCTTTTTTTTTTGACAAATTTCAAAAATAAAATCTGGTTATATTTTGAAAAAAACTACTTGGTCTTATTCAGAATGGCATAGGAATGGTGTGGAAAAAAATTGGACTTCAAATTCGAATTCAGTTTTGCGCTGTTTTGGTTTTACTACAAAATTTCTAGTTGTACGAATACTTTTGGGAGCCACTAAATATATTTTTTATTATTATAAAAATACTTCTCTTATTTTGCTCCAGTACATTGCTAAATACTTGTAAACTTTCTACTAAATTCAATAAAATAAAAAAATACTAATATACTAAGTATTTTTCTAATAAAAAGGTATCCGTCAAATGATAATGCTGTGCATTTCTAATATATGCTTAGGTGAAAGTTGAGAAACTTAGATTTTTCCTATTAAACATTAAAATACAATAATGCAAACCATAAAGACTTAAATTACTAAAGTTGAGGGCTAATATTACTACATGTCTTGCTGTGAATAATTCACACAGCCTTTTTAATGATGCGTTAGTTGCATAAAATAATTAAGCAAGAGTTGTCAAAAATCTCGTAAACAAATATTCAAGACACTTAAAAGTATGAATAATTACCTTTATGTGACTAGACAAAATTTTATAATGAGGGAGAGCAAGCTACTCCATAAATAGTTTTGGCACAAAAATAGAAGAATACGGGCATTTAATGAAACATCTATTCCCAAGTACTCTAGGTGTCAGGGGAAAATAATATATGAAGACGTTGAGTGCTTTTGATACTTATTGGGAAGTATCACTGGTTTTGGAAAATCTTTTAAGATTCAAGCTTACATTTTGAAGAGTTTTATGATAGAATAACGGCATATATATCATATTTTTAAATGCAAACTGAGCATGAGGAAAACTGCGTTATAGTGTATAAAGATGCAATAATAACAGGGTTACATAAGTAGTTTCTCATGTTTATACTTTCATATTTTGTTTAGTTTGGTTTAAGAGTCATTCAAAACGTTAAAATTGTGAGTACAAAGCACAGTTTTTGAAGTAAAGTTTTGTGTTAATAAAATAATAAAAATTATTATGAAGGGATAAGACAATATAAAAAAAAAAAAAATCTCCTTTGGTTAAGGCAGCAGAAATAGATACCTCACGTTTTCTGTTTTTTAACCACATCTCGCTCACTTTGTCATTTTTGATTGCATTCCATTTTGATTCCATATTTTATAATAGAAGTGTTTTGTTTTTATAAGTTTTATGATAATTAGGTTCAAGACATCAATAATATTGTTCATTTCATTAGTTGTTCGTATATTGCTCCCTCAATCATTACTTTTACAATATTTATTTCTCTATGTGATTTGTTATACATATTTTCACAAAATAACTCCCAATAACACCTAAATGGGCAACCAACATAAATAGTTTAAGTGAAAGACACTGGCTACCAGGTGACTGTGAAATTGTTATTAAAAACCTACTTGAAGATGACATTTCAAAGACATTGTTTTTCAACTCTGAAAACATGATGCGTATGGTTCTGAAATTGCAGGTCAGCACGAAAAGGTAACGAGAATGCATAAAGTGTAGCTGAAAATTCAATAGCACATTGATCATAAGTGTAGAACGATTAGAGTGAGCTTTAAATTTTGTTTTTTTAATTCGTGGTAAAAAGAAAAATTTCTAAACTACGTCGAAAGTTTCTCTTCCGTTAGGCAATTATTTCAAATGAATAATGAATACCCTTGTCCAGCCATTACACAGTTTTTATAAGTACGAAAGTCATTAACATGTTGATGAAGCTGCACTACAAAATACATAAATAAATAATTTAAAAAATAATAATAAAATTGACTAAAATCCAAAATTCTTTTCTTGTTTTTCCAGTTTTGAAAATTGTTTTGTTAAAAAACTTACGGGATTGATTTAGAAGTCTTCCACTTGTTTAGTTATCGGAATAAATTTCTAATAAGTCGAAATTTATTTACTTGTGTCTCTGAAGAAAGTCCATTTCTTTAAATTTGACTTTCCTTAATATGACACACACTCTGAAGTATAAACCTTATTCTCAAGTCAATATTATCAGTATGACTTCGACACAAAATTTTTATCATAAGCCAATGAGCAACTGAAAGCTCATTACTCCGCTTGGAAAAAAAATGGTATACGGAGAATAGGGGAGGGTGGCCCGAAGCGGGTAAGCTAACGAAGAACGCTCGAAAGATGTAGCTTTTGTATTTTTATCGCAACAATTTCGGTTTTATTTCCCAGGAAGGTTCGTGAACTTCAAAATAAAAAGTGATTTTTGCAGAATTTCAAACTCATTTTTTATCTGTTATCAAATATTACTTGAAAAAGGAGGGCTTAAAGCGGGTAAACTTAACTAATTGTGATTTGGTGCATTCGTCAATAAAATATGAAATTATAAATGATTAAATTAATTGACTAGCTAGCTGAAATTAAAAAATGTTTAAAACATTTATACTTATCCAATTTAAATTGAAAATCTAAGTCAGCATGCTTATTTATAAAACATGCAGAAATAACTGTTTAAATTAACAGACTAACTAATTGTCATCATGAAAAATAACTTTTTTAGGTATACTAATTCTATTTGAATAGAAAATCGACGGCAGCAGATGCGCCAAGTAATCATACATAAATACATAATTGAATCTTATGATCTCTTTGCCCTACCCGCCTTGACCGAAGGCAACATTTCTATTTCAAAAATAAAAACGTTAAATTTAAAAAAGAAACAATCAAAATGACTATCGTAATTTGTAGGTGGATGGTGTCAGAATAACGTAATGTTATTGACATTTAAAAAAATAAACTGGTATTCGATTAATCACAAGTTACATACCTTCAGGCTTTTTTTTTTAGATATGTGTCATTTTTCTTATGTTAAGCCTGGTTACGCCATGCCGTTTCACTGTTGCTTCGCTGGGACTGATTAAAGCTCGGGGGTGTTCGGGTTAACACTACACACACACATGAATCGCAGCTGGCACATCATGCGGCGGCATACGAATGCCTACTCGCTTTGGGCCATCCTGACTTACACAAGATAAAAGCTGAAAGGCTTATGTATCGTCAAGAAATATACTGACATAAGTAATTGAACTCTAGCACTCTTGTCTAAGTATTCCTAAATCCCTGCTGGAAAACCAACCTTGATTTGAGTGTCAGCGTTCTTTAAACCCTGTTTAACTTTCGAACTTTCGATTAAGATCAAAGTGTAAGGGAAACATTTAAAAGCATTTGTGTTAGAGTAACTTAAACGAAAAGTCTCTAAACGACAATGCCTTGTAAACATTAAACCTTAAAAATTGCAATACAGTTAGGAAGAGCTTCTTGTGGCCTGATCGGTAAGAAGTAGGACTCGTAACTGGAGGGTTCCAGGTTCGATGCCAGCCGATCGTAGATCCTCTGTGTTCTCTGATGATGAAATGACTAGGTTAGATATGTCAAGGTCATTAAGTGCTCAAAGTGAATGAATACCTCTGGGGGTGCTCAACAAGGAGTTGTTCGACTTCTGGTTTGGATTTAAACTACCGAAATGTTGATAGATTCTGCTTCCGTCGATCATGTGCTGCCTGCGCTAAATTAGACTTCCTCCTCAGCGGTGCTCTGTAAATAAAAGCAGTACTTCTCCGCCTTAAACTAAATAGCATTGCATACTCGGATTCGGATACCTAAGTGGTTTAAACAACAGCAGAAGAGCATCTTGGACAATTAAGCGTCTTCTAACTACTGTCCGTTACGAGTCAATGTTCGATTTCATCAATGGTTGAGAGAAAGATTATTAGCCAAAACAGGTCTAATATAATAGGAATGTTAAATTCCTTTTCATTTGATTGCCAATTTGGTGCAATGACTTGAGATACTGGATCATTAATTACCTGGATCCCCCTTGATAAGCAGATAAAGAAGTTAAAAATTAGTTCATAAGAATTAATAACTTATCCGTTGAATAATAATAATTAATATGTTACCAGTGTAGAAAAAGGTTATGGCAACGCAACGTTCCACTCATTCCAGCAAACTATTCTTGTTTTTCTACAGAGTTCACAAACATGTTAAACATAAGAGTCGATAAACAATTCAAATAAATGAAACAATTTACATAATTAAAATTTTTAAGCAAATATCAGTAGAAACATAGCATAAAAAATCTGAACTTTGTATGGGAATCACAAATATACATAATACATAAAGAATATTTATTTTCCAATCAGCATCTGGCATTTATGTTAAACAGAACAGTGTCCAATACTTTAGAAACTAGATGCATTAGGAAATTAGTTTCTCTTAATTAATGCAACTACTAGTCCGAAAGTTTTCAGGTAACGCCCACAACAGTAAAGGCAATAACATTCAAACAAAGGTACCAGGAGCATTTATTCAGTAAGCTACAATGCAGCATTTCGTGCAATAACAAAATAAGAAAGCACACTTACGTTATGAATTCAGAGATAATGAAACAGTTCATATTTTCTCCTGATAGGTTAACTAATTACCATCAGGCGTCTGATGTACGAAAAGAAAACAATATTTAAAATTCGTATAAAATAAAAATTTTGGGGCTTTTGTGCTATTTTAAATTTTATTTTTTTTATTAATTACTTAGGGGATCAATCCTAAAAAAATAACTTGATTTAATGTCAATAAAAATGTAGGAGTTTAACTTATTTCATTTGTAGGAGAATAGTTTGCTTCTGTATCAAAAGTGGTTGGTTTCTGCCCATATAAATTTCTCTCCGTATTTATTTTCTATTTCCAAAACTCTATGTTGAAGATCATTTACTCGTAATGATGTGGACAATTTATTTTTGCTGACGGTGCCTCAAAGAAATAAAACAATATATCTTCGCTGGGAGCTACAATAGGATGGGTATCTTATTACTATTTCTGAGCTTTGATATCTTACTGTTACTCTGAGGTGACGACACGCTGAAAATAAATTGACAAACACATTGTTGATGAAGTACTAAAAGTGTAACTAAAGGTGTGTTTCTTAATCAGGTGTAGATGTACCTGAAGGCATACGCGTAAATCTGTAAGGGGCACGGGATTTAATACCTAAAAAAGTAAACAAAATTGTATAATAATGATTTTATTTATTAATGCTACAAATATGAGTATTATCGAGTGATCCTGCATTGAAACAAAAGCTCTTTTAATTTCTCTACGGGTGTTGAAAAATAACTTAAGAACCAGCAGCCATAGCTGAGAAATATCTTCTAGGATTTGCAACAACTTACTTCAACGAAAACGGATTTTTGAGATTAACTTACCTGAAGAGTTTATCATTGAGGGATGATTCGTGGATGTACTTGCCCAATCTAGGGTCAAAAGTTTTTGAATTTTGGAAACAAACAAGCCCGACCTTCTCACTGATTTTTGCATGAAACATTTTTGAGTTTAATGTCTGAATTTTCCTTTTTTAAAATAAAACATGAATTAATGTTTTTGAATCTTTAATTTAACTTACCTATATGTAATTTAACTTTAGTCGCTTTACTGATATATGTAAGAGGCTGTGAATAAATGATGTCACACTTCATATCACAAAACTCACAATTTTATTAAGCTCTCTAAACTTGACTTGATTTTTGGACCAGCCCATCGTTAACATAACACAATTTATATCAACTAAAATGTTTTTGGGGGAACGTGCACAGTTAAGTATACACAGAAAGAGATACGTGGACTGAAAAAGGTTAAGAACTCATGACTTATATACGTGGCTATACTATATTTCCATACAACTGGAAATACATGTATATCTATATATATAAAAATCTCGTGTCACGATGTTTGTTCGGGGTAAACTCCGATACTACTCAACCGATTTTTCTCAAATTTCATACCTATGTTTCATTTGATCCAACTTAAAAGATAGGATGGTTTTTATAATTTTTTGTTGCAAATTTCATATTAATTATGCAATAATACTGTGAATTAATTGTTTAGTTCTAAAAATTCTTAATAGATGGCGGTGTAAGTTAATTAATCGATATAACTAACATCGTATGACTTACTGCTAAAAACACTATGATAAAAAATCTCAGAAATGTTGCTTAGAATTTCCATATAACAATTCCGGATATTACAGGTTATTATTCACTTCTTGAGAAAATCAACTATATTTTTCAAAACGTTTCCTTGAATTGTTACAAATTGCAGATTTCACACCGTTGTGAAAAATATTTTTCTCCACCAGTATCAAGATTAACTAAGCGTATTTAATAGGTGTATCGGTATCAGAGCGACTACGGTTTGTCCAGATTGACTCAACACCCAATGAGTGCGAAAAGATATCTGGATCACGAAACTTTGCAAGAATTGCAGAGGAGTTACATTCCTGATACCTGCTTGAGAGTCTGTCTTCGCGTTGGCAATGCGTGCATTAATGCTTTGAGAGCTTTCTTAGAAAAGCAGGAAGGTTCCAGGCTATTATATTAAACCTGCGTTAGGCTTCTCTGAAGGTGCCAGAATCATAACTGCCTTTAACCAAGAAGACTACTGAATTCTTCAAAAATTACTCCAGGTTAATTTCAGGAAGGTTATTGAATTTAAGCGGAAAACAGTTATTTTCTTTTTTTTGATGCCCAAGAAATTTTTAGTATCATTAATTCTTGCAAAGATACGTTCGCAACAGAAAATTGCAGTGACAATTGCATCGTCAGGCATTGCTGCTACATTTTTTAGATGGTAGACGAACAGCACATTCAGCTTTAAAGTTGCCTATTAGATATTCATAACAAACAAAACGCAATGCATAGCATTAAAGAAAAAAAACGTGGAATAGCTGTAGTGTTACAAGAGAGTGAAATTATAATTTGGGATAAGTGTACTATGGCTCATGAGTAAAAGCATTCTTTCGAAGCACCTCATAGGATTGTGCAAGATTTGAACGGCAACGATAAACTTTTAGGCGAAATTGTCTGAATACTGTCTGGGGACTTCCGGCAGACATTACCAGTTATTCCGATGAAATCAACGCATGTTTGAAACAATCGTTTTTATAGCGTTATGTCGAGATAATGCGATTGGCCATGAACATACGAGTATAAACGCAAAATAATCTAATCGCACAAGTATTTTGAAAGCAATTGCTGGGTATTGGAAACGGTGAAATTGAACTGTATCAAAATATACAGTACAACAAATAGCCAGACAATTTCTACACTGCCGTTGAGACGAAAAGTGAACTAATTGAGAGTTTATTCCTAGATAAATTTATTTGTTTTAATCATAATGTTTTGTAGCAGTTTTGTATTCGGTAAACATTCCCGAACAGACAGGAATATTTGTGGATCGTCAATTGTCGACTGTCGAATACATATCCCGATGCATGTCGCAAATTGTATTTATTGGTCGCACAAAGTCATTGGGAGTTGACACTTTCTAATGCAGGTTTGACATAAGGAGAAACAGTATTCGTCAACTGTTTAAAACAACTTTGATGACATAATAGCCAACACAATCATCATTTCTGTGGAGAAACTATATAACTTTTACGTTTGAAGACGTATTTCATAAAGTTTAACAAACACACAAATGTCCAAATCCAGATTTTACACCAGAGATGAATATGAAGCTTTAGTTTTAACTGAAGGTTTTTGCGTTTCAATTTCAAATTTGCCCCTTAGTTATTATGATACGCCGTCACTTGATAGTTGGGCCACCGACTTAGTTAACACTAATTTGCAAAGTATAACAATAGAGCAATGACGCTGTCTTAACTACAATTATTGCGAATAATGAGCCATTACTGACGGCTGGAAAAAAAAAGCTCCCCAATGATGCTGAACAAGCCTATACAGTTGTCGATGAAAACAAAGCAGTAAACATTCCAACTGAATTTTTAAATTCCCTGGATACACCAGGAATGCGACTACACGATTTCCGGTTGAAAATTGGCTCAACAATTTGTTCATTTTTCGCGATTTAAATCCACCTAAATTACGCAACGGTACACGTTTCTTCATCAAAAGTCAACAATTTTGACGGGAAAGTTTAAAGGAGAAATGTTTGTGTTGCCACGTAATCCATTAATAGCGTCATAATTTTCAAACACATTTGAAAGGCTTCAATTTTTGATTCGTTTAGCTTTTGCAAAGACCACAAATAGATCTCAAGAACAAACAATGTCTTATTTCGGTTTGGACTTGAAACATAAATATTTCTCTCATGGACAACCATATATTGCCTACTCACAAGTGGAAAGTTATCATACTTTTTCTATTAGCAAAAGACTGGTTAAGCAAGAACATTGTGCACAACTTAGTGCTTAGACAGTTTTCAGTTTTCAAATAATAGAAACAATAGATCGAAGTCAATGTTATCTACTTCATTAAAAAAATTTAATTTTTATATGTTTTTAATTTAGTTAGTGTATTTTGTAAAGAAGTTATTGATTACAAACTATAGAGAAAGCAGAGGTGAATAAAATGCAGTGTAGAATCTAAAAGTGTGTGGTGGTTTACGCTTAGTTTCTACATTCGGTTATTTTACAATCAGTTTCGATATTTATTATCACTTTCAAGTTATTTTTGCTTTTTTTTTTTGGCCGAAGTCATACTTACAAAATTTACTAAGCGTAAGTATAGTGCTTTTTCCATAGAAAATTTAGTTAGTACTTACTGAATTCAATAAGTACTTTCTTCAGGCTGCACTGTAAAAAAAAAATCCGAAACGTTACAGAGTAAAAATTTTCGATACTTGCTTGCAGTTCTGGCTAAGCTTTGGCTATGTTTGCATTACTGCTTATAGAAGTTTCTTAATAAATCAGAAAGGTGCTAAGTTTTTTTTATTTTTTATCCCTTCCTAAGTTTACACTAAAGTTCCAGAAACACGACTAGCTTCAAACGGAAGATCTTCGAATTTTTCAAGACACTTCCGAGATAATTTCAGGAAGTTTATTAACTTTTATCGGAAAACTTTCCGGGCTTTGGCATGAAATGTTACTGGCAGAAATTGACCACATCAGCTGCCCATAATTTTCCCATAACATTCATGAATCGTTTTTACATTGAATCACGCCAATTGTCAATCTCATATGTTTTAAAATCGGCTATACTATTTTAAGCTCTATTAAAAATATTTATTTGATTCTATCAAAATAATAAGTAAAAGTTTATTTTAATCCAACTTCTTTGCCACAGCAACGCGTGGCTGGGTCAGCTAGTAATAATATGAAATTTTAAATACTATTAAGTTGCTCTAATCAATTTGCTGCAACGCTTCAATTTTGTACTTGAAAGTTTTTTCTGTTAGTTAAACAACTATCATACATCGACTGATGGTCAAATCTATATTGGATCCCTACGAACCACTTGATAAGCTTAAAAAAATTCCAGGAAATACTAGAGGCATTTATCATGGAAGAAGCGTTTAGCAGCTTGTTTAACTTCAGCATTACTCCCAAAGTGCTTTCCACCAAGATTATTCTCCAAAGCCGGAAACAGATGGTAGTCTGTAGATGTGTGGTCAGGACTGTGTGGCGGATATTGTAAGTGCTACCAACTAAGAATTGCAATTGGTTTTGCTTTAACATAGTCGAGTGTAGCCTCCTACTTTCATCCAACATCAGAATGCCAGTATGATTTTTCTGAATGTCTTCTTTCAATTTCGACAGTGTCACAGTTCCGTGTATTATCGTGATTTAATGTGCTTATTACGTATTTTGATGTTGTGTCGTATCTTTCGTGTCTCCATATGTTATTTATCCTTCATCACACCTCTGTGCCCAGTCGTGAGGGAAGCTTAGTATTCCACTCACCTACGAATAAACTAATTACAAACATAAGTAATTAGACGAGGCATTTTCATATAATTGTTTGCAAAACTAACTAACATGCATTTCAAAATACCTGTTAAAACTATTTTTTTTTTTATTTTCTTTTAGGATTTAAACCTAAGGAAGTTTCAACGAAATCTTATATTAATTACCTAGCACTTAAAACTCAAAATAAAGTAGTTATAAAGCGAAATTAATCGAAAAGAATGCAATTAAATTCCATGAAAGTTCGGATGATTGGATAGAATTTATAGCTCAAGAATAAATAACAAAAGAATGAGAGTGGATAGAAAAACTAAATTTAATTCATGCACTTGTTCCCGGTAAATATTTTTGAGCAATGATTATAGACAAATACATATAATCTATAATTGTTTATTTGTCTCATTTTTCCTTTTATTTTTGTAAAAAACATTAACATGGGTGGTATGTAAGAAAAAGTGCCAGCAATGAATGCTATTAGTATCTACAGCAAGTATTGCAGAGTGTTGGATCACTGATAAAACTAAAGGGTAACTCAAACTTAGCAAAGGGATTGCACGAATACAATCTTCTTATGTTTTTCCTCGCAACAGCACAAAAGTGAGGTGGTGATTTCTGAGCATAAAGAGTTCAGTACTCCAAAATTTTCTAAGATTGAATCTGTGATTTCAGTTTGATGTTAATTTCCTTTCAAATTTAATTTTGATCTTCCATTTGACAAAAACATCCGCAGATGGTAAAGGCAATTTAGAACTGAAGAAAAACCAGTAGACGACTAACAGCAATTGTTGACCATGTAAGAGCATACATGGTTTGTTGTCCTAACAACTCCGTCCAAAAGCAAATCATGAATTTAAATTGCCAAAGATGACAATATGCAAGATTAAAAGAAAACGTTTGCATATGATTCTGTACCAGTAACTTACGGCGTACTTGCTAACCAAAGTGCGAGAGGAATTAGACATAAGGATGGAAAGACGTATGACAAAACGTGCCCATATGGAATTTTTCAACCAAAACTAAGTAGATTTAAATATTTGTGATTTGTTTTAAATACAGTTGACTCTTTGTTCAACGACTTTCAAGAGACCACGAAAAATCGTTTTTAAGTAGAATGCGTCCTTAAACAGCAGCGGAGCATTTGGGACCGTTAAAATCGGCATTAAATAGATAAAGTCGTTAGATAGAACGTTGTTCAACAGAGACCCAACAGTATTCCAAACTGATCTGTTATGATATACTAATATTGAAACTAAGAATTTTTTATGGGCTCTCAGCACTTTAACATTGTTCGGTTTTGCATTATTTTAATTTGGATACATAAAATTTTAATTGATTGAGGTTAGGAGAACAAATAAGCCCTTTATTACCCATTTACTAACAAATATTTTATTACAGATTAATCCATACTTTTATTTTCTTTGCCGATTCATTGATAATTGTTTCTTACTTTTAAGAACCCACTGACTGTTAGGTCCATTTTTAAAATCATTCGAATCAAAGATTTCAATACGTCAAAAATATTGAAATAATTTTTATCTTCGATATTACTGCGTTTTGTTAATTAGGCTATTCTGGAGAAGATTATTCAAAACATAGTTGCTTCGATTTTTAAACAAGCAGATCTTGTACATAATACGTTATCGTAAGTAAAACCAACCACTATAATTAGTAGTGCTCACCAGAAAAAAAAATATTCTAACGAGCAAGAGCAAGTACCGACAACTGCACTACTCTCGTAGTTTACAGTTTCAGGACATTTTGAGTAACAGACATTGCGTTTCACAAAGAAATTAAAGCCATAGCTATGTACTTTTTAATATTAAATAAAACTCAAGATTTCACTCAAAAAATTAATAACTCGGGTACCCATATATTTTTTACAGGCAACAAATTTATAAATGTTTTTTGAAAATTTTGCTGAGAATTTCAGAGTATGAATGACAATTTTCATCAATTTAAAAAAGTAAAAAATCGAGGTGTTATGTGCAGTTTATGAATGTAAAAAGTTTTTTTTTGTTTAAATTGTGAGCTACATCTTAATTCTCCGTCACACATGAATCAGTGTAAATTTTTCATATTTTTTACTACATTTTTTGGTCAATAACATTAAAAAAAATCCAAATTGTTAAATCACTGGGTATTCACTTGTAAAACACCGAAATTTGGTATTATTTTTGTTGAATCAGTACGTCAAATAACATTTTGCAAAACAGAACCAATAAAAGTTCTATGAATGTTGAAATATCTATGCACAAAATAATGTGCAAAAACTACCTTTCATTACCAAGTGAGTGTTGAGGCCTCACAAAGAAAGTTCTAATTAAACAAGAAGTGTTTTTCTCTTCCAATTTTCTTCACGCGAGAGAAGATGTCAGTTATATTTAAGGTGCACTCCATCTTTGGAGCAGATTGATATTTGGCTAGCTAAAATGTGTAACAGGTGCCTTCATATATTACTTCAATGACTTCCTGTTATCATGAGCTGTATTTGGACTTTTACTGAAAAATTTTAGTCGTAGATTTATTTTTAAAGCCTAATGCTGATATATTCTGTTATCACATAATAATTTACTTCTCTAAAAAGTATTATTAATGCTCATGTTTCAACTGTTTAAATTTCTAGAAGTTTTTTGTGGCAAAAATTAAAATATCTATGTTTGTTGTTCAATGAAATATTTCAAAGTTGTTGACATAATTACATTTAGCTTGTTCCATTTTAAGCCGGTGTAAAATTAATAAAAGAATTGGAAAAAAGGAGGAAATGAAAAATAATTCTAATCAAGAGAAAAATAACAAACCAACTATGGAAAAAGAAGTGTTTTACTATAAATTTTATGTGCTTTTAGTGATTTTTTAATGATTTCAAATCATTAACGATGAAAACAATTTCAAATATACTGATCTACTTCAGCATGAGTTGGAATTTCCTTATTTTGTCCTTACAGCTACTTCAATTTACATTTGATAATGTTTATTTAATTTCATAAAAAGTTTTTGCAAACTGTTCTATTTCTATTGTTTTTTTGCTGTAAATATTTGTTCGTGAAAAATAAAAACAAATAAATCTCTGTATAAAGATAAATCGTTTATATAAAATAGATAATGAGCATATTATTCTTGCTCCGGATTAAAATGACTAATCATAAACATTGTTAATGAACAATTAATAGCATGAAATATGTTATAATTTAGCAGTAAAATAAATTTTACTGTCCATGAATTCAAACTAAATTTTCAAACTATTTAGAGCAGTGGTGCCCAACCTACGTTCGCAACCACATCCGGTCAGCGAAGTTGATCCACATGGCCCGTTTATTTGTTCAATCTTTCAAATAAAAAAAAACAGATTATGACGATGTCAAAACTTGGAGCCAATATTCAGAGACTGGTTTCAGAAAAGCATGCATTTAATAAAAAAAAGCATCAAGTAATCAAAGCTACAATCATTGGTTTGTAATTTTCTTTCCTTTCTCATATTTTCGCATGTTTTTTTATAAAAAAAAAAATAAACTGTTTTGAAGCGTTCTAGCCCCCGCAAGAATGATTTTATTATGACGTGCGGCCGTCGGGCTGAAAAAGGTTGTGCATAGCAGATCAAGATGAACTTTATTGTCAGATTACTTCATTGGTTCCACTCTTGACCTGAAAGCAGAAATATAGTAGACCCTTCTTTTACGCGGGGCTTAGGCTTAAATCAAAAACGCGTATATTGAGACTAACTAGTCTTGTTAAAATAGGGGTTAAGATCCGTAGATGAAAAAAAAAAAAGCTTCATTTTAGTGATAGATAAATATGGATAATAAGTTTAATGCGCACTTATTCAAAAACATATGCCATGAAAATATGAATTAACTTAGTGTTTATAAAAAATACTTGCTTATGGTATTCTTTTGGCATTCAATAAAAAAAAATTTCCTTCTTTGTGGGGCATTAACGCTTCCATGATCACTAACTGAATTTCCGTGACGGGATCTTCCTTCACTAAAAAATGAGAAAGATCATTTGCCATTGTCAAGGAATGGCTCAACATTTTCTGCGTGAAAGCTATTTGTTATGTGTCATAGATGTCGATATCCTCGTTGGTTGCGTTCATCTCTGTCACTCCTAAAAGCTCTTCTTCCAGTGAGCTCTGAATTGTGTAAGTTAAATAACTTCACTTCTTTACTTCAGCAAAAAGCTCATCAAGCAAACGCAAAAAAATGTCTCCAGTGGCCCAAGCTCGCTTGTTAGTAAGCCAAATGCCGCTTATTACTTGTTAACCGTACAGTAATGAACTGTAATGTTTATTACTTGTTGTGTACTAATCACAGAAGTTTGGAATTTGAAGGAGGGGAAAATTTTATCTGTGCGATGCGCCACATCCGCGTAAAATAAAATAAAGGTGTCAAATCTTAAACCGCGTATAGTTCAATCTGCGTAAAACGAGGGTAAACTGTAATGCTAAATAATTTTAAAGAACAAGTTAAAATATGTATATTAGATTCAAAGTTCAACAGAATTTTTAGTACAATGGTACTCAGACGTTCTGTCTTTTAGAAGTCTGTATGCAGTCTTGCAGCTTTAAGGAAAAATAAATTTATAAGAATAGATTTGTTATGATCTCTTTCAAATATGAATTACTTTTTCTCTTTTGATAATTTTTTGAAAACACTTTTTGGATCTGCAGTACTTTTGCTTCGTATATTTCTAATTGTAGCGTAAAAGGAAAATAAATTTAATTAATTGCCATGCATTTTCAAACTTTGCTAGAATTAAGTAGATACTTTCAGCAAATGCCGAGTGAAAGTTTTAAGATTTTTGAATGGCAAGATTTCTCCTCCATTTTCTAAATACAAACACAATAACTGTGCAAAATGCTCACATCTCTCTAAAAATTTTACCAAGTAGCTCATTTTAACGAGTCGAAAATAACTTCTTCAAGTATCTCAATGGAACATTAATGAGTTAGGGAACCAAATGCCCTTTTTAACTACTTCACTAATGAAGACCCTCCAATAAGATGCTTTATTAAAATCTTGGTTGAAGTTCATTTGTTCAGAAATTTTGAAGTGCAAGAAAAATGAATAAAAGTTATGGCAGTCGTATTTAGAGTAAGATGATAGGGACGAAAATATGCAGATGACATTTTATTTGGGTTAAGGGGAATGAATAATTGAAGTTTCGACACAGATGTATGAGTGACTTTTGAGTGTGAATACATTCGTTTTCTGTTCCTCTTAGCATTCTTAGCCAAATCTGAATGACGTTCCAACTTTGTATACTTAGCATAGGCCTAATAGACAGTACTTTAAAAATAGAAAAATAATTGTACTACTTTCATTTATGCAGCAAAAGTTATGCTTTAAAAGATGAGTTAACCTTATATATATGAGCAGTTCTAAATGTTGAGCCTAAATTTATAAAAGTAGCTCTTTTTTGTTTTCTTTAGAAATTCAAATCTGTACCTGTACCCCAGAAACAGAGTTGAAATTTCGGATCGAACGAAATTCAACTATTATATGATCCAATTTTAGCAAATTGTTACCTTAACCTGATGTTCCTTTTACCAATATAAGATGACAAAAATTGTGTTTACATAGTGTTGTTGTTGTTGTATTGCAAGTACAAAATGAAATACAATTTAAAAAAAAGACAGTGAAACTGCGCCGAAAGCTTCTAGAACGGCTTTGGCGATGATGGACGGGCAATTGAAAATGCGTTCTAGGTCAAGTTGTTTGTCGGGACAATGGAATTCCTCGAAGATTCTGTATCCATCAGGCATAATCTTCATGCTTTCTAGTGCCCCGTTTTAAGTCAGGTGGTCGTCTGGTGAGTTATGTCACTGTGGTAGTTTAGTTCATTGTGCGTAAGCTTTATTGTACAAGATTGGGTTTTTGTTTTTCGCTAGGAAAAAAATGTCTAATTCCGAAGTTACCTTGTTGCTAGTATTCGTTCCAAATCGTGTTTCTTTAAATATCTAAAAAAAATCATTTCTGCATATACTTTCGTTTAACTGCTCACGTCAGATTAATGAAAAAAGTTAATTACCAAAAATAGGTACACTTTAAAAACCTGTGTATGACAAGATATATTTGCCTTAAGGATGCAGAAACATGTTCCATACGTCAATACAAAATAATGTTTTTTCGTTTTGTTCTTTGATAGACACGACAGACTTACGAGTATTTTAAATAGAGTTATTTAAAGGAAAATAATCTAAGAATGCTGTAATAAAAGTAAAAAAAATCAATAATATGAAACACAACTCTTGCTCCTTATAAATGCTCATTAGCTGCTGTATATATACATATTAATTTCGCAATGTTTCATCAATTAAATATAGTACATGTTTTCTCTTTTATTTCTCAGGACAGAAACTGCTTGGTTGTTTTCCCTTTAGAAAATACCTTTAAAGGGATATTAAAACAATAAATAATGCGTTAAATATAAAAGTCTGAATGCACAATAGCGTATTTTTCCCAAAAACTGTAGTTTACGTCGATTTTTTGAAAATTCGGGATTCAAAATAATTTTAATATTTAGTACAGCTTTGCCAAAGTAAAGATGAACCTTTTTAATCACCTATGTTAAGCCATCTATTAAATTTTTATTTTTATATCTTTATTGTTAACTTAATTTTCTCTCTCAAGGAACAAAAATAAACCATTTCTATGTATATATATATATATATATATACCTAATGTCTGTCAAAATTTCTACTGCCTGAATTATTGATTTTTACGACAACATGGTTTGCATTTTTACTGGAACAAGGTGACATGAAATATTTTTAATGGCGTAAAAATAGTCTTGAAATGACATCTTTGATGAAGTAATTTACATAAAGGATTTTTGAGCCTTTTGTCAAGAAAAAAAAAAAACTCCTGCTTTAGTGTATTAACATAATGTATTTTTCTTTATTTTTTATTTCTACTGGGATTTTATGGATGATTAAGCCTTTTTCACGCTGTTACATAGCATTTTTACTCATGTTTTTCCAATTTTTGTATTTTTTTAAAACACAATTTAGGCCAAAAACCATTGTATTAGGAGTAGCTCTATAGTATATTAATGAGAAAGCGAATAAGAAATATTTCCTGTGAAGTATCTCTTTTAACGAAGAGCTTACAGCAAGATGCTTTGTTAAAAGTCTTCTAGACGATAATTTGACTCAGAAAAATTTGAGCAGCGTCATTAAAATTTACGGCCAGTGTATTTTAAGTAAATTGTCAGTCGTATAAAATGTCGCCACGATGTATCGATTATTGGACTTTATTTTCGTTATAATGTGTAGAATCACTTTCAGAGGCTAATTAAACACAGCACGCACATTTACTTGCATATTGAAATATTTTTGACGTAAAAGTATTGTAGAAGGTTTATTTAAAAACCTTTTTCTTCCATTCTTTTTAAAATTAAGCCAAGCAATAATTGCGTTTTTCGTGTAATGTAGTTTTATATTCATGTTTTTGACATAGCTCAGAATTATGTTTTAATTTATTTCTTAAAACATACTGATTATAGCCATTTTTGTCAAAATTAGTTTTGATTGTAATTTTATTATTTTTGGGAAACACAAATATTGGGACGGGCATTTCTGTAACTCAATAGAAAATAATAACTTTTTAGTTTCATACAGAATAAGTGTTAAAACTTTTGCCTATTAAACTTAATCATGTTTTGTTGTTTATTTATTGGATTTTATGTTCGAGTAATTTTTCCTGTTTTAAGATATCGATGTCGTTATGCAAGGGAAAAAAAACAATAGCATTGTTTCCGTTGAACTTAATTTCTTTTAGGAAGTTGTTTCTAATTTAGGTAAAAGCTAAAGTTTAGAGCTTCACACGTAGAAACTAATATTAAATGTCTTTCATTACTTGAATACTAATCATGAAATACCAGAATAAAAATTCTCCTTTGCAAATCCAACGCATTGCAATCTCTTTCGGATAATATCTGTTCCAAATAATACTTTCTGATACAATAGTATTCTTTTAAGGTCCAAATTTCATGGTAAAGCGCGATGTTTTTGGAAATTCTTCAAAACAGAATAAGAAATGTGCCAATAAAAAACCACAGTATGGATCTTGCGATTCTTTAGCAATGATCTTTGTAACAAAAGATTTCGATTCGGGGAGAGAAAGACAACAGGGATGTTTATTTCCCTGATTTGTAAGCATGTATTGAAATTCTTTACAAGATTTATCTGGAATTATTGGCTTCTTTTGACGCATTTTTTAAATCTCAGATATTGGTTTACTTCCAGTAATTAATTTTTAAATTTTAGAATTTCTTGAAAACATTTGCGAAAATTATAGTAGAAATTAGGTGAATTTTTAAAAGCTAATTTGTACAAATGACAAAAGAAGATTTTTGAAAAAGTGTTTTATTATATATTTGTTGCTGGAAACTGCCTCCAGAAGACGGTAGGTCCCTTAGATTTGGTGTATGGATATAGTTTTTTTCCGATGATGTATATCTGACCGATTTGTTTTGGAGAAAAATGATATTTAATGTTTCCTGTAAATCTTAGCACTCGACAATAGACCCAAAACTAATTGTTGTGTTACTCTTTAATGCATTGAAGCAGATAGAGATTTAATATTACAAGCACTATTACTGCTAAGAATCTCTAAAAAGGACAATTTCTCCACAAATTTAGTTAAAAGTTAGAAAAAGGTACATTGCTGTGAGCATTTCTGCTTTAAGATTTTAAAGGTTTTTACTCTCGTTTATTAATAAAATCGTTATGAAATACAATAAATTCAATAAGATATAGAGAGATAGATAGATAAAGATTCTAGAATTAATAGATAGTTATAAGTTGATAAATATCTAGAAATCGTAGGTTATTAAGTTTGATACATAAAAAGATATTTATCGATTTATAGTTATAAATACATACATTACATAGATTTAAAAAATTAAATGTGCATAGTATGACCACTATGACATGGAAAGCCTACTTCTGGTTTACAGGTGGGACACATCTATTAGTTTGCAGAGATGCCAGCTGTTGCGGATGTTCGTTAGCTTCTAAATTAAACGGAACCTTATTTAAAAGAACGAAACTCTGTTTTCCCTTTCCCCCTCATTCAGGCGAACTCGTCTTTACTGGCAGTTTGCCAATTCTACAGCAACCATGGCCAGACAGTAGACATTTATTGAAATAATTTGTACCGCAACAAAAATTATCGAATCAGCCGCTGAAGGTGGTTATTCATGGTGGTAAAAGGTGAGTTGTATAAAAAGCGAACTGCGTCAGAAGGCAAACCATCCAGATGCGAACGGTTGTTAGTAAATAACGAGTTTACAATTGTTTATTCCAGAAGAGACACAGTATTTTATTTTTAACGGTTGCAAAACGAAGTAATAGGTAGTTGTATAAAAAGTCAGAAATAATTTACATATAAGTTTTCATTTCTACGAAAAAGTAATAAGTTTGCGCCTAATATGTTCTGTAAATTAAGATGTGTTTCCAAAAGGTGTAAAATTGAACCTCAACAATAAACCAATCAATCGTTCAGTTTAATATTTAATGTGTAATGAGAAATATATTATTAATTTTTTAATGCTTGCTTTATTTTTTACAGAACTAAGCAATTGACAGTGTATTTCAACTGGATCGTTAAAGGAAACATTTTCTTTTTTACTTTTGAATAAGAGGTAACGTTTTTATCCTGTAATATTAATGCCTACTAAAACTAAATTTCATTTGAGACTTTTCGAATACGTAATATTTACCTTTGCTAAGAGCGTTCACTCAGCGCAATTCCTAAAATCATAATGAAGTCAACATTATAGGCCTTTTGTACAACAATAAAGTGTAATCAAGAAATTGAATAGCATAATTCGAGTTGGTTTTTTTCCTCGATATTAGATTTAAAGCTGTTAGTTTTCTAAACGTATGCTTGAGTGAAAAAAATATCTTATTTTAAGTGAATTACAGTATGAAAAAAGAATAAACAGAAAAAGAAAGGAAAAAAGGAAATAAAAAACACAATTTAACACAATGTCTAAGCAAAATAATAGCGGTTGAATTTCCTGAAAAAACATCAAGGGCTTGTAACTTTAGCGACTAATTTACATAGATATTAAATCTGAGACTATAAATGACTGTCAGCGAAAGTGCAAACTGGGACTCTAAATCCCTTTTTGTTAAAGAAGTGGGATCTAGAGACGAAGAGCTCTATATATGAAATAGAAATGCTAAAAGAACTCGGCTTGAACTAGAGAATTCAAGCGAACACAAGTTCGACTTTATTTACAGAGTATTTCATTTAAAATTAACTCGTGATAAGAATAAAAGATTTGTGCAAAACCATCAAAACTGAATCTAAGTTTAAGGAAATATTTTAGGAACAAGTACATTCAAGCGAAAAGTGTTGCGATAACGTAGAATTTGAGAAAAATCTTCAAGGAAACTAGGTTGGATTACAAATAAAAATAATTTTCGTTTGATACAGAGCGTCCTTTTTTAGAAATCCTAGTTATCAAGAGAAGTTTTTGAAATTATATCATAAGACGTCGTTTCTATGTAACGATATGAAACGTTCTGCTTTTTTGATTTTATTTAAGTCTCTGAAGTTGTCTTATCATCATTTTGCAATGATGAGAGTCAAGTTTTTTTATAAATTGCAAGCAATGAAATGGAAATACATCAGTGCGACGTCCCAGATTGGAATCATCATCTATAAAATATATATATATATATATATATATATATATATATATATATATATATATATATATATATATATATATATATATATATATATATATATATATATATATATATATATATATATATATATATATATATATATATATATATATATATATATATATATATATATATATATATATATATATACATATATATATATATATATATATATATATATATATATATTTTAACTCTTTCACGGTAACAGATTCTGTGCATAAATCATAACTACGTACAGGCAAAACCAAAATTGTAACTATTTAATATCCTTCTCTTTTCACCATATACTTTGTACTTTGCTTTTTTGTACGCACATGATTCAACAGAATTTCGTTAAATAATTCACTCATGATTAAAGAACTGATGAGGAAATTGGAAAATGTAAATTGAAAAATACCACTGAGTTACAAACTGAAAAAAAAAAAAAAAAAACTAGCAATGCTTCCGACACAACTCTTGCTGGTTCTTATGTAAAAAGAATCCCCAAATCAAAGTACAGTAAAACCTCTCGACAACGATAATGTTGGAACGTAAAAAAAGTATCGTTACAGACAGGTTATCGTTATAGACAGTTTGATTATTCATGCTGACATTTTGCTGATGTCAAAAAAAAAAAAAAATGTTATGGACAGGTTATCGTTATAGACAGTATCGTTATACACAGGTTTCATTGTATTGCTACCGTTTATCCTCATCACGTGCCGCGATTTGGAGATAGCTTCTCCCCCCGTTGTTTTTTTCAGCCATTATCTTGATTTGGAGGGAAAGGTATTAATATTCTTTTGAAGGCCTCGAGAAGTTGAAAAGTTCGGGTGACTTAGGGGGTATTCCCGGAAAATATTTTTAAAATAATCAAAAATGATCTTATTCCCTGCTTTTTTTTTACTACTTTTTTATGTATTTTTGATCGTGAAAGTAGTTTCAGCCTCACTCTTATGAAATATCCGGAAAAAAGTTCATGTTGTTACAAAATGTTTAAAAAATCGCATGTTGCATATATGTCGCATGGCATATTTTCAGTGAAGAAACTTCAAGTATAATATTATATTAATATTTATTGATTTGAGTTTTATTCACAGACATAATAAGGGTTTTTTAATAAAATTAAGTATGTCAATAATGCAGCATTGTATATTTACATTTAGAAGGGTGCAACGTCCCCATCGTTTTTCATTTCTTAATATTAATAAATTATCCCACTGGAGATATTAGTGTTTTGTTTTATAAACGCCAAAATTTTGCAATATATGTGTCAAATTTTGAAAAGGATAAATAGTTTCCTCATTTCATTTTACTATTCAGAATTTATTACGAAAAAAGACTAGTTTAACTGCATAAAATAGATAAGACACTTCTTTTAATTTAAATTACTAGTTGTGTGCACAATTGCTTACTGACGTTGAAAAAATATATATATTCGCACTGATTCAGTTTTCAATGTCAATTCGTATTTTCTCCTACTTCAAATCCGAGTCTACATAAACATTTTCTTTACTTAATCCGATTTCAATATTAAAGTTTTCACCCGACTTTAACTAAGGAAAATATTTATGAACTGACTGAATTTTTCATGCAGACTTTAAAAATAAAAATTGAGAGAACTAAAATATTTCGATGTTGAAATTCGGTATTGCATATTGGTTATCGATAAAAGAAATCTTTGATATAAAGACTTTAAAGAAAGGAGGACTAAACGGTGAACTGTTAACTTTGCATGAATGTGTAGCCAAGTATATGTGTCGTAACATTTTATTTTTACCGATTATTAAACTACGTAAATTTTAAATAGGTCCATTTTGCTGTAACTTAGAAAGTAAAAAATAAATCTCATTTTTAATATTTTATTTTAGTTGTACTTCGTGTTTTTTTTTCTTTCCTTGTCTTAGAAGTTTGCATTTAAAATATGAAATTAAGTATAAAATATAGATAGGGAAGGTGAAAAAAGCGCTCGTTTAATCATTCACGTTTGAAGAACTGATGATAGTATTTCAGTGACTTTCAAAGTTTAGGTACTTTTATTCATTTGCAATATAAATATTTTCCTTTTGAAGCATAGAAGAAGCTGTATTTATTTAAGGAATATGTATTACAATATAAACATGAAAAATTGAACTAATATGTTGCAACCCGTTAAAAAATGCGATAATTATCTATAAAAAAAATGCAAATTCTCATATAAATAGCTAATTCCCTGATAGAGTAACGCTCCTGATGACACCAACAATGAAACTCGCGCCCCGGCATGATGATTTAATAATGTTTTTTGATAATGTTTGGCATGCATGGAAATGTTTTATTTTGATAAGGTTGAACTGAATCTGATAACTTAACTGTTTTACTGGTAAGACTAATTTTAGGAGAGTGAAGAAACAAAAATATGGTCAACAGTTAACACTATCTGCTGGAGTTTAGGGTTAATCCACTGGAGATATGGTTAGAATTTCAACTATCAAACTTTCACTAAAACGCCATTGCTTCGTTCAAATGTGCGAGCAATTCTCACCCGTCATACCTTGACGAGCGATTTTCTAGTCAGATACTATTTTCCAAACTGCGTAGCACGAAAAAAAATGATAAATGAAATCTCGGCTAATCATAAAGTAGAAAGTGTTGACGTATGTCTGGATGTCTATGACGCGCATAGGACCTAGACTGTTGGGCCAATTTTCTTTAAATATAGCACAAACGTTGTTTTTTGCATGGGGGTTTGCACCTCAAAGCTACTTTTTGAAAATTTCAATCTTGTCTTTTTCTATTTATATTTTAAGCTACTTTTTCACATAAATTTGATAATATGGGGGATAAATATTTCATGCTTAACTATAAATTTTAGGTGATTCAAAAGCTGGGAATTTTCTGCATAAGATGAAGTTTGTGTGAAGTTTCTTCGAGCATTAGGATAACTGCAACAAATGTTGTTTAGAAAAACGGAAACCGAGGCTTCGCCAAATTAGGCCAAACAATTCTGAAAGCTGGATAACAATATTAAACCAATAAAGTAAATTTTTTAGGATATTTACCTAATGAAAACTATTTTCTGTGTGATGGATGTCACAATCGTGACGTAATCAATGACGAAATCAATGGCGTAATTTTCCTAAAAACAATAATAGAGATTACAAAGTAACTGAAATGGCTGTGAAAAGATGTTATAAACTCAAAATAGAATGTAAGAAGTTTGTAAAGAACGTTAGGCTGTGTAATTTGCGTGCTTGCAGTTAAGAGTAATGTACGGAATGTGTTACCGTAAAGAATAACATAAAGATTTAAAAAAAAAATGCATGTTTCGCGGATAATGATTCCAATAACCGCGTGATTGTAATGTCTCACTAAAGTGCTTCCATTTCATTGCTTACTCAATGTATATGGAAGTTTAACTCTCACCGTCGCAAAATAAGGATAACATAAGAGACTACCTAAACCCCAGAAAGCATAAGATTTGTATATATTTTTATATAAATGAATTTTTATAATATAATTTCGAAAATTTCTCTTGATGATAAGGATTTCATTCTCGAAATATCGCTCAGTACCAAATAAAATTTTTTTTTCTCAGATCCTTCTGTGTGTATTCAAGTGTTTTTAACTAAACGTTCAAAGAAAAAATGATAAAATTGCATTAAATTTTTATTGACTAATCACGAAAAACCTTGAAAGAAAGATATTGATATTGCAGCTTTTGAGGTTCACAGCTTTTTTATTTTTCAAATATTTGAGTCTCAAATATATACTTAGATATACACTATACTAAGTGTATGACTTTCGAAAACAAAATGTAAGAATGGTGTCAAGTAATGGAGTAAATGCTTCATGTAAAAATTACAATTAAGTTTTATTCATACTGCTTCCAGGAAACCTTAAATAATAATTTTTTTCACGACTTTTGAAAAATGTAAATGTGAAGACTTGATTTAAATGTTATTAAACTACCATTTTAAAGTTTTTAACAGATTAGAAATATTTATGTCTTGTTTTGAAAGCAAATTAAAATAAAAGTCAAACATGCTATCTTTTTTCCAAATTTTCAGTTACCTCGGTGCAGTACTGAACCGACGACTTAATTTGCATAATCTACTTATGCGTATTATTTTCAAAGCCTTTTATCATAAAATTTTAACTTATGAAATGCTTATTATCAGTTATTATTATCTAGAGTTTAAATCTCAAATGGGAATGGGATTCCAGCTCCAAAACGATTGATTCAATTTATTTAACGTGCGCCAATTTCTAAATATTTAATCTCCCAACACCTTCCAACACTTAATATTAAGAAAGATGTCCATCATAATATTAGGTAAATTGAAAAGTCTTGTCATGCACGCTAACATTTGCACAGATTAATAACTTTAATCTTCAGAGCAATAGCGTTGAAGTAAAATTTGACTGACTTTAAGTTTTCAGTTAATTTTGATATCGGTTTAATTTTCATATGCTTTCTAATTAAGCTAGTTTTAAGAGAACTTTGTTAACTTTAAGTTCCTGAAAGATTTCAGTTTCCCAAAATTCTTGCAAACCAGAAGTAATAGCATGAAAATATTTTCTGCAATAATTGAAATTGTAAGTAACCACCATGCACATTGATTTACTAAAAAATCATCAGCAATTTAAAGATACAAATAATTTTGTTTTAAAATAAATGGTTTTGTACAATAATAAACATACTTCAATGTAAAAACGTTACTAATTTCTTAATATTAATTAACAAATGCAAATAATTCAAGAGAAAAAGGAAGGTGAGAGCAAACTATGATTTGGACAACTTTAATAATTTGCTGCTTGTTTTTTGTTTAAAGAATGAAAAACACAGGCATGTCAAATAAAAGCTTGTGTTTTCTCCATTGATATAAATATTTACTGTGATAATTATTTTGATTATCTTCCAAGATTACAGATGCGTTAAGAGAAATTTTATTGAATTAAAAGAACGTATCCCGCTATATCTTCATTAGTTAGTATTAGGTGTTTAGAAATTATATGGCAGAAAAAAGTATGCAGCTATGCCTATTTATCCGAAACTGAAACTGGAATTGCATTTCGTGATAGTAGTATAAAAAAAGATTTCCGATGCTGATGATTCAATCTATTTATTTTTATCATTCTCATCATCAGAATTATAATAATAATTATTATGTTAATTTTATTATTAATAAAACTATTATTATTATTATTATTATTATTATTATTATTATTATTATTATTATTATTATTATTATTATTATTATTATTATTATTATTATAATTATTATTATTATTATAACGATGTTCATTTAGAAATGAAATTAAACTTTACAAGAGCATTTAAAAAACCGTAAAAAATTAAATTTATAGTACGTAACTAATAAAAATTCAAAAAAAAAAACTTTCGCAATTAAATCAGTTTTAGTAGTACCCACTAAGTAGCTTAAAAGAGACTGCTGTAAGTTATTTTATGAAAATGGAAAAAACGTATAATTAATCGAACAAAAGCATGGTTGAAATCTGCCTGAAGTAAATAAACTGTACTAGATTATAAACTTAAAATTTATGAAGATAGATTTTCTGGTCACGCACAAAATATCATTTCGTAGTATGTTTGTTGTTTTTGTAGATGGTATGGCGTCGAAAAAATAATAAATTTTATTGAACTCACTTCAAAAACAATTTGGCCTTTTCATATATTTTGAACATAAAAACGAAACGATTTTGTGAGCTTAAAAAACTGGATATTAAAGAAAAAGAATTTCAACAACCTAAAATATCTGTTCTATGCATTCAAGTTTGACAAAAAGAGAGAAGTCATATACGCACATGCTATTTTTCAGTTTCAAGCAAACCAACGCCTTTGAGAAAGTAAATATATACGCACATATGATTCATATTTAGAAGCAAATTCACTGTCATTAGTCAACAAATTGTTTTAACGCCAACCAGTAGAAAAGTTGGACGTCTTAAATCAAGAATTAGTTACTGGAGGGAGCAAGTCCAAACATTGGACAAACAAGATTTTACAATAAAGATAACGCACTATACATGACAAAAATGCAAAAAAAAAAAAAAAAAGATTTTTTCCCCGCTACTGCCCTTTACACAGCAGAATACATATGTGCTGTTTTATCTTTACTAATAATAAAGCTAAAAGTCTCTCTGTCTGGATGTCTGGAGGATGTCTGGATCTCTGATCTCTGTGACGCACATAGCGCCTTGGCCATTCGGCCGATTTTCATGAAATTTGGCACAAAGTTAGTTTGTAGCATGAGGGTGTGCACCTCGAAGCGATTTTTCGAAAATTCGATTTTGTTCTTTTTCTATTCCAATTTTTAGAACATTTTCTTGAGCAAAATTATCATAAGATGGACGAGTAAATTACCAAGTTATAATAACGTGGAACCGTAACAGGGTGTAAGCCAATTGGTGAGAAATTCACCATACATTATTTGTAAATATACAGGTCAACCAAAAGACCTTTTAATTTTCTACTACGGGCAAAGCCGTGTGAGTACCACTAGTATATCATAAACCCGAAACTAAATTTGAAATAATTTTTTGAAATTATAGAATCAACTCTTTATGTATGCTTACGATCATGAGCTGCTTTGTTTTCTGAAAAATATTCTTACACTTCAAAAAAACATAACTTTTTGAAGCCTTCAGATCTTGCTTCCGATTTTCAACCAATTTTCAGGTAAATAATTTAAGTAAATTATCGTTGAGCCTGAAACTTTAATGCATTTAACTATTTTTCATTTAAAAGAATAACAAGGCTGCTATAATATTCTATAAATTTGCATTAGCTGTTTTTATTCTATGATAGAAGATCATCTACCTCACAATAACTACGTTATCGTTTCAAAAAAATCAATTCATAAGAAAAATGAATACCCAGGAGCACGAATATATAACTTTAAATGGACAGTTACTTTATTTATTGATATATTTCCTGGTTCGTTGTCTGAAATGAAATCCCAAGTTGAACGTGAAAATTTCAGTTCCCTACAATCTTTTCGT
Organism: Uloborus diversus; assembly: GCF_026930045.1. NCBI lineage: Eukaryota > Metazoa > Arthropoda > Arachnida > Araneae > Uloboridae > Uloborus > Uloborus diversus. Next base: position 215,410,959 of record NC_072731.1, on the reverse strand, counting down.
CGAACAATACTTGAGATGTTCTTCAAATGAATGTGAAAGCACTATACGTATCACCAATAAAAATCCACGATTCGTCACGCAACATCACTCTCTCTTGTTTGTTTCTCTTTAAATCAGAGATATATCTTTCTCAGCACGAAACTATTGATTTCTTTTAGATTGAATTTTAATAAATACTTTGTATATATTTGTAACTTTTGAGAGCGATTTCTTTCACTTTAAATCATGTTATTTTTTCTGTATATCTCTCATTTAATCTCTTTTCTTTTTTTCTGCTAGGACACACAGAAGCTTTGTTCATGCACATACAGTGAAACCTGTGTATAACGATACTGTCCATAACGATAAACTGTCTATGACAATATTTTTTTTGGCCCCAGAAAAATGTCAGCGTGAATAATCAAACTGTATATAACGATAACCTGTCTGTTACGATATTTTTTTTAGGTCCCAACAGTACCGTTGTAGACAGGTTTTACTGTATTAAACACCGTTTAGTTACCAACTCAATGAATATAAGTCTGTGTAAAGCTGATAGTTATTATTAATTATTCATTAAGTTACATGATATTATAAAATTTAAGTTAAAATTTAAAGGATTTTTGATTATACTTTTCTATAAGAGTGACTTTTATTAAATGTAAACTGCAAATAAATTGAGCATGTGTCAAGTACAAAACCAAACCACGCTTTGAATTGGTTCTTTCCGTTTGTTAAATGTCGGTATAAATAAAGAGTTTTGCCTAATTAAATTATTAAGTTTTGCCCTTCAACTATTTTCGTAATTTGAACTGTCTTTTTTTTTCTAACAGTTTAAACTTGAAATCCAAATAAATTTATTGACAACCACGCGATTTGCAAAAGCGACATGAAATTCGTCTCTACGATAAACACTATTTTGTACTGCATATTTTGTTTCATGTTAGTCATGATGTGGCTGTTAAATGATGCTGGTTCTTTTAAAATTCATCCTACAGGGTATATATGTAAAATAAAAGCATTGTAGAAATGTCGCTTACATACCTTAAAGCACCATTTTTGTAACTCGGAACCAGACTAACATTAAGTCCAAAAATTGCGATTTTCCGTTTATTAGTGCATTGTATGAAGAATCTTATTCCGCAGCGAACCATGGGAACGTAATCCTAAAAAAAAAATCCTTTGTAATAACTCTAATCCTTTCCATGCACCTAGCAAGCGTTTTTGCGTTCTCCTGCAAAGTAGCGATTATGTAACTTAGCTTAGTTTGGCTCTGGGGTACAGATTTAACGTTTATTTTTAACGATGAATATCTTGGAGAACCTTAAGTTGCATTGAACTTTTTAAAACTTGATCTCCAAATGCATTTCCTCCTATGGAAATTTTTTTCCATATACAAGCAATAGTAATTTGTATATATATCTGAACTCTAAGTATGTTAATATTTATGAATTTTTTACGGGCTTAAATTTTTGAAGCTGTTCTAAGCTTTATATTTTGTTTAATGAAACAAATAGTGACAACGTAACTTAGTTATGATTACATTTTAGAAAGTTCCGTAAATTGTCAACAAAAAGAAACAAAATTAACTTCCTCCGGGCAGAGAAAACAAATAGCCATTTTCTCCTCCCTAAACAAGAAGGCTCTTTCTATCTGCTGGTATCTTTGGGAATGTCTGTCACTCGGGAAAGCTGATGGCGAGAAAAGTGCCAAGGATTATAGTAATTGAATTCGATGCCACTCCTATTCAGGTAACGGTAGAAAAACTAAGGAAAGTATTATTGCAAGATTGAAGCTATTCTCGTGTATTTTTTGGCGCCCCTTCATTTTCGTTTTCTTTCTCCCAGAAGCTGATTTTGTTCCTTTCAAAGCTATACTTTTTTCCTTGTATGTAGGAAATATATTAGTTACGGTATTTAGTTTAGCGAGAGTTTGTTTTGCAATCTTTAAATTGTAGCAATATGACTTTATTCTTTTAACTTCCTTTTACAAAAAGGAAGTATTGTATTCGCGAAAATTTTTTCACTCAGAAATCGACCTTAATTTCCATTTTACTCACCCCCGAATGGATGATGAGTTTTTTTTTCGACTCGACCGCACGTGGATAAGTGCCTGAGAACGTATAGACACGCGAAATATCCATTTTGGCGATTCCCGAGTTAATTACAACGAGTTTTCTCGTAACGCGTGTATGTGCGTATGTATGTCGCATAACTCAAGAACGGTCTGTCCTAGAAAGTTGAAACTTAGTATGTAAACTCCTAGTGGGGTCTAGTTGTGCACCTCCCCTTTTGCTTGCATTCGGGTGTTTCTAAAGGGGTCTTTTGCCCCTTTTTGGAGGAAAAACATAGTTAATTTCGATGTAAACTCAAGTGGTGTTATAATTTGGCGAACACTTGACGATATATCCCCAGTCTTTTGGTCGCCAAGTTTTTTCGCCAATTTAGCGACAAATTTGGTACTTTTATTTTCTTTTTTTAAAATCTGTTTTTAATTTAGCCACTGTTGGTGATATTTAGAGAGTAAACTATTGAATCACATTAAAATTGCTCGTTTCTTTACAACGCTCGTTTCTTTACAATAGTTCTTTACAACGTTTACAACGTTATGTTAAAAAAAAAGTTGTTAAGTGATCATGTGGAGAAAATGAGTCGCAGCTGATGAGTTGTATCTAAATCTGGTATCAATGAAGTACTGTTTTCTGTAATTTAAGACTTCGTTTCCAAAGAAAAATATATTTTACTTATCATGATATGAGGAATACTGAGAAAAAGGAACAAAGGGTAATTCTAAGAAGTTGGGCTTTTTAAGTACTTAATCTGAGAATATTGTTCTTTCTAACCGCGTTAAGCTTGGAAAATTGACCAATGGCTAATTAGGGTAAAGCAAAATTGACAATTTTATTTGAGAGAAATTCTCTTCGTTTATTTAATGTCATAACATATTATGGAAAGTTGCGATGAGGACTGACAAGATAGGTATTTTTGCCAAACTGCAAACGTTCACATGTCATCTCTATTTATTTTTAATCTATTGAGAGTTAAGTAATGGGAAAAAAAGTATCATTGTGCAAACTTTTTTCTTAGTTATCTTTAATTTTGATTTATGCTTCAATTATATAATTAATACGTTATTAAATTTATCATGCAAAAATGTAAGAAATATAATAAAAATTCTTCAGCATTAAAAAATTTCAAAACACCCTTCAGCTATTTTTTTTAACTTGTTTCAATTTAACTTATGGAATGAAACACTCAAAGTTTAAAAAAAATTAGTTCCACAAAACAAGAATCTAATTAATGCATTTGGAAAATTTTTATCTTAAGTCTATCTTTGCTAACCACATATCTGTACCTTTTGTAATGGATAGTAAAATATAATAGATAGATCTAAGTTACTTGAACTACCAAATGAAACAAAGGGTTGTGAAAGCCGATAAAAACTGTTGTATGGTAACTACGCATAATGCTGCGGACATGTCTTAACTATGCAAGAAAAATGAATTTATGCAATCAAGAATTCAAAGCAACTTGATTTCAAATTTGGATTCGTAAAACATTTAAAAAATCTATTTTAAAGATATTTAAATACTTTTTACTGTCTTGGTAGACTATCAAAGAGAGAAACTCTGTCTAGGGCTCGAGTATGGTAATGACATTTTAGTACTAACATGAAGTCTCCACATAAATATGTGCTATTTAGCACTGTAAAATGCCTGTGTTTTTGCTCTTCAGAAAGTGGTAATTAAATAATAACAATTAAAGTTATGGAAAACGCTTTTGTAAGGCTTCTATGAGCCTGGGACAAGAAACTGCACCTTTCTAGACAATTGCCTACATCTTTTCCTTATTCATATACGTAACATTAACAATGTACATAATAATGTTAATTACAACATGTCACATAATCCAATATATGCTATTGAAAGAAATACTACTTAAATTTATTTATTTTAAAAAATACGAAGCACAAGGCAGTTTGAATCACTTTCGCTTGTTATCTTTTGAACAGTTTCAGAAGAATGATTGATTTTACACATCCTTCATTTTCTTTGACATAACACAGCAATTCCTTTAAAACTTTCCAAAAATAGTTTTTTCTTTCATATTATTTTCCTTCTCATAATTTAAAGAAGTGCAATAGACAGAAAACAGATGCCTAAAATAAAAGCTTAGATATTTGAAGAGTAACTTTTCTTTCCTCTCCCCCAATAGATATTTTCCCTAAACTTCAACATTTTAATGGAAAAGAACAATGTTTTTAAGATACATACTTTGTAATCTGCAAAACTTATTGGAAAAGAAACAATTTTTGTACAATTTCTATGATAATTGCACACACTTCCATTTTGATTAGATGCTACTTTTACCGCAGTTACTTCAGTATACAAAGTTCCAATTAGCGGGATATTTTTCTAAGATTGCAATAAGCTTTTAAGAACTTGCCGCTTTTCATGGAATACACTATTAATTCCCAATTAATTGCAGGTATATAAGGTAAGTGCGGGTATTAAGGCCAGTCGGCTAATAAGGTATAAACAACAAAAATACAATTTAAAATGTTCGTACCCACTCAAGGACTTGTGCAACACGAATTATAAAAACTCGTCCGACTAAATGTTAAATAAGTTTTGCAATATTACACTTTTAGATAAAGTTTTGCGCTCCAGTTTTCTCTTGTCAATACTTCTATCGATCTGTGATGTCTGAATTATATATATAAACCAATTATTTTACTTCTGTGCACTTCTTTGTACACGATGTCAGCGGTTAATAAGGCTTACCAAATTTGATCGTAGGTCTTATTATACTCCTTTGTTTTTGCAACAATGTTTGTTAGTTTTACATCTTATTTTAAATATTTCACAAAATATTATTTATGTTTATAAGTAGTTACGACTATTTACTAATTGGTTCAGTGTTATAGTAGTACCCCAAGCAGACCTTCTGAAATTTTTTCCCACATGGTTTACGGTTCTAGTTCGGACGATGAAAAAGAATATGTCCGGCTTGCTCCATTAAAAAGTACAGCATTTCAGGAGCTTATGCCTATGCCAGAAAAAATTATGAAAAAAAAGCACCAACTGTTAGAAAAAAAGCCATTAATAATCAGAGAACCCCAAAAGACTTGTTTAACAGAAACAGGAAAGATAAGAAAATAAAAAAGATGTAAAAGAAAGAAAAAGTTTTTTAAAATATACGATAGCATTTTTTGCTTTTTAATTTATGAAATTTTGAAAAAAACCTTTCTTTTTCGTTTTTTTTCTAGGCTTAATTCTTTCTAAACCCATCCCACAAAATGTATGAAATATTTCTTTTTGAAGATTTAGTATGTAGTAGTCAAGACATTTCACCTCCTATAGATATTTTTTTCTTCAAAAATATGTAATAGCTTTTTTTTTAAACAATTTTTTAAATTTAAAGTGACTCATTTTATCTTTTACTGTCGTTCCGATCAGGGGGAAAAAAAGCTTTCTTCCATCTATGACGTCGTGACAGCGCGTTCCCAATTGTTGTGACGCCATACCTGGATTTCGATTTGCTTCTTTTCTTTTCTTTTCTTTTTTTCTTTTTTTTTTTTTTGTTGGCTATTGCTAACGGTAGCACTTGTTTTTTTATTTACTTTTTTTCAAATTTAGGAATTCTTTCTTTTTTAAACCCCGTTCCCCCTCTGGACGTTTCTCTGTATCTATTTTATGTTATATATTTGCGTACTTTAATTAAAATAGTGAGGTGCTTTTTTTTTTCGTTTCTTTTGCAAACGCTACTTTTTGCAAACTACGGGGAACAAGGCGAGATTTTTTTGAGTGATTTTTGTTTAGATTAGGAAATGAGAGGGAGGTTAAAATAATTAGAGACGGTTAAAAAATAGAGATAGATTGTATAGGTAGATAGCCGCCAAAGGCGGCAATTTTGGGGTAAAAAGGTGAATGACACAAAACGCAAAATTTATTTAAGCAGCCGTCGAAGGCGGCAATCTTGGCGTGAAAAGGCGAACGATAACATTGATAAGACATATATAGATTGATTTACACCATCGCCAAATTTATTCAAGCAGCCGCCGAAGGCGCAAACTTTGCCGTACAAAGGCGAAACAGCTGGTCGCCGCAGGTGGCTAGTATTAGATATAGAAGAAAGTAAAAATGGAACTTCGACATTGAAGACATTTTGTTTTAATAAAATGCCAGTAATCCAACTGCAAATTTCTGACTAGAAAGTTTAAGTGTTTGTAACTTACACTGGTGTCCAAAAGTTAAGCATAATTAAAATTTGAGAAACATCTTGTAAATTTTCGTAAAATGATATAAAATTAGATTTGGACATTTATTGGATGAAGTAAAAACACTATGTGTATGCAAATTATTATAGAAGATGGCGTCATACGCGAAACAGGTGCGCATGTAGGAATGAATAAAACGGTTCACATGCTTAGAGAGTTCAGGCGCGTTTCATGCAATTGCGCTGTACCAAGAAACATTTATTTTGGTGGAAAAGGATTAATAAGGGCACAAAGGTGTCAATTGGACATGTTTGCGAAGGGAAGAGTCGTTGGAATGTTACATCTGGATGATCACAATCTAAAGTGTCTCGTGTTCTTAATGTGCCTCAGGGTGTAATTTCGAGATTGTGGCAGAGGTTTCAAAATACGGGAGATGATACCCGATGGAAAGTACTAGGTTGACCAAGAGTGACAACCGCTCGCCAAGATCGATTTCCGGCAATTTCTGAGCGACGTCATAGGCACAGCTGGGTTCAGCGCTCCTTTCCGCCACAGGAGTAACAATTTCGAGACAAACTGTTTACAGGAGACTCAATCATGTTGATCTGTATGCCAAAAGACCAGCAGTTTGCATTCCTCTCACGTCAGCGCATAAATGCGCTCGTGTAAATTGGAGCTTGCAACATCGGCATTGGAGTGTGGGACGATGGGCCAATGTGAAGGTCAGTGATGAGTTACGCTTCACTTTACAGAGTGATTCTCCCTAGGTAACAATATGGAGAGAAAAGAGAACTCGTTTCCGAACGCAATACATAAAAGAAAGACATTATTTTGCGACGGCGGGAGTAATGGTGTGGGGGGCATCATGTTGGACAGCCGCACCGACCTCCATATTTTTTAAACAAGCTCAAACAATGGTCAAAGCTACATAGACGAAGTTCTTGAGCCTTATGTTCGCTTGTTTCGAGGTCCTGTCGGTCCCGACTTCATTTTCATGGATGTCACCGTACAGCTCTGGTGGATGACTTCGGTGAATCAGAAAATATAAAGCAAATGACGTGACCTGCGAAATCCCCTGTTTTGAAATCTATCGAGTATGTTGAGATATGCTTGGGTGTAGAGATGTAAAATTTCGGGAAATTTTGAAATGGTGGAAAAAAACCGGGTTTTTGCCGTTTTTTTCTGGAAAAATTGGAAAAAATGGAAAAATTAACCTTATTGAATAAAAATAATGTTTCTTAATAGCTCTGTGTTTCTTGGAACATATAAAGAGTTAAGCAATGAAAAATATATGCAATCCACACATCCTCTTTTTCTGATTTACAGAAATATACATTTAGGTAAGTTTAATCAAAAGTAGCTTGAAATGGTTCGTGTAAGATACATACTGGCAGATGTGTCGCCTGATTTCCGAACTTGGCTGACACACTGCCGTGTGTCTAAATTAGGAAAAAAAAAAAAAAACCTTTTTCGTTTTGTAACTGAGAGCTTTCTTGGTCAAATACCAGAAATAAGTCGTTTAACCAATGATATTGAGTAAAATGTGTCTCATCATAACAGTTACATTTCTGTTATAGATTGCCTTTGAAACTTGAAATAATAATTGTAATTTTTGACTTTCAAATATGATTGCTAGTATTCGTAAAATACACCGCCTGTTCAGTCATTCCATCCGAGGACTGCCGTTTCGAGCTTTTTAACACTCATCAGCCCGGAATAGGAAGTAATTGAGCAGGAGGCGGAAAACCTCTTATAGGAGCCAAAGGAGCCAAACAAACTGGTAGTCAATGTAGAATTAGCACACCAGACGAGTGACCACAGAAATGGTGTGGTTCATGTCAAAGATTGAAGGCAAAGCTAGGTATTTTGCAGTAAGTTACCGCCTTAAGCCAGGACTAAGGCTGGCGGTGTATTTTATGTATTTCTGCCTTAACCGTGGCTTAGAACCGTAACTTACTGCAAAATGATTGATATTGTTTGAAAGAAAAATAAATATGATTTCCCTTCCTTGCAATGTAACTTTCCGCCTGAAAATGAAAGCAATTGAGTTATGATTTTTCCCAATCCAGTCTAAGTCCAAATCAAAATTCTCTCTAAATTGTTTTTTTTTCTTTCCAACAGAAACCCCAAACCAAAACCGCGTAATGGCTTCTAAAACTGAACCAAAACTTAAACTGGAGTTTCAGTTAACTATACGGCCATGCTATGCACAGTAGTAAAAGTAGTCATACCTGCGCTTTTTAACAAAACTGAGTTATTATAACCAAATTGTTCTTTGTTTCATATTAATGTTTTAAGGTCATTTGATCAAGAACTATTTATTTATTTATTATTTTTTTTTTTTTTTTTGAAAAATTCTGAAAAAAAAATAAAATACATCTGAATCAAATATATGGAAGAATTAAATTTTAAAACACAATATTTCAGCTTGAGCTCAACTGCAGATTCCACTTTTGTGTTTAGCACGGCAGTATACAATGTGCGGCCAAAAAAACTCTGGCAAAGTTTGTATCATCGAATGGAAGTAAAGTAATTTCATTTTGATGGTTGTCTTTATTTATTTTCGCCTCTCACTTTACTAGAAAATAATTTACAGTTTATCTCCTAATTTATGTATTGTTTTCCGGTTTTCTTACAATTTTAAGCTAAAGACCTGCTTTTTTAAAGTTGTTTAACCAAGCAAAATGACAATTCGTTTGCTTGTTGTGCCTCGGCAAACAGTACTTGTAACGGTATGTCGTTTAAAGTGGCTTGGAAATGATAGTCGATGCCCGGAAAGTGTACAAAAACGAGCAGTGGACATTTCAGTTAATCATCAGGTCATCCAAAAGTGAGTTCAATGAAATCCTTAGGTTTACGCAAGAGAAGTCTTTCGTGAGAGGGGGGGGGGGATTTGTGACCGATAAGTGTGACGAAGCGCAGAAACAGCTAAAACAGAAGCTTAACGAGTTCCTAAAAGTTCAAGCATTCGTATGACTCCAAAGATGCCAGAAACGTTTTAGACGGGTCGCAAGTTCACGCCGGAAGAGGATTACCTTTCACTGATTTACCGTTCAACCAGCTCATAGCCCCCAGAACAATAGGACTTAGTCTGTAGACACTCCAAGCATCTTAGAAAATATTAAACATCGCCAAAATCCGAAATCAGGCTTTGCCTGTGATGGAATCAGCACAAGCGACAATCTCTGCTTTTTTGTGGACGAGGGCCATAAAATGAATCAAAAAAGTGTACTAGAAGGACATTTTAGAAGCTGTAGTACTTCTGTGGACCTAAGAGCACTTCAGCACAGCACTGTACACAAGACATTTCAATTTGACTCCACACCAGTTCGTAACGCCAAACAGACAAGATTGGTGCGAGACGCATTGTTTTTGACATGACATCATCTTTAGAGTAGACGCTGTATTCACTGGACCTCAATCTGATTTATTACACTGTATGGCACGTTTTAGTGTCAAAGGTCTACCATAAACTACACATAAGCTTGGACTCTCTAAACCAATTGCTGTATTGGGAAGAGGATTGATTAAAGGACGTGTGCCCCTTGAATGCAAATTTGAATTAGCAGTTGCACCTGTGTATTACTGTAAAAGGCGGCTAATTTGAAAATAATTAATTTATTGATTGCTAAAGGTCTTCTCATATTGTTATTTTTGTGTTTTGTTAATTTATTTATTTGTAATAAAGTTACATGGAAAATTACTTGCCCGGATTTTTTTGCCGTACTCCATACATTTGGTTCGCACAATCAGTAGAAACAATTCTGTGATTAAAGTTATGCTTGTTTGTTTTATGAAGAAGGAACATATATTCTTCACTAAAGATATTGGTTCAATTTTTTTTGAAAAACGTATTAAAAGTTTTTTGATCAATAGACAAATTATATTATCATACACCAACTTGCATTATCAAAGTTAGACAGTATTTTAACATACAAGGAGGGGAGAAGTTAATAGCGTCAAAATTTAAATATGAGAAATTTCTAATCACTTTTTTGCTGTAAATTTCAATTAAAATTTCCTGAAAAGTTGAAAAAAATAACTTTTTCAAATTTTCCGGAGTGGAAATTTACTCCTTCGGAAAAAACGGTTTTTTTTCGAATTTTCCGTTTTTTTTCCGATTGTTTTCATCTCTACTCGGGAGACAACTTTTAACTCGTGCGAACCAACCAAGCTCCGTTCCGGAGCTAAAAAGAGCTCTCCTGCATGCTTAAAACTGTTTGATCCCACGACTCATCCACCATCTCATAGAAAGTATGAGTATTTGTTGTTCAGCATGCCTTGCTGTCTGAGCTGGTCATACACATCATAAAACTTTAGCATGACCAGTTTTCCATTTTTTTTGTGGGTAAAGAGTAAACTCATCATATGCCTAATTTTCTTTAAAAATATTTTTTGGATAATAATAGTAAATATTACCGTTTTTTTTTTGAGTAGCTTCTTTGTTTAGTGATCGTGTTGCAATCGTATATCACGTTTCCCCTTTTCCGATGTAAATTTTATTCATTACTTGCATAAATATTAATTATGCTTAACTTTTGAACACCAGTGCATATTAGTTCTGTAGATTCATATCATTCTAATTACAAGATCAGATAGCATCCTGACCAGTTACATGATACAATTTCCAAAGCTACCATATTTATATTTAACGTGTTGATTTACCAGTTCAGTTTAATAAAGCGATGAAAACGCTCGTAAAAATATTTTTAAAACTCCATCTGCAAACTTAAAGCGAAAAAAGGCTTTTTTTTTTTTACAGTACACATACACAATATAGTACGTAGATATACAGTCGAGCCCGCTTATTAGAATATCGGTTAAAAGAATATCCCTCTTAATATAATACATTTTTAATGTACCAAACCAATGTAATGTGTTGTTTTTATCCCGGTTAATGGAATTTCCCGCTTATTAGAATATTTTTTCGTGGCAAAAAGGCTATCCTATCAAGCGGGTTCGACTGTATATATATTTTTTTCAGATAGTCAAGTTTCTTGATGACTATTTCCTGAATTTCTGCATTTTATGTTGAAGAAAAAAACAAACAAATGTCTTGAGATTGTAAGAAAAAAGATCATTTTTTTAAAGTCTCAAATTTTCGGTTGCCAATTTACCAAAAAGCTTCATTACTGAAATCGAAAGTCTCCCCAAAGTAACGATTTACATTTCTCTTTTATTTTTTAATTGGTTAATGTTCTTGCCTGTTTTCATTTAGCTAAGGAATGTGGGAAAGTAGCATAGCTCGTATGACAAGAATTTCTCTGAAAACCTTCTGATAAATTCATTTTTCTACATTGCAGTGCGTGCAACTTTTAATTACAAAATTTTTCGAAGTCTGTTTACCTGAAACTTAATACAAACCAACAGGAGAGGAATTGATAAAGAAATAATGAAAAAAAAAAATAAATTACAACCATTGCAAATGCTTTTGTTTTCTTAGAAAAAGAGTTCATATACATATATATATATATATATATATAAATATATATAGGGGAGGATGGCCCAAAGTAGATAGGTCGCCCAAAGTGGGTCGGCCTTCATATGCGCCCCCCCCCCACGGTATGTAATCGGCGTTGCATAAGTATGTCGTGTTTACATGAACAGCTACGATTTTTAATCCGATTTTTAATTAAATTTCAGTCCCATTGAAGCAGCAGTGAAGCGGCATAGCGCAACCAGGCACAAAATTAAATACCTGATACATTTATAAAAAAATGAAGTTTTGTAACTAGTGATTTGTCGAAGACCAGTTTTTTTTTTTGATTGTCAATAATATTACGTTATTCTGACACCATCCACCTACAAGCTACGGTAGTCATTTCGTTTGTTTCTTTTTTATATTTAAGGTTATAATTATTGTAATAAAAAACGTTCCTTCGGCCAATAGGGTCGGGCAAAGCGGGTGTAGAATTTAATCATATATATCTTTATAATTTCTTGACTCGTGTGCTGACATACATTTTCTATTTCAATAGGATAGGTATAACTTTAAATAGTTCGTTTTCAAGATGGTAATTAATTTGTCTATTAATTTAATAAGTTATTTCTTTATGTTTTATTAACAAATGGGCTGACTTTAAATTGGATAAGTACAACTTCTTTATGTATTTTTTTTTAATAAAAGCAGGTAGGTAGTCAATCATTTTAATCATTTTATAACTTCATATTAGATTGGCAAATGTACCAAATCACTATTAGTTAAGCTTACTCGCTTTGAGCAAGTTAAGCTTACTCGCTTTGATAGGGCAAATCGGGTTTTTCGAATGTTTGAAAAGTTTGATAATAAATAAATATTGGGTTTGAAGTAATACAAAAATCACATTTTATTTTGAAGTTCAAAAAAACTTCTAGGAAATAAAACCGAAATTGTTGCAATAAAAATCCAAAAATTACAATTTTTGAAATTGTAGTTTTTGAATTTGGAATTTCTTCGAAAACCTATCCGCTTTGGGCCACCCTCCCCTATATATAGTCTGCTGAACATCACAACTCCGTAAAACTTGACGCACTGCTTTAATTTCACTCATTAACCAGTTATTTTAGCAATGATACATTTTTTTATTTTGTTTGTTTCTTTCTAAATACAATTTCGAAAACAAACTGATTGCTGACACCTATCTTATATCCTTTTGTCAAAACATAACTAACAGGTGGGAGGAAATTTTCCCCCGAATCTCAAACGAGCGCATGCGCGCTATCTGCTGGCCTCCTGATTGGAAATTGAATGCTCCTTGCGTAATCGAGTTGCGAGGGAGGAGCGAGATCCCGAGAAAGAACTAAAGAAGCAAAATTATTGGGAGCAGACGGCATCTCGGAAACTGGAGCGACGCACTTCAAGTATTGCTGCCGCTGATGGTGGCTGCTGGCCACAGTTCGATAACAACATTCGGAGCGCCAAGATGAACTCTTGTGCCTCTTCAGAAGTTGGAGAGCGCCTCTGGTGGGCAACTAATGGTAAGTTTGTTTCTTGATGGACAGTTGGTTCTGTTTGCTAACTTTCTCTGTCTAACTGATTGCCGTTTGCAATACTAAGTATATTTCAGGCATTTTACATGTTATTTATTTATTGCATCAAACAATTATTTTCAATCATATATTGTGCGCAGCAATAGTTAGTAATTAAAGCACAATAATAGCAAAAAATATGAAACAAATGAAAAGCAATATTCAACATTCGAGTATGAATTAGTAACGATAATGCATTTTCTGGGAAATCAGTGTGTCGCTTCTTGCACACTTTACCGAACAAAAGAAAGAGAGAGAGAGAAATAAAGACCGAGAAAAGATCACAATGGTAATAATGTCCCATTTATCCGTATACGTTTAGATAAAAAATTTTGAACACGATAAATATGTGGTGCTATATGAATGAAGTGGCGTTTTTTTTTCAACAATTTAATTAAATTTCATTTTTCCCTCAGATCATATTTAAAACATGTTCAACTGCAATCCAGAGAACGTGACGCCACGTGAACGACAGCTGAAAAGATGCGGAAGAATATATTCGATTTCTGTGTTACTAATGCGCTATGCGGAGTATTTCTCGGAAGAATATTATAAATAAATAACATTTTTATTACTTAATAAAAAGTCTATTCAACAAAATTTTTTTTACTATCTGTATAACAGTAAAATTTTTAGCGAAATTTGTGACGTTCAAAAACGTGAAATCCATTTAAACGATAAATGAACGCCACGTCGTTCATTTAAAGCAGTCGAAACACGTGACATGTGTGAGAAATTTTGGTGATTTATTATTACGTTTTAACAATACGTATATATATATATATATATATATATATATATATATATATATATATATATATATATATATATATATATATATATATATATATATATATATATATATATATATATATATACACTGTAACAAATTTCGGAAACGTTTCTGGATATATCGGAAACGTTTCCGAAATAGTAGGAATCCTTCATCCAATAGCGAACTCCTCAATATTCAGAAAGCTTTTTGTTATTTCAAGATATCTAGAAGCGGAAGTGATGACGCAACGCTTCGAAACCTATTTCATCCTTCCAACACAGGCGCCAATGAGTCGGAAATAACGAGAACTTTTTTTCTTATCTATGGTTGCTGCAGTCAGCAACTGTGTAGCATTGAAATGCTTGTTATTTCATGTCTAGAGAGTAGTAACATGTGTCGAAACTAATTTTACGCCTTTGCATTTTGGACTGCCCTTGATTTTTTAGACGATGTACGCAGCTATTAAGTTAGTTAATAACCATTTGCTTCTTTACAATTTCCAATGCGACCATAATTAGATATATATTGTGTGTTCAAGCGTGAATAGTTTTAACACCCGTGTTTATACTTAATGAAACGAAACCCTTTGGATTACTTATTCAGTTGTAATGGAGGTACTTAGATTTTCTTCCGCTCATGTTCACTTGTAAGTATTAATGAATATTTTAAAACATATTGTTATATACATTTATATTTTTGTTGATTTGCATTTGATGAGGCTCCAATTGTAACTGTTTTTGGGTCTATCGAATTAATTTAAAGTTATCCTACATACCTATGTGCGCGGTGTACTATTTGTTGTAACCAACTGAAACTGATTAATTACGCAAAAGAAGTAAGATTTATATTTGAGAAGCAATCACAGAAAAGTTATTTCGAAATACTTGGATGTACATACATTTTGGTTCAAAAAGAAAAAAAAATCAATTGTTTAATTCATTAGAAATATGGTAATGCAAATATTTTCTAGTATTGTAATATGCTTCACAAAAAATGTGCCGTTATAATTTATCTTTTTTTATTATAATTTATTCATTCATTTAAAAATATTTATACCATTAGAAAATGACCATGTTATTTATTAGTAAGAACATAGTTATGAAATTAATTCATCTGCTTATTCATTTTGTTAAATGTGGTTAACAATTAAAAAAATTCCTTGACATTAGTTCAGAAAATAACATTTCCTTCGTATATATACTAGTTTAATGTAGGACAGTCAGGAGGAATGAGTCAGTGGCAAAAATGGAACAGCTGCATTTACATGCTGAAATAAAAAGTAATATTATTTCATGTCATCGTTTTAAAAGTGATCAGTTTTTAAATACTATGTTATTAATATGCAATGCACATATGGTGAGAAGACGAGGGGCGTTCACCACGCAGACTGTGCCATTGACATTTTCAAGAGGTTGCTTTTTTTAAGGTGGGGGGCGCTTTATATCATTTTATGGGTGCACCATCACTCTTATGGTGTGGGGGGGGGGGGGGAACTCTCGTATATATGAAATGGAATAATCATGTATTAGAGTTCAATGTTTTAATAAATAAAATATATAATGCATTTTGCGCACACTCTAAATCAGTAACCTATTTTGATTAAGTATCTATATTTGTGATAAACTGGAAAAGGGCAAGAACAGAGGAATAAACCCGAATGGTTCCAGCAGGGGGACTTTGGTGTCATATTTAAATTCATCAATTTCTCTGTTGGTACTTTTCGGTACACTTGGTTCGTCAAAGAAATTGACTTGACGTGAACGAATTTCGGAACGCAAAGTGTAGGTAAGTTCTGTCAAATTTTATCCGAAAATAAAAGCTATCAAGTTTGATACAAGATATGTTTTTAAGTTCTGCATTAAAAATACAATATGTGGATAATTTTGTCTTGAAAATATTGAGAGAAAAACTGAAGTTTAATATTGTTTAACAAACAATCCCACTTCTGAGAAAGTACTCCCCATCCCTCCCCCGACGATTTTGTGATTATGAATGAAACTACTATATTATTTAATAAATTTTCAAAAATTTATAACTGTGCATATGTTATGCTGTTAATCATGCTATTTGTCATTAGAAATTCAGAAAAAAAAAATCCACGAATGATTCTAAAATTGCTTGTTTCATTGCTCTTAGATATGAAAGAATTGAAACTGATATGGCATGCAATACTATTAAAAAAGAATTATTTTTTAGAAAAAATCACGGAAAAAGGATTCCGAAATTCTCAGAAACGTTTTTGAAAATTGTTTGGAGAATTCCGAAATACTCGGAAACGTTTTCGAAACTTTCATGAACCACAGCTGCACAGAATACTCAGAAACATTTCTGGAAATTACGGAAAGAGGATTCCGAAATACTCAGAAACGTTTCTGAAAATTACAGAAAGAGGATTCCAAAATACTCAGAAACATTTCTGGAAATTATAGAAAGAGGATTCCGAAATACTCAGACACGTTTCTGGATATTACAGAAAGAGGATTCCGAAATACTCAGACACGTTTCCGGACATTACAGAAAGAGAATTCCGAAATACTCAGAAACGTTTTTGAAAATTTCATGAACCGCAGCTGCACGATATACTCAGAAACGTTTCCGAATTTTTTTTTTACAGTGTATATATATATATTTGTGCAATGTTCTTTTTAGCTTGTCAATATTAGTACATGCAGAAGCTTCTTTTTTAATAAATTTATTTATCTTAATAATATTTGATAAATAAGTATTTTCCTCAGATAAACAACATTTTGCGAAGCCTTCGTAGCCCCTGATATGCGGTAGTGCGACAAACGTATTTCTCTTCAAATATAAGTGCTAGTTCAATTGGCTGTGAAACATACGGTTTTTAAACTTGACCATATCTGTAAAGTTATTGTGATTTCATCCTTTTTTTTAACCATAAGACATATTTACTCATATTTTGAACTACTAAATGTTTGGAAAATCGAAATACCAACTGTTAAGGAATAAGAGCGCTCTAGCGTTTATAAACTTGCTTAGATAAATGTACCTAAAAAGAAGTTTATGAATATATTACTTAAATTTAAAATTTTTTTTTATCAAAATGCAAATATGAGAATGAGAAGACGTTATACAGAAAAACTTTATCAATCCATTCATAGTAACAACTGATATCGCCTTACATAAAAACGTTTGTTAAATGCTTCTGAAGTTGCTATGAGGCAGTGAGATTCAAGGGAATGAATGTGGTATTTTTAAAATTTTGTTTAAAATGAGTTCAGATTATAGATTCTAGGTAGGCTTACATTGATTTTTTCCCTTTAATCATGCTGTATAACCGCACTTACCAAGAGTTATTAGTGCCATCTCTTGTTGCATAACAGAGGAGTTGTTCTCTTACTATTGTCACTGGTTATCTCTAAATTTGTAATTTTGGAACTTACATTCCTTTGGCTCTCACTTCCTCATATAAAGCTCATGTAGATCACAAATGAACAAACATACTATGGTCCGACTCGAATCGTTTCCAAAGAGTTGGAAATGGAATACAAAATGTGTAAAGCTTGAATATCCATACTTAATGATACCACTGTTAGCGCTAAACAAAATTAATATGTTAGAAATACATTTAATTTTAAAAATTCGCAGAACATGAAAAGTTAAAGGAACTGCTAAAAGAGTGTCCACCAGTATTAATACGCGCCTCATACCTGCGTTGAAGCGAGCTGCGTTCGTCGGCAAAACAACCAACATTTCTTGATTTACTTCGACAGCAACAATAATTCCTGCGACTATGTCCTTTTCGCTGCCAGGGGTAACATAAACTAGATTATTCATATGACCCCTCCCAAGACGTGACACTATTCACTAGAGACCCTGTACTTACCAATACATCTGGTTTAGCCAGTTGAATGGTGTCCTAAATGTCCCATCGAGACAGGAGCTATGAGATGATCTGGCCGATCAAATTATTGGACCACTCAGAGGAATAGGGAAGTTTCAACCTATTAAATGTTCATATTTTGGCTATTGGATATTGTTAATTGACCCTCAAAACTAAAAAATTCACTATCGCCGAATTTTAAAACACCGTGGTTGATTTTTAATGAATTTTTAAAAATCCACGCGCACTACTAAAGTGCGCGCTTCTGAAACGTCACGAGTCTACGTCACAGGGCCCGAATGGGCAGCCTTTGTAGGAATGATAACCTAGCGAAAATCCCTTGTTTTCGCTAGGAACATTTTGAGCGCGCTGATATTTTTATTTTTTAGAAATTCAATAATCCTTTTGAACACACTATGGAGGCCGGAATCGTTAAAGCACAATCTAAATATCTTCCTCAAGTAACACCAATGAGATATTCGAATATTTTCGAGAGGATGAGAGGTTTAATGTTCCAGAAACGCGAGGAGTTAAATGCGAGGAGAAAGCCTTTTATGTTTCGTCTTCGAAGTCGAATGCGTGACCTTCGCTTCTCCCTTATCGGAAGAGGGGATGACGTCACTTCCTATGCCATTTGACGTCACAAGAGCTTGAACTTTAATATTAATTTTAAAAAAAACTACTTATCGTATCGCAAAAGTTTTTTCACCTATGATGTTCATACATGTTACTCTATCATATAAAAATAAAATTGAAAAATCGAAAACTTCCCTATTCTACTTCGTGAAAATGTAACATATCACGGCTTTAAGTCCACCTCGTTGAAATCGCGCACTTTGTCCTCAAACGATCTATAATGGTCTCTGAATGAAGTTGCAATAACTGCTTAAAAATTTACCTTAACTTAATAAATTTAAAATAACTGATAAATGAATGATAAATTCAGCTATTCAATCAGACTTTCAGAAGATATAGTAACACCGAGAATTCCAGCCCCACTACAGCGTTTTTAAATATAGTTGGTGGCCAAATTATTAGGGACACTGCTCAAATTCTCGTATTTTTATGTTTAGGCTCACTTTTTGAGGAAATAAACCACAAAACATTTTTCTAAAATTCGGAATTGCTACTGGTATTATTACAATTAAGACAATGAGAAGCAAAGGGAGAAGTGGACATTTTTAGGTTTTGAGTAAAATGCGTTTAAAAATTAGCTCCTAGGTAGGTTTTCATTGCAATTTTTTCCTAAATCATGCTGTATAGCAGCAACTACCAGGGCTACTAATACCATGTTTTGGCCCAAGACCGAGAAGAGGTTCACCTACCATTTGTACTAGTTATCTCTAAATTTTTAATTTTGCCACTTACATCCCTTTGCTTCTCACTGCCTCAATTGTTTTTTTAGTAGTGGTAACATTGCCAGTCTGCGTCATTTAAAAAATATGCGAGGTTGTTCCTGTTTTATTCCGTACTATGTAAAAGCAGCTGTTCTCGCGAAGTTATATTAAGTATTCTAGAAATATTTCAATGAATGTTTTGGTGTCTGCTATTGTGAATATGCAAGTAACACATACTTATTGAGTTTTTTTCTGCAGTTTGAGGTTGAAGTTTAATATTTGATTCATATTATAAAAGTAATATTCTCAAAACATATTTTTAAGAATCGGCAAGGTTTCAAGCATGTCCCCTAGAAAAATACAGGGAAATAAAAGCATTGCTACCACCCGCTCCACCAATACCTAGAGAGTTATTTTCAAGTATAACATTTCTTTTTAGGTCAATAGTTTGGACATATCCAAATTAAAATTGACCGAAACATGGTTCTGGAAGCGGATTGCTTAGGGAAAAATGGGGGCAGAAAATTCCTCACCAATGCTCGTACCAACTACAGAATCTGATAAAATTGCAAAGGAGTGTAGGATTGGATGGATGAACAAGGTATTGAAATTTTAATTCCAGAGGCGATTGGTCCCAAGGAGGAACGAATGGGTCGCGATCCGTCAAAAAACCACTCCGCTCCAAGACTAAGAAAAAGCGTCTATAGCGGGCAAAACAATCCAAAAAAATAACTGTTGAGGAATGAAATCGTATAAGTATTGTTTGTAAGTAGTACCCCATTTAACAAATAATATTATTATTTTGATTAGTTTAAGGTTTTTATAGGTATTATTCTTCGAGGACTCCACTTTTGGCATTTTCGTTGACAAAAGTTTATTTTTACCTGAGCTCCCCGAGGAGGCATCGCACGCCGCCCTGGGGGGAGTTATTCCTTTAAGACTGTTTTTGTATAAAGGTTTTACTATCCGAAAAAAGCATATATCCCTTATTATACGGTCGGTACAAGGAGTAGTGATGCGTTTTTCTGCCACATTTGACGACGTAATCTGCTTTTAGAGACATGTTCAGTCTTAACTTTATGATATGTGCAACTATTACTAAATGAGAAACACCTGTTGAATTTGTAATAGATCTCTAAAAATGTAAGGAGGAGAGTAGTAACGCTTTTATTTCTCTACATTTTCTGGGGGACGTCTCTAAAGCCTTGCCCAGTCTTTAAAAGAAATTGAAAATATCAAACAATAATATAAATCAAATATCAAAATTTCATCGCAAACTGGAGCAACATTGTTTTAGTAATAAATGCTACTTACGTGTTAAATGTAGCAGGCGCAAAAACATTGGGAGAAAAATTTCTAGAATACGTAATGTAACTTCATGACAACAGCTTTTTTCTCACATTAGAGACTAAAACGGGAAAAACTTCACATTTTGTAAAATGACGCAAACCTATCGTGTTGCCACTCCTAAAAAACAGTAATAATTATACCAGAAGCACCTCTTAATATTAAAAAAAAAATGTTGTTCGTTGTTTATTTCTTCAAAAAGGAAGCGTAAGTTAGAAAATACGAGACTTAGATTTATTAGTCCCTAATGATTTGGCCACCCACTGTATACATAATACGCGTAAAACAATTCAAATACCTTTCCAAAAACAAAAAAAAAAAGATTTTTCGATGAAACAGATGGACAAATCTGTACTGTAGTGTCAGCGCAAAGCAGCTACAAAGAAAATTGGTACATAAATACCAGATAAGAAAGACAAGAATCAAAACAATGCAACACCTAAAGTAAAAATATTAAAAAGAACAAACTACGACCACATAATGCATATGAAGCAAGGCACTGATGGCTCTTTCTACATGCTATATACTGGCAGTCCGGTACTCTTATTCCGAGACTGCAGTTTCTGTAATAGGGAATAAAGTAGCTGGATGCAGATGTCATCTTATTGAAGCTGACATGGTGCGGTTCAACTCCTAAATTGAAAACAAAGTTTGGGTAATAAGCAGTAAGTTACCGCCTCAAAGCTACTGGTAGGTAAAGTAAATTTATCTCGTTGGTGAGATAAATTGACTTTATCTACCAGTTTCTTGGCATTCTCAGCTTCAATAAGAGGCCATCTGCCCCCAGCGTGATTATTCTTAATTCCAGGCTGTTGAGTTCATAACAAGGACGAAATTGCAGTCTATGGATGTGATAACCGGGCTGTCGGTATATGGCAAGTAAGTTCTGCCTTAGCCGCGGTTTAGGGCTGTAACGTACTGCTTATGGCACGTTCTTGCGAAAATGGGATATTTTTACTTACAAAGTGAAGGGAGTCTTATGAAATAAAGTCTGATCTTTCCCCATTCTAGACGCAGTAGAGCTTTGATATTTTCCTGTTTTTATGTAATACATAAACGAATGTCTCAGTTAAATTTTTCAGAAATCCTAAGAGGGGTAGGATGCATCCTAACGACTCAAAATAATAAAGCAATGCGGATCAGAAACCCTTTCCCCACATAGAAATTTGAGATATGGCGGCAGTATTTCAGACTGTTTAGAGTTCCATGAACCGAAGATGTGAAGTGTGCATTGTAGCCAGTGGAAAAAACTTCTAACACTTACTTTGACCCATGTGCCATTTGTGCGTCTAATATTAATCATGTATATTTTTACGGTACGAAACATCGTAAAATAAAAAAGGAAAATCATTCTTTAAGATTAACAAACAATTTATCGAAAAGTTCTAAAAAAGGATTGAAAAAATTAATCTTTATTAGGAAATTTTGAATTTAAATTATTGTTTTCGCAACCACGATTTTCGTTAGGATTCGTAGGGTTAATTGTTTTTACAAAGGACTTCTGTCTGCCGGACTCGACTTCATTTATACCCGACTCTTTCGATTTAACACAATCCCCTTTAGACAAAAACAGCATCCAAACTTCCGTGAGCATGTCCCTTCTTCTTTCTGTGTGGTGGACTCCACATTCTCTAGCCCAGGGACATCGGGTATGTCCGTACGCAATGGCGTGTGTGTGTAGGTGTGAATGTGTAAGACTGTGTGTGAATGTGTGTGTAGATGTGTGTGTGTGTGTAGGATATGGGTGACACCACCCAGAAGGAACGGATTCCAATTTACAGTGCTGCTGGTAGAGGCTCAGTACCAGACGAGCAATTGCTTGCAGGGACCGGTAGAAAGTGGTGCTCGCAGATCACAGGGGTCCAAAAATCATGGGAGCATCAAATTTCGTCAGATGAAGTAAATAAGCAACCCATTGACTGCTTAAAAAAGTTTAAACAATCCTTAAGCATGAAAATAAATATAAACTCGACGACATTTTTTTCGCCGAAACAGGGCCGTCGAGAGCCAAAGTCAGCCCCTTGTTAGTTTAGTCACCTCCCACCTCGAATTACAAAGCAGAAAAAAATTAAACAGCTCCAATTCAAAGCAGGGCCCCTTCAAGGGTCGGGGTGCCTAGTTTCTGACAAGGCAGACATGGGTTCTCCTCGGCCCTGTGCCTAAGTAATACAATTAAGGTATTATTCATTTATTATTAGGCATAAAATCGAATGCATCGTAATAAGATGTGCTTCAAAAAATACAAGTCAAAATCTTCAATTACATCAGATAAAGTAAGGTTTGTTTGGCATGCTCTTTCTTTAAAAACATATTTTTTACTGTAACATCATTTTTATAATCTCATTCCATAAAAATGAATACATTTGATTTAAAATCGCGCCTTTTCAAGAATTAAGATTCAACTGTGAAATCCCAATGGAGTATATTTTTTTTTATCAAAGAATCGATTTCCAAAAAATACGAACTATGCCCTTTCTAAAATATAGGATTCACTTGTCGATAATGGAAAAATCTTCTTCAGTTTTACTAAAAAACGGTATGACTGATGCATCTCAGGTGTATTTTCTTCGAAATTTTTTTCAGAAAGAAGCTTGTTGTAGAGTACGTAAATAAAATATTTTAAAACACTTTTTGCCCGCTTTTTAAAATAAATCAAAACTGTGTGCAAATGCTGAGGGCTACTGTTATTGTTTTAGTTTGTTACGTAATGATTGTGACGTATTTGTTTCCCATTGCATGAACAAAAGAAATTTTATCTAAAAGCTTCAATTTCTTCAAAATTGCTTCAAACCCTAGATATTGTGTCTGAAAACATTTTAGGCGATTTAATCTATTTTTTTCTCAATTTAATTTTAAAATTCTTATATTGGGGTTGTTTTTACTATAACAAAATTATACTTCTGTACTTTCTTAGTTCCAGTAAAGTATGAACTTTACAATTTTTTTTTATTTCTACAAATTTTCGAATTAAAATAACTTGATGTCAAGAATTTAATAAAACCTAATTTACAATACCTACAGACCATAAAAATGAAATTGTAAGTCATAAAAATTAGTTTTACAATCACGTCCTTTTCAAATGAAATAATTTTGTCTTAATTTTAAATATTTGTTTTAAGCGTTGAAATGGAAATATTATGAATTAGAAGCCTTGAGAGACAACTAATGGTATTAAATAGGCGTTAATGTACGTACTCTTATTTAGTCTTGTTCAAAGTTTTTATTTTAGCTTACCATACAAGTGCTTTGCACACCTTTCTACTTAACGTCCGCACATGGGTTAATCAAAACATAAAGATATGGTTTGCTTGTATATTTTTTTCATGGAAACAGCAAACACACTTAAATTCGGAAGGTTTTTTTTTGGGGGGGGGGGAGGGAAATGATAAATAAAATATAGATTTAGTCAAACATCGTTTTCTAACAAGAAGTTCCTTCCAGAACTAAACGTGCTACTTTCCTGTATATCAATATCGACTTTCTAGTATCTGATCAAAATTTCTCAAAATTCACTAAAATCGTGAATTATTTCAAATTTAACTTTTTAACATTATAAACAGATTTCTAGAAATAAAATATGCCTCACTCATCTGAAGAAATAAATGCGTATAAAATAAATAAACGAACGAATAAAGTAGTCGTACAAAGCAGCTAGTACACTTTTAAATCTTTAATCGTTTTAAAAAAGAAAAAAAAAAAAGAGAAATAATAAGCTCATTAAAGTAAATACATTATGTCATCAAAAAAAAGTTTGTTTTTTCCCTGTTGCCAAACAATAACTAAAAAGATGAATGCATGCGCTTTTAAAATAAATAAAAAACAATAAAATGTACATTTAAGAAATAAGAAATAAGTTTCATAATAAAAAAAAAAAATCATCTGCACGCATCTTTATGTAGAAAAATAAAAGAGCTATTTCCAAAAACATTTGTTTGAAGTAAGTCTTCTTTAAGTTCGGGATCTATATTACCTTTATATAGTTTCGCCGAAGGCGCTAACGTTAAGGGAATTGAACTGTTAAAAAAATAAACGGAAAAATATTAATTTCCAAAAGATATTTTCAATATATGCTGATCTTCAAAACTTTTTTACTACAAAGTTTGTTTAAAGAAATTATTCCTCTAAGTTTGAGATTAATATGAATTTCCACTTAGGAATTACTTTTTTTGAACTGTTCAAAATTGAACGAAAAATTGTTCAAACCGCAAAATGAAATATGTGAATGAGGTGTTCTTGCCGAGATTTTATCTCGCTCTCCTAAAACGAAGACCTTTCAGTCATCAGCATCTGTTAACACTTGCTAACGGAGTACTATGGCTGTATATTTTTTAAACTAAACTACTAACCTCATAAATTATATCTTTAAAATATATGCTTCTAGGGTTCACAAAATTAAAATTTAAAGATAAGAACAAACTTCCGTGGGCCTGTACAGTTATTTAAATTTACAAAATCTACAAGTCAGGTATATGATGATCTTTTAAACATCGTGGATCCGGTGATTCCAAAAAATGTTTACTTTGACATTCTTGAGAAATTGTTATTGGTCATGGCAGTGGACTAGAGGCTAAATACAATAAAATTAGAGTGCACTACGATGCAAGTACGTACGTAGCGATGCTACTACGTACAACGCAAAAGATTATCCATTAGGAAATGCTTCTGTAGCTATAAGAGAATTTCTTCCACCAATATTAAGATTTGAAGCTTCGAACTATAGCAGTTAAACAGTTAATTGATTGACCAACGTGTTCACTTACCTCCACTTCAGTGATGAAGTGGAAAACAAGGATATTTTATCATTTCTAGGAACTATACATTTGCTTAAGTATGCATTCTTAAAATTCCTATATGAAACTCGAGCTGTTGAAAGGATTTTAGAACTGGTCAGTGAATTTGCAGAAATTCATTAGAGGTATTAAGACACAAGAAATGGATCTATATCAGGGCTTTTCAACTGGCGGCCCGCCAACTTCTTATTCAGCATATTTCTTCATCGACAAACATCGGTGATGACATTCCTGTCCTTGTAAAGAAGGCGGATCGGTCTCAGGTTTCCCATTAAAATGTAAACAAATTATTTTTTAATCCTTCTGTTTTAATGTTTTATAATAAAAAATCAACTATGAATTGTTATTGTATAATAGGTAAGAGGTTATTGTTCAACTTTTTCAAACTGCGGCGCGCCATGTGATCAGTGACCGGAATTCTGGACCGTGGGCTCTTTGCAGTTGGACAGCAATGATCTATATAAAAACTTTATATTACCCAACATCAATGCCAAAACTGAGTCCATTTCCAACTTCAAGCCTTGATCGAAACGAAAAAAAACTTGTTTAAAATAACATAGTTATTGAGAGTGTAAGTAACTTTACAAATATATAAGTCCTGTAAACATTTATTCTTCTTGGAAGAGTGGAACACAAAGTGCAGCCACCAACTTAAGGTGGGTTCTGGATTGTTAATGCAATTAAATATACATACTTACATTTTAAGCAAAGAGTTGTATTAGTGCACATTTATTGCAAAAAATATACATATAACTTTGATCAAAAAGAAGAAAAACTACAATGTACAAAAAAGGCTAAAAACATCGATTTTTGGTTAATTTCACTTAACTTTGCGGCTAATGCTCGAACTAAAATCTGTAAAAGAAATGTAAATATTTTCAAAGATATATAAAAATAGCATTGAAAAGAATCATGTAAGTCGTTTTTGAACAAAAATTTTTAACATTTGGATTTTAATAAAAATATTTGATGATTGATAATTTTTTACCTTTTTTTTTTCATGCTTTCATTTTAATCTACCAATGCGCGATCTGAAGACATGAATATTAATTTTTAAATTATTTTTCCAGGATGGCAATACACAGCTTTTTTTGCTATTAGAAGTTGCTTCTAGAAAATATTTTTTTTTCGGCACACCCAAATATACACTGCATCAACAATAAATTTAGTGTTCTTTTCTATTGAAAACGTAAATGTAACGTTTTATCTGTGATTGGATCTTTCACTTTAGTAGAGGGAGACGTTGTGTAAAATGAAAGCATATTATTGGAGCATCTACATAACATTGTAAACAAATGCCGAAACCACACGGATTTTTAACGGGTAATGTTCCGGAATTTCACGGATTTCTATCAGTTTCCTGAGAAAATCAAGTATATTTGCGGAAACGTTTTCAGAATTGCTGCATGTTACATGAATGCAGATGTCTACAGTTGTGAAAAATATTTTTAGCTACCAGTGTCAAAATATAGTCGGTGTTTTAATTAAGTGCGTCGCTTTCAGCTTAGCTACAGAGGCGAATTGCAGTCTCTTGGTTCTGAATCTTTATAGGGAAAATCAGTGTTCGGTATTTGCTAGCAGTTCTACTTAAGCTTTGAATATATTTGTGTGGCCAAAGAATCTCTTATATATAGATATGCCAGTGACAAGCTATTACTATAAACAATACAAGTTTTTGTGGAAGGATCCTCATTTAATCTGAAATCGTGACTGTCTTTTATTGAGAAGGTTTCTGAATTCTTCAGAAATATTTCTAGTTAATTTCAGAACTGTTACTACCTTTTAGTCTTTTTGCAATTACACAACCAGATCTTGCTCCAGATTTCTCTATACCGCAGTGGTCAATAAATACACTTCCCAGTATTTGAAAAACTCCTAAGTTTGTCAACCAGCTGAGGAAAGTTGTGTCGGACAAGTTAGGCGAAAAGGAGGTGGTTAAAACTAAATGTGCATGTAACAGCTTTGAAACGAGCGCGATAAAAAAAAGGAAAAAATACATCTAATTGCTTTAATTCTTGAAAATGAAAAATGAAATTCATAAAATAAAGGTATAAATGGGTGGTGGGCAGAGAGAGATTATTTAAAAAAACACTGAAGTTTTGCTTCGCACATTAAGGTTTTCGGCAAGAAACAGTTTGCTTTCATGTCTATCTTAAAAGGAAAATGGTGGACTTCTTACTGTTTTACGCTCCGACGATCTAATAATAGTTTGACTATGGTGTAATGCATGTAGGCTATTCCAGTCATACAGAGGTTACCTCTAAAGATCGAAGCATATCATAAAACAAGAAGTTTTTAAAGATTGATACTCATATTGTGATATGAGTTTATAATTTTGTTTTAAGTCAAAAAATTGGTTTTGTTATTATAAAATGATAAAGTTCACGTTTTTTATTTTAAGTATGACGTAAAAGCTATTAATATTCGGTGCAGTATTTGTTTATTGAATATTAGGATTATTTTATGTTACATTATTTGTACAATTAGTCAAGTACGCACTGGGCAAAGTGGATGGGACAAAGTAAAATACTTAATTTCGTTTAGTTATTCAATCATTTATTATACTTTAATAATTACATTATTCATAAACTTTTTACGTAAATTTTATTATTAAAATATTTTTAATAATCAAATATAAAAATTTCATCAGAATATATTTTAATTTACACTTTACCCCAGGAAAAAAAATTTGAATATTTCTTTTTCAGGGTACAAATTAATGCCCAAAAACAAAAAATAATGTTTTATTGTAAGTTTTATTATAAAGTACATTGTTCTTTATTTATATATTGTCATTTTCAAAACCAATTTGAATTTGTTCATTTTGAAAAGAGTAAATTATCTGAACTATTTCGCTTTGTCTCACATTCCCGTACAAATGTGAAACTGAATCAGGCGACCTTTCTTCACGCAAATTTTACATAACACTTATTGATTCAAGGACAAGATATCACAACTAATGTAAAATGCTAAAACATATTTAGAGTTTAAAAATAATACAGAATATTACGAAACGCCAAAACTCACACACGCTTATATCCATGCCTTTATATATCACATTCGTTATAGAAAACATGCGTTTAGTGCACTGATTATCAAGACAACATGAAAGGAGAATTAATTCGCCAGTTAAGTTCATTTTTACCTTTAGCAACGTTACTGTAAACATCGTCATTAATTTTTCTTTCATTTTGCTGAAATTTCAAGACAAATAATCTCACTTTGAGGACTAATTAAATCTTGAGAAATCTGTTTTCGGCAACTTTTCTTGAAAAGGATTGCTGAAAGTAGGAACTCCTCCAGTATAAACTGCATTAGTTGCATCAATATTTTGTTTTATTTTGACGATTCAATTAAACAGTTTTGGTAGCAATTATCATTAAAATTTAATAACTACAGAATTTTCTCTGCATATTATTCAATTTGGCCCTTGTACTCGCTCAGTTAATCATTTTCAATAATTTTTCTCTTACAATAGTTTATATTTAGAATTCTTTACAGATAGAACACTAAACGAAATAACTTTAAAATGCATTGCTGGCCAAATTATTAGACTGAAGAGTTTTTTTTTTTTTTGTACACTATTTGTACTAAAATACTATTTATTTCGCTGTTAAAGTAAAATTCATACTGTACACTTATTATTATGTTATTTTAGCATAATTTAATGTTTGCAGGTGGCAGCACTGTCTGCTTTGTTTATGTTCTTTGTTTATCTACCTACCAGGAACATAACCTCAATCAGCTTGAACAGTTCACTAGTTCTTTTTATTAGTGTGTTCTTTCATATTTAAAGTTAGTTTTAGGTAATTAGTGAGTAGGTGTATGTGAGTATATATAATAGTGAGTATAAACAATTTTTTACCTCATTTTTTTAAAAAGTTAAAAAATGGTGTAAACCTTGTGAAAAGTATGCCAAAAAGACTTAAAACGCTCATCAAGAACAAGGGAATGCATACTAAATATTAGATAATTATTTCACTGTTCGTTAATGTGTCTATAGTTATGTGATCGATAAAGAATTTGCTTTTAAAACAGTCTTAGTCTAATAATTTGGCCAGCACTGATGACCAAAATTTTATTTCAGAGAATTCTCGGACAATGTATCTCATATTTGTATGAAAAACAAAAGTACACCAACAAAAATTAACCGCGACGTCATCAATTAAATTCGCACAGTTATCTGAACGCCGGGGGCAGTTTTATGCCAGGTCAACTTCTCAACTTAATGTCTCGAAGATGAATGGGAGCTTAAACCTAAACTTTCCCAAGGTCAATCGTAATCTTCGCTTTTGACCTTCAAACTTGGATTTGAGCCATGACTGTTGGGATAAATCGAAAATGTTGCTAATGGCGATCCTTAGAAAAGATGTTACATTCCGAGTTCGCATTCGAGAGGTTTCCGACGATTGTTTCACTAAGCTCCATATCATATTCAGGACCGTCATTTAAAAATTTTTCACGGGTGGGGAGCGGTGGACAATATTTAATGCATTTTATTGGCAAGATTATCAAAATATGCATGCAAAATGCATAACTGCCCTATGTTTTATAAATTCAATTACAGTGTCAACTGCCCCCCCCCCCTCAATGATTTTCTAAAGAACGAGTGTGATCATATGTCTTTTTTCTACTTATTTTATGCTGCAGGTCTTTAAAGATTTTTTTTTGGTGTTGTAATTTTTGAGTAGATGTTACCTACATTTATCAATGTCTTACCATTTTGATTCCACACTTAAATGGTTAACGTATTAATATATAAATTTATGACCAAATATTTGTTACATTTCTGGTTTTTATTTGATTTTATTAATATCTTCACTTTAAGCATACGTATTTTTTTGGTATTGCAAAACAAGTAATGCCATTTCTTGCTGATTTACTCTTGTATTAAGATAAGACACTGGAATTAAAGATTAACTATATATACATATATATTATGTAGGGGAAGCTGCTGTACCTACGGACGGTTGTATCTACGGGCGTTGGTCGGGAAATTCCGGGTATCGTCGAGAGTTATCCTAATTGGGGCTCATTGTGTGTCACAGCCCTCTCCAATACCCCAGAAAGTTTCAACCCCATCAAACGAACATTTAAGATTTTATCACAGTTTTTCGGTTTTAGTAGGATCTAAATTTAAAAAAAAATAAGCTACTTCTTTTCTTTTTTTCGTCCGTCGTGGATTGTATTATTCATTTTTGTTGTAGGTATCATGATTCCCTATATTTTGAAGGTTTTGCTTCTGATTGTTAATGTTGTAAAACTGTGGTCCTGTCGATGTGACTGCCTCGCAAAACCAAAATAGCGTACCTTTGTACCCAAGGACACACAACCATGTGTATCCACGGACAGTAATTTTTAGTCTCCTTGGGTCACACTTGAGTTTTCTTACAATGTGAAGTACCTCAAAATGGTACCTTGTCATTAACTTTCGAAATTTGCTTTTAACAATGACGATGAATTTGAAGTTGGGCTTGAAAATATACTGTTGAAGTAACCCCCACCTGTTCTAGGATCTTCAGACCGTCAATCCCACCTGTTTCCATTTGAAGTCGACTTTTCTAGATTTTTGTTGATTCAATCTAAACTGAGTTTTTTGTGATGGATTAATTTTGGTTAAAGATTACAATTTGCATATAAATTGAAGTCATTATGTAGATACATAGAGAGCCATAACTATCATGAATCTAGTTATTATTTTTTTTGTTTAAAAACATATTAATTATTCATAACATCATTAACTCTCTTAAGACTAATAACTTTTAAAAGAATTCACTGATGTTAATGATTAAAGAAAATTTAAAAACGGGAAAAAAATTCGATTATTTTGCAAAGTTTAATTTCTGTTGCGTATTTTATTCAATGTTATTTTTAATGGATGTTTGAAGTATTTCAGCATAAAATTGCTTGCGAAAATGTATCGAGTATAATGGAGTTCCTTAAACTTAGTTATATATTATTTTTTTCTATATGTCCATGGGTACAAAGGCGCGGGGTGAACGGGTTGCTGTACCCACAGACAAAACAGATGTTTTTTAAGAAAACTTTTTGAGGTTTAAAGCTTTGAGATTTTCACCTGACAAAAATTGCCAAATTAAATGATAAGCTATAGATTCTGCCAGAAAAGTTTTCTGATCGATTAAGAATTCACAAAGACCAGCAAAAATTTAAGAGTAAATTTTTTCCGTGGGTACAGCAGATTCCCCTATAATATGAAGTTGGTTTTAAACGAAATTTATCTATATGATAATGATTTTTACTGTTTTAGTATTGTTACTCCTCCTAAATGAATTTTACTCCTCTGAGTATAAAGGCGTATTCAAGAGCTTTGAGAAAAAAACCTAATGTGTGTTTTTATGCACTCAGTGTGCAAAACTAGTTTTAATCCCATATGGTTTTTCATCAAGAAAATTAATGGCTTTTTTTTCCCCAAGGTAGTTTTTTCAGTTTTCTTCAAAATGTCATTTGCGATATTTTTAATTGAATATATCAAATCGTATTACAATGATTTACTGAATCTTTCTCGATTTCAATTTCGCTTTAAATTTGGATTCATTCGCCTAACTCCAATGTACATATAAAAACTTTAAAATCGTTTGCAAAATAATAGCCCAGTGTCTCTGGTGTTCTGTAAGAAACTCCGAATGAGATTTTTTTTAAAAATGAACTTCGTTAAAAACATTAATTTTTTTATGAGTTAATATGAGCTTATCTATATTTGGAAAAATATTGGCCATGGTCATTTCATTTTATTTTCTGCACAAATTTCTTCTTTCTTTCTGTTTCTGGGGGGATTCATGCTTATAATAACCTTTACTAAGTGAAAATGATTGCAAATTTTTTCGAATGGAAAGTGGAAACACCTTAATGAGTTAAAAAAATACAGGACACTAATCTTGACTAGACAACTTGATGAACTTGCAATATATTAAAACTACGAAATACAAATATAAGTAAATAATATTCATTACTTTTAAGCATTCTACTGAAAAAAAAAGAAAAAAAAACATTGTCAGATACTAATAAGTAAAAATTTTTAATATAGCGAAAATTCTCTTGATTAGCATTTATTTTATAAAAGCAATAATTTACTTCTAACCTCATAATATAATAGCCTAAATTCCCCACTTCCTCATAAATGAGGGACAAACAAATTTGCAGTTTGCGTTTTATTTATATAAAAGTTAGTCTGTGGATTTATTTCTCATAGGTTTAATCAACCAATATACTTAAAATGTATGCAAAAGAATGCATAACAGAAGTTTTTAAACCCTAATTAAAAACAAATTAGGGTCAAAAATAGGGTTTTTAAACCCTAATATTATGCATAGTTATTTCTCAATGTGGTTATATCAAATCTCTCTATTTATGCTACTATCTTTCATACTTTTTCAATTGTTGTATTTTTCATTATTCCATTCGACATGTAGGCAATAATTTATCATATATTTGTACATTTAGGTACGAAGAGTTTTTTTTTTTCAAAAAAAAAAAAAAAAAAAATTAAAATGTATTCCTACACAACACGGGAAATTTTAGTGATTCATATTCTCAATTGATAATAGTTACTTTGTTTATTTAAAACAACTAAAAACTGTTTGAAAATCGAACTAATATTAGAAATACTTTTTCCTCATAATGTTTCGTGCAGGCATTATTATTATATTACTTTTTGATGTAGTGATTTGGAAAAACGGTCAATGCAACATGTAAGTTTGCGAATGCAATATTTGCTTCTTTTCCTTCAATTGCATTAATGGTATTTTCTAAAGCCTTAATGCCTTTTTTTATCGTATTACTGACCAAAGTGAAAAAGAAAAATATTATGCAAAAATGTTCTGAGTAATGATTTGGTAGTATGCTGTTTGGATGTCTGAGTTTATGTAGAACCATTTCGAATAAAAAACAAGAAAAAAAAAACCCGAATCGCCTTTAAAATGGATGGAAATCTATCGCTCAGCATGCTGTAGCAACACGGGAGTTTTCTTTCCCTCAAAGTGACATTAAAAAGACGTTAGATTTATCCGAATACAAATGATTAGTAAAGTTACATAACAGTCAAACCATAAAGGAAATGAGATTAAATATTTTCGGCTAAGAATATGCATAAATTTAAATCGAAGTTGTAATACACATATTAAACAAATATTTCTCAAAACGTGAAAGCTTAAATTTGTTCACAGATTTCGAGAACTTTAAAACATTTTAAAATACAAATTTGCGATAAAAGCTACAACTGATAATTCAAAACATTATAGAATATTTTCTTTAGTGTGAAAGAAATGATGTTAAACATTATTAAAAGGAACGCATTTATAGTTAGTTCCAAATTTTTGTGTGAATAGCATAATTAAGGAAAGTCTTAGAAATCTTTAATAGTAACGTTTATTAAAAGTTACTCAAAAAAGTAATATTTATGTTAATGCAGTCTTAAACATTAAAGAAATATCTTTTGAAACTTGAGATTAACATTTTTTGGGTGAAAATTGTGCATTGATGGCAAAACTAAGCACATTACTTCTAATATAAGATTTATTCATAGCCATAGGTTTGAATTCTTTTGATCTTTAAAGTAATGCATAACATTTTTTAAAAAAATTTCTCAATTTTTCGAATAAAAACTATCAAAGAATATCTTAAACTTTGAAAATGGTTTTTCTTGTGATGGTTAAGGTGCAAAATAAATAATTATTGCTTCAGTATTAGGTTATGTTATAAAAACATATGTTTTATTTTCGATTCGGAACATCCATTTTCCTAAGTGTTTACCAATTTTGAATTGATAGGTTAAAAAAAAAAGTTTTGGGAAGACAGTTTTAACTACCGGGAAAACTCAATTTAGATATGATTCCTGGTTTTGTTTCAAAAGTCTAAATATTTAACATACAAATGCTTAAAATTTTTGTTGTAATACCATTCAAATGCTTCCTTAAAACACACTTTTACTTATCTTTATGATTAACTACATTCCTTTACCGTTTTTACTTCGCGCAAAAGCCGTATAAATGCGTAAAATTAACCAAAACTCGATTGTTCCGCATTTTTTTTTTTTTTTTTTTTTGCACATCGCAATATTTCTTCGTTTATAGTCCAGTTATTATTTATTTAGCAATAAATATGCACCATTCAGCTCTTTGTTCGAAGTGCAATTACATTTTATTACATTAACAAACTAAAACCCACCACATGGAGGTGGTTGCATTCGAGTTCTGTCTTTCCCATCCACCCAGTCAAGTTATTCACCTATTTTAAATTACTATATGACTTTAAACACGTTTCCACTTTTGAATACAGGTTTGAAATTGGACTTTGACTCAATTTTACCATAATTGATCACGTGCACAATGTTTTTCTTATAAATCCATGTATTTCCTCCTCCAAATACCAATTTAAATACTAATCTACCGAGTCACTAACCAGTTTTATAACCCTTTAATCAGCCAGATTGTGAATGGGAAACATTTGTTGAATTATTGTTAAAGCTTATTCAACTGTTTTTGGATTATCATCAGCTATGTTTGATGGATATTGTCAATTAATGGAGATAGAAAATGTGACCCTAATCTTGTTGTCAAAAATCCTTGACATTTCACTCATTAGCACTCCTTAACATGAGCTAATACAGTTACAGAGCTGTATATTTTCCAAGTTGAACTAATAAGAGGACAGGAACATGTTCATTAGTCATATCTTAAAAACAATTTCTTCCTATCAATCCACATAAAAAGTTTAAAAAAAAAAAAAACTTTCATGAAACATGGGCCTGAACACTTACTAAAAGTTACAAAATCTGCAAGTCATTTGTATGATGATCTAAACATTGTGGATCTGGTGGTTCAAAGAAATGGCTAATTTGCAAATTTTGAGAACTTGTTATTGGTCATGGCAGTGGTCAATAAACAAAATGTAAAGGAGGCAAAAGATCAGGTAGACGCAACGTACTCGTATAAGTTTAGAGGAATAACTTTCTACTTAGGAGCATAATTCCAAAACTGAGTCATAACTCCAACTTCGAACCCTGATCCAAACGCTGAAATTTGTTTAAAATCAAAAAAAGTATAAATGTAAATTATATATCAAATATATAAGTCCTGTAATGACTCCCCTTCTTGGTTGGGTGGATGTGCAGGGAAGAATGAAACACGAAGTCCAGCTATTTCCTTTTGGTGGGTTCTTGGTTGTTAATGCAATAAAATATATTTGCATTTTCAACAAAAAACTGCATAATGCACATTTTTTGCGAAAACAAAATATTACTGAGCTATAAAAGAAGAAAAACTGCAGCGTAAAAAGAGTTTTAAAAAGTAAGTGTTAAAAGTAAGTATTTAAATGGTATTGTAACAAGAATTTTAAACATTCATTAAAAAAAGTTGGAAATCGATCATTTTTTCAAATTTTGAAGCTCGTTTCCCGAAAGGTAAATCTTAATATTTTTCAAAAATAATGCTACAAATAAATTTCTAGGGTGCAATTACATTATATCTCAAATACCCTAGTAAATGTTTAAAAAAAACCTTTTTTTTTCACTAACTAAAGACATAAAATCCAATTATAAGCTAATAATTTTATTGAATATTTTACCCGAGTAACAAAAGACAAACGTTTTCCAGTTAAAATGAGGATTTTTCAAAACAAAATTCCCCTTTGAAACTGATATGCAAACCAAGTGAACAATTTAAGCAGCGATTGATTTTCCATCTTGATTTTTAAGACGAATTTCATTCAATAAATCCGATGAAAGCATTCAAAACAGGTAGAAAACAAATAATTATACGATTGTATTTTATCAAAGCAGGAGTCCGTAACATAATTGAAGGCATCGAGAGCAATGTAACCGCGACTCGTGCCCTTTCTGCTTTAACCGAAATTGCGACCACACTTGTGCTTATTTGTAACTAGCGGTACCCGCACGGCTTTGCCCGTAGTAGAAAATTAAAAGGTCATTTGGTTCGCCTGTATATTTACAAACAATAGATGATGAATTTCTCGCCAATTTGCTATTTTTCCCATGTTACGATTCCACGTTATAATAATTTGGTAACTTACTCGTCCACGTTGTGATAATTTGCTAGGTAAAAAGTTCTTAAAATTAGAATATAAAGAGAACAAAATCGAATTTTTTCGAAAAATCGCTTTGAGGAGCACATTTGCATGCTTCAAACTAATTTTGTGTCAAATTTCATGAAAATTGGCCCAATGGTTTAGGCGCTGTGCTCGTCACAGAGATCCCCACATCCAGACAGAGAGAGATCCCGATATCCAGACAGAGAGACTTTGAGCTTTATTATTAGTTAAGACGTCAGTTATTGACCTTCCGCACCAATTGATTTCTCATTACAAAAATACTGTAATGGATTATAACGTTTTTATATAAAAATGTGAATTAAGCCCTATTTGGAATAAGCAGTTCCTCTGCTTGCAATACCAAAAATACTTCTTAAAATGAATAAACAGCATGTAGTTTAGTATATACATGTTGTTTATTCCGCAAAATAGTTACACATTTTTGATAAGCTGTCTATAATGAAACTAACTGATGATTAAATTTCTTTGTACAGTGGAAACTCGGAAGTCCGAACACTGGAGATCGAAAATTCCGGATAATCCGAATCAACTTGTGACGTGAAGTCTAAATCAGATAAAAAAATAATAATAATAAAAATCAATGATTAGGATTCAAAAGCTTTGTTAGTTTTTTAATGACAGCTGCTTTTAGCAAATATTGTTACTGAATACAATGTATAATACTGCTCTGTACCTTATTAAGAAGATCTGAATTTGGTAATCTCTAATCGACGTAACGAACTAAGTCGACTTGTTGACGCAATGTTACGACGGCGATATTCCTGCCACCATAACGTAGATGAGGTATTAAGCGCTCATGCTTTTTCAGAGGTACAATTGTTTAATTATTAAATTCAAACAAACAGTTACTATTAAGCCAATAACAAGTGCTTAACTAGACCATCCGGTAAATCCGAACCTTTCGGATTCCGAACCGGGCGTAGGCCCAAGTAGTTCGGATTTCTTAGGTTCCACTGTATTTGAAAATAGCAACGTGCAATGTTTTAATCTTGTTAAAAATCAGCGCAAACATTATTTTTTTTATTCCTAATTAGCTCTTATCATGCAGAAATGCAAGTAAACGTTATCATTGCTTAGCAGTGCTTTTAGTAAACTTTCAAAACCAATTCTTTCTGACAAATGTTTAGCTACCAATGGAAGATTTTCCTTCAGCAGCTACTTGTATGTCAAAAAAGGGAAACCGTCGTTCTGGATTCAAATCGTTTCGTGAATGATAAAATTTAGTCACATGCTGTAGTACGAGTAGTGGAATTGATAATTTCAGAGCAGAGGAGGTTGAAATGGAATCTTTCGGTGAATTTTCAATTTTTATACCAATAATAATGTAGAAAGTTATTCACATCTTTTAATCACAAAACATACAACGGCCGATTAATACTGTGAATCGCAATACATATCATAATAGCAGGAAAATGTTAATACTTTTTTATCGGAAATTTTAGTTTCAATGTTATCGGCTAATGTTCAAATTTACTTAAAATCTTGGTTTTACTGCATAAAAAAAAAAAATTATTTCAACTACTTCAGCTATTTTCAATCGTTAGAAAATAATTTGAACTATAGAGATGCCGTGGCGTAAAAAATAAAAATGTCAAAAAAGCTTGTATTACGTATAAGTTGCAAGTGAAAAAATTTTCATCTAAATTGTTCTTAAGAAGCATCCTAATATGCGAAATATAATATACCTTAGTTAATTTTTACTGGACATGGTTTTTGGCATAGAAATGACTTAGCAGAAAAAAACACGACGTAGCATAATATTACGTTGAAGAAGGAAAACAAATCTGTCGACATCCTAAGCTATGGAAACTAATCTTGTTTAAATATGCATAAATCATTCTGAGAAGGACGCCGACAAGCCCATAATGGTAGGTGGACAAAACATCAAAGATTTATTAGGTATATTTGATAAAAAATAGATGCGTACGTCTATCAGTGAATGATTTTATTGTATTTGATGATTTGATGTGGTGCATATACATTTTATCGATTAGAAGCTAGGTATTTATATGCACTTGGAGTGCATTCAATAAAATCGTGGTTTATGGCACAGTTGGATTGCGTGAGGTAAACTAAAAGTAATGCATATTCCAATACGAAATGCTTGAAGAACAGCTCTTTTGCTAAGAGTAAAAAAAATATGACGCGGTAAGATTTAAAAATGCATTTTGTTAATTAAGTGCATAAATGCATGAGAGAACATTTGTGCCTACCTATCAAAAAGGTAAAATGAAAATGTAGAA
This sequence comes from Uloborus diversus, assembly GCF_026930045.1. NCBI lineage: Eukaryota > Metazoa > Arthropoda > Arachnida > Araneae > Uloboridae > Uloborus > Uloborus diversus. The sequence goes on along the minus strand of NC_072731.1, from coordinate 215,372,332 downwards.
GTAAACGAAAAAGAGTTTGCTTTAACTATTGTAAAATTGATGCATAATAAATACCTTAATCTATCTTTTCTTCTTTAAATATTATATATATATATATATATATATATTATATTATATATATATATATATATATATATATATATATATATATATATATATATATATATATATATATTATATATTATATATATATATATATATATATATATATATATATATATATATATATATATTTCTTTTTTAAATATAAACCTTTCAAAGTTATATTTGTCTTACACATTTTAATGAAATACTCAGTAATAAGCGTCATTCTATAAAATTCTCTTTTTTTTTCTCTTTCCTAAAACCAAGAAATAACACGAAAATCAAAATCTTTACTAATAACAAAGCTGAAAGTCTCTCTGCCTGGATCTCTGCCCGGATCTCTGTCTGTCAGGATCCCTGTGACGCGCATAGTGCCTTGACCGTTCTGCCGATTTTCAAGAAATTTGGCACTGTATAAGTCTGTAGCATGGGGGTGTGCACCTCGAAGCGATCTTTCGAAAATTCGATATAGTATTTTTCTATTCCAATTTTAAGAAAATTTTCCAGGGCAAAAGGAATATAGACGAATCATAAGATGGACGAGTAAATTACCAAGTTATCATAACGTTTAATCGTAACATGGGCAAGCTAGTTGGCGAGAAATTCATCATACATTATTTGTGAATATAACTGAGAACTAAAAGACCTTTTAGTTTCCTACTACGGGCAAAGCCGTGCGGGTACCATTAGTAACTAATAAAATGTTAACAAAAAAAGAAATAAAAAATATTAGATCTAATTTAAATGACAAACAATACAAGATAATTTCAAAGGCAAAGTATTATACTAATACTTCACTAAGACTAGAAATTCACATTATATTCACTTAAAAAATGCTTCGATAATTCAATATTGATTAAAAAAAATATGAATTGAGAAAATTCTTAGCTTTTTTTCAATTTACAATTCGAAATTCAGGTTTGTCAGAGAATAGGGACCGAAGCATATCATGATGTTTTTTTTTACACTTAAATTTTGTATATAACACGCACATGTGTAAACTTACATTTTCTGACTAAAAGACGAAAATTAATCCTTTAGCAGTTAAGGCTGTTTTATATGACAGAAAACTGTGAACCTTAAAAAGCATTCATCTCCAAGACATAAAAACGATCAAATTCCCATCGTGAATGTTTTCAAGAATATCACTTTCTCCTCTATCAGCATATCAAATCCTAGTTATTTTTTCCTTAGAAAACTAACACCATTCTAAGCAAAATAGGATCTATAGCCCTATCTCAAATCTGTAAACGATGGTTCAAAGCTATCATTAAAGTTTATTACTTTTCTTCCTTCCAATATTATTTGCAAACGAATCACATTTCTAAATTTGATGACGGCCGTCGTTTTTGTTACAAGATATCTTTGATAAGATTTGCTTTTGGAAAAAACAAATAGTCTTACTGTCAGTCTTCATCAATCAGAATTGAGAATTAAAACTGATATTTATAAAGAAATTACTTCCTTAAATATTTCTCAGAATTTCATTTGAAATTCAATTTTATTGAAAAGTAAAGTACATAGTTTGAAATTTCATATACCACATAAGTAACGGAATTTTTGTTTCAGATGCTTCTTTAAATGTTTTATTCAAAAGTGGAACAGTGTTATATATAGTTAAATTTTCAAAATTTATTTCCCAAATTCAAAAATGACTTGATCAATGCTTTTTCGGTAGATAAATTGTAGTTTTTTTTGTTTTTTTTTTCAATGTGGTAGTAAACTTAGGAGAAGGAAAGAAACAAAAAATCTTTTTAAAATGTTGTTAAAGATCAAGTACGGAAGATAAATATCTCTTTTTATGTTATCTTTCTTGCTATAATATTTCTACAGTATTGATTTTAAATACCTTTTAATCATAATTCTTAAGGAAATTCGTAACTGTTAAATGTTTAAAAAACTATTTTACTAAAAAAAGGGGAAAAAAGAAAGAAAAATGAAAATTACTGTTTATTAATTAATTTATGTTTTGTAAATAAATGTAAAAGAACTAGATTTAAGCTTGAAAAAACATGAAAAGGATATTTTAAAAGCAAACAATATCGACAACGTACATAAATGTTTTTAAAAAGTACGCTTTTTATATTTCAAAACATCTTGAACACTTTACCCGTTTTCATATATGTTAACTGAGTGGTCGGCAACTTGTTTTCGCTGAAGAGCTAATTTCACTATTAAAGAAATTATGGTAAAAGTTTGATTTTTTTCTTAAAGAATAACGCTGGTTACAAAAAATTTCTTTTTGCAGGCTTTATTTACAAAAGTTGTTTTTCTAGACTAATTTATGCTTGCGTTCGACGAACCTCAACGGTTGAAAGATGAGTAACAGGTTGCTAACCGCAGCGTTCTTGAGAGCTACCGGTTAACTGGTTGCTTCCGATGTCGTTTTATGAGCCTCACCGGTTGATCTACCGGTCGACCACAACTCTACCTGGTTGATTGGTTGATGAAACCACGTGACACTTTTGACCAATTATATGTATTTTTCACCTGCGTGTTATTTGTCTGCGTCATGTCTGCGCTAGTAACCGGTGATCATCCGAAAGCGTTCGATGAAACATTGGTTCGTGAACAACCGGTTAGTAACCGCTTACGTCATTGCTGCCACGTGACTAACCAACCGATCGCTACCGGTCGTGCTCGTTGAACGTAAGCTAAGTGTGTTTAACACAAACCTAAGTTCTAAATTTTACTAACACGTCAGCAGGTTAAATCATTATTCCACGTTATTTTTTGTGTCTCTAAATGTTATACAATAACTACGATTTAGTTTACTTATAATATACTTTATTTTGAAGCTAATTGCATGTCAAAAATTTATTGAAAAATTGGAATATTAACATGGTTTAGTGGGAGATGCAAAGATCATACAGTTGGGATGATAGATATTGATTTCAAATTCAAACTAAATGAACTGGTGCTCGCAACTTTGGATGCTTTGGTCTGATTGGTTGGGAATTATTCTTTCTGCTGGAAATAGCAGATATGCTCAGTACGTCGAGTTAATGGGCAACAGGCTGACAACTTACTGGAAACGGGCAGTCTAAAAAAATTTTTTGAAAAGAAAATAGAACCGACTTCAAAATTGCTCTAAAAAGTGAAAAATAATTTTATTCTTTAAACAATATCGATAATACTTTTAAACATACTTTTTGAAGTTGGCACAAAAACAAAAAGTAAAATCCAGAGTAACGATGCTTCGTTCATATTTTTTTCAGAAAATCATCCAAAGTTAGGAACGAAACATTTATATCGTTACTCAAATATGCTGTTATCAATGCATAATGTATGTGGTAGTGATGAAGTTAGGCCTGGTTAAACTTATAGTTGTAGTTGAGTTATGGCTGTGAATGATCTTATCTATCGTTTTTGTGCCAACTTCAAAAATTATGTTTAAAAGTATTATCGATGGTGTTTAAAGAATAAAATTATTTTTCACTTTTTAGAGCAATTTTGAAGTCGGTTCTATTTTCTTTTCAAAATTTTTTTATTTCATTCTTTTTAGTGTAAATGTAGATATTTCAGTAAAAGTAAGAAGTTACCTAGTAAGAAGTTCGGCTCTATATCACTGTATTGCTTTAGAAAAGCCTTTATTCAAAATTATCATTATAATTACTATTAATATTACTGTTATATGGCACCAAACTTTTATAACAATGAGTTTCATATTGTCGCGTAGATGAAGATAGCGAAGACAATGTGAAAGCCAAATGAAGCGAATACTCGTTAGTCTCAACTCGAGATCTTAATTCAGAACCACGAATGAACGTTACATCTCCTTATATACAACTTGAGAAAGTGCTGGAACTTTCCAGACTTCGAAAGATACAGAAATTAATAGAACATTCGAGAAAATGCGGGAAACAGTAGAAACGAAATTTTACTAAAATTCACTTTGTCCTAGTTGGGATTTGAATCCGGGTCGCTCGTGTGGGAGGCGAGAATTCTACCACTGAGCCACCGTTATTCACGGATGATAAGTGCGAATTTCGCTACAATATCATTTTAATCATTTAATAGGGAAATTGCATAAAATTTATTGTTTTTTGCCTATAACTTTTTTTCTAAAGAACAAATATGGTAAAACAAAATAATGGGACCTAAGTTGAGCCATCCCCTATCCATTAAAGAAAGAATCATCAAAATCGGTTCACTAGGTGAGAAGCTATGAGTGGACAAAAAAAAATAAAATAAAACATACATACGGTATGAACTGATAACCGCCTCCTTTTTGAAGTCGGTTAAAAATACTCATTTTATCACAATTGTCTGCAGTAGTTTCAGCGAAGAACATAGGAATTATTCGCGATTCTTAAAAAAAAATCTCATAAAGACAAAAGAGATAACAAGGCAATTGCGATACAAATAACAAAAGTTGTTTTCTAAAGAGGAAAATTAATCATTTTGCGGTATTGAAATGGTAACCATATTCATGTTCCCAAGTGGTCAACTTAAGAAAAAGAATATGTACAAGGTGGACAAAAAACATGATAGAAAGTAAGCGGTTGTGTAGGAACATGAAATCTCAATGTGTATAATTTAAAAATCAACGTGTAAACTTACTCCGTAAAAGTGCTGGCAGCTTAGCTGCCTCCATAGCAAAGGAGAAACTTAACTTATAAAACTGGTGTAATGCTCATACGTTACACCAGTTTTATCAGTTAAGTTACTCCATTGCTAGGAGGAAGCTAGCCGTTGAAATAAGGTTACACAAAGTGCAGAATGCTGACACCGTATTTACGGAGTAAGGTTACACATTTTTTACAGTGCTGTTTTGTTGGATAAAAATATGAATGACACTTAATATCTTAGATGCTCGAATTGTTTGCCATCCTTGACTACAGTGTTTTTTAATCCACTTCAACACTGCGATCACATGCAAAACTGGAGTCATTGCAGTTCCAAAAATCTTCATGTCTGGTTTTTTAAACCAAAAATGGCATGAGGGCCGCGAACAACTTTCTACTGACCTTGTCTTGGTTATGCAGTGCACTGCTAAAAACACCCATTTACTTATTTTTGAATTCAACATTCAGTTTTTTCGAGTTTTTGAAAGGTGAACATTTTCATTTTGATGTTATACTGCACTTGCACATTTGTGTGTTTATTATGCTTGTTTTTTGAAATGGTTGGAGGCAATACTGCTTACTGTTTCACTTCCATTAAAGAAAAAAAAGTCTTAGATAATTCATTTTTCTCTTTAACAGAATATAAGAGTTATTTTAATCCACAATGAGAACTATTTTAATAATATCAAACCTTTTTCCTAAAAATCCTGTAAAAAATTAATTAAAATGTTACTAAGGAATTAAAAAAATATCTTTCAAAGTTTTACGACAAAAATTTGTGAAGCAAAAAAATTAACTTGTTCTTTACCTCTTTGTCCTTTTACTTCTTTTCATTATTTTTAAAATGCTTCTCGCACGTTTGGAAACAATTTTATGACTGAAGAAAAAATCAATTTAACGAACAAAGTGCAGGACCTCCGGTAAAACTATAATTGAATGAGAGAAAATCAATGATGCGATGAATTTTGAGTACAAAAGATTTTTTAATAACGAAGAAGAAAAGAGACAAAAAGCTGAAACTACCTAACGGATAAAGAAATATTGCTTTAAAAATTAAGTAATGCATGACAATGTCAGATTTTACGCTTAATTGCCAGTTGTGTTCAAACAGCGATACATAGTTTAATCAGATTTAAATAGACTTTTCACATATTTATGAGTTACCTTCCAAAGTGTACACAGTAATAACTTAAAAATTATTTTTCTTCAATGCTTTAAGGGAAATTTTTATGCGTCAATGCTTTTTACTTAGAAATTTATATAGTGTTTTCGGCAAGGAATACCAATTTATTGATTCATAAATAAAAGAAAAATATCACCAATGCCGCAAGTAGAAATAATGTTAAAAAATGATGCAAAATTTATTGTAAATTTTGATTCTAAGCATGTGTTTGATGAAAAAGTGACTTCGATAAAACGACGTTTAATTATTAAAAAACTACACTCATTTACATTCTGATTATTGCCAAGCACAGAGCAAAGTAATAATATTAATAAGAAATATGAATACTGTAAAATGTTTATGTCATAGTAATCGTTTGCGTTCAAAATGAAAACCACTAACGATAAGAATGATAGAAAAAAAAAAGTAAAAATTGACACAGTTGTAAATAATGGTTACCCCTGATAAAATGGCGAATGAAAGGTGCTGAAGACGGTGACAAAAACTGTAGACATTGCCATTTGGAATCATGGAGCAGTTGGAATACTTTTTTCCAAGTACAGTCAAGTTCCTTTTGAGATACAGTGTGAGTTATTGCACCTACTAGTGTTTTTCAGGCTACAAATCTTACACAAGGTGCCTGAAACCGTTTCATTGTTGTGTTCATAAAGTTAAATTACAATAATAATCCAGTAATATTATGATAGCGGAGAACCTAAGTTACTTTTAGTAGTACGCTTTTAGTTGAGCATACCTTTAGGTAGTATTTGATGGTGACATGACCGAGTGGGATTGGTGCAAATATGTACCCTAATTTTAGATGCAAAAATGGGTTGTTTACTACAAAAATCCCTGTCTTTAGTCTAGCAAATGCTTTGAAGCAAGGTATAGCTTTGAAATTCTGGGTCGCAAACAGCTGTAGGGTCTTTACCGATGGATCACAAGATTTATATAGTTTATTTATTATAATTTAGTGTAGTTATATATAAATATTAGTTTAGTAAGATTCTTGACCAAAGTGCTATCATGAACAGTTCCTTGAGTTTTTCAGGGGGAAAATATCAGCTAGAGTGCAAGAGTGGTAATATCTTACCAACCTCTTGCCTCAAAAAAAAAAAGAAAAAAAAAAAAAAAGATTAATCATCATGTTCATCAGTCTACTGTAACTCATTCTTGTAAACAGTAAGGATTATACGAACCTGAACATTGACTAGAAACAAGATTTGATTGATGACACTAGTATCTTTTGAAATGAAAAGTTATCAGAAGACACTCTTGCAGGGAGGGTTGTTGGTTAAATGTGCAATGAGTTGAATGTAGCACAAGTAGATTGTCAGGACTGAAGGAGACGATTACGTTTGCGATATATTTAAAATATTTGCTCTGTAATAAATATATTCTATAGCTGTTTTACAATATTCTATTCTTTTTTTTATATACATGAAACTTTTTTTTATGATTTTTTTTCATATATGCACCCCATTTACTCTGGTGCTGTTGCAAGAGTTATTTTTTGTAAATATTTGTTTCCGAATTAAAAACACTGATGTTAACCATTATTTTGCGTTTTCTCCTCATTTACTAAACCTATTACAGTTGCTAATGAAGGTCAAATTCCAGAATTTTCAAAGATAAAATTGTCTTTAAGCGAAAAATACTAAAAAAAAGGTTCCTTTATTTGCACTTATTCCTCTAATAGTAAGCATAATTTAAGAGCAAAATCTTCAAGTATAAATTTTGAAGTTTTGAACTTTTCCACTTATCTTCCGCGTTATTGGTATATTAAAAAACCGGATTTTAATTTTGTACCTAGGCACTAGCAATAAATACTATAGTGTTAATATTAATTGGGACAAAGATATTATTCTAGAACTTTCAATTTGGTTGCCAGCTAGCTAACGTGGGCTCCTCTAAGAAATTATGTCAGTCTGAATGTCATCTACATGTCAGTTCGAACTGCTTAGTTTAAGTGAGAAATTTGGAATATTGAAAAATTCTATAGTTTGTTTTTGTGAGAGGAGAAAGTAACATTTTCCATCCTTTCATCATAGAGTATATAACAAAGATAAAACGCATCAACATAATAGCCCGTGCCAAAGATAAACGGACTAACTGACACTAATCCTAGACGATGAAAAAAAAATCCTGTGGTTGGTATTGGAAAGTCAAACTTTTGACATTTTCTCTTCAGACCAACATCGGAAGTCTCCGATGCAGTCTCGAATAATGAATATCATTACCAATGGGCAATAAGTACCTCATAAGGTATTGGCTAGTTTTGTAGATCTTATAATGTTATTTCAGAGTAGGATTCTCTTTTGGAGTTTTTCTTTTCTCCTTCATATTTGCCCTTTCTTCGAGAAAGAAATGTTTCACTTACATTGGTCATTTCTTCAGACTGCAGGAGAAACTCAATTTTCTAACATCAGTCATTGGAAGTTGTATTTTTACCCGACAGCTCGTGCGCGACGCAAAGGAAAGAAATGTGTTTATGAGTCTATGTATGTAGGTATGTTTGTTGCTGTGTGGCGTTGTAGAGGCTAAACACCTTAACCAATTTTGATCATTTGTATGTCAATCGACTTGTCTTAACCTTGGGAGTGTCGCTAAACATATGACAGTGATCAAAATTCACCATATTAACAACCAATCACCGTATTGTTCGTTCGGGATAATGTCGCACAAATGCAGGTAGCGTTTTCGCTGCCAGAATTTTTTGTTTACGAAGTCTACTAATTCGATTTTCATCTCCAACACGTTGCATTTGTTTTTGTTGTGATTCAGGCGACTCAGTTTCTCGACATGTACTGTCTAGACGGGCTTTTTTTTTAGTTTTGCGAGAAAGATTTGACTGACGACGTTTCCGAACTCGCGTCATCATGCGTTTGAGACAAATCATAAATTCAAAAGCAGAATAGAAGGATCAACAGTCAAGGCCCATTCAAATTTTACGGGGTAGCTAAATTGGTCAAAAAGAAATGGGCCTCGACTGTTGATCCTTCTATTCTGCTATTGAATTTATGATTTGTCTTATGTGTGTATCGATTATGAAACTATTTCAATGGTGTAGTTATTCACCAGTACTTAATAACATTCCAAACTACTGGGATCATATTTTTTTTCTTTTTTGTTTTTTGACTTTTTTCGCAGTCGAGATTTTTGTTTTTATTTAATAATTATTTTTTATTTTACACTTTTTAGTTAATTTTTTTACAGCTGTTAATAGGTGACTGTTAAGTACGACTTTCTTTGCTAACTTTCTAGCAGTTATATTCTTTTTTAGCATACTAAGATGAACGAGGGCAAAATGTAATTTTCTTTTTTCACAGAAACAATCTGAACTGTCAATACTCATAATTTATCATCTTTACTAGTTCTAAGCAATCAAAACTGACATTCAGTTCGCACATAGAATAACTTAGAGGGACCTGCTAGATCTAGCTGGTAATCAACTCGAAAATCCGCAAAATGATGATTGTCTCAATTAATTCGAACACTACTGTATTTTCGAACGTGTAACAAACTGCTTAGTTATTTAAATAAAATGAATCCTGTGAAATAAAATATTTTTAGTCAGCAATTCTTTTTTATAAGGTATAACAAAAGGGAATCCACTTGTTTGTTAAAGTATTATTAATTATTCAAACATTAAGTAAACATGAAGTTTATTGTTAAGTTTTTAAGGATGTCTATAAAGTTAAATAAAAATACGTTCCTGTTAGATTTTAAAGTAAAATAACTTGTTTTAGCCAATATTATATCAGTAAAAATTATCAACTGATGAAATAAACAATTTAAACAGAAGTAAATGGAGACGAAAGAGATTCTTGAAGAAAGTCATGCATGGATCATTCTTCCTCTTTTACAGTAAAGAACTAAAATGACAATTCATTTAATAATGTTTTTAATTTCATCACAAATATATCTATTTGCAACCACCAACGATTCTTTAATAACAATTTTTATTTCAATATATTTTTGATTAACAGCATCTTAATTCTCACCTCCGTGGCATGTCACACACCTGGTGTGACTGTTTATGTTTCTTAATAATTCGTTTAATTAAAAGTATAATATTTATATATTTATTTATTACTCCTTTCACAAGTGTCTCAAATACTAATTGTTTAAGTATATTTAATTGCTTAATATTGTGTTTTAGTTCGTTTTAGTAGTGTAAGGAATCATGTCACACAATAAATTCTGCCCTCCGTTACCTAAACACAAATCGCCATTTCTCATTAACACGTGGCAGTAATGACATCAAATTTTATTTCCCATGATACAAGGGAGCCCCCTTGTTTATTTTCAGCCATAAAGAAGTTGTGAGATTTTTGTCGGAAAACAAGAAGATAGATTTTGTTTTAAAAACCAAATGTGGTTATTGGGCTTTCTCACCTCCATGAACTTGAATTTCAGGGATGTAAATTAATGTAAAAATCGAAGTGCGCATGTTTTCATATGCTTAACATGAGCACATTGTAGCAACGAAGAAAAAAATTCCATTAAATGTATTAGGCCTATATTATTGGAAAATTTCTCACCTGGGTAACAGACCTTATCAATGCCATTATTTCTGAGGTGAGAATAAGTGATCGAGGGGAAATACATCAGTTTTAGAGTCTACCAAAATTATAAATTACCAGTGTATTCTCAAATTTACTAATTTGGAAGTATATTAACTACTTTTAACACAAAGTTTAACTAAAATTACAACTAAAATTTAAGCCGAACTTTAATTAAGAGAGCTTTATTTTAGCTTCACACTTATCATTAAAATAGATCATTGTTTGCATTCTTAACAAAATTACATCCAGATATTAAACTGGAACCTATTTTAAACACTGAAAGTTGTTTTCATTATTTTTTTTTATTATTATATCCTTGAAAAAGGTTTTTTTTTTTAAATTATGAGTAAAATAATTGGAGCTTAGCTGGGTCTCTGTTTATGGTTACTTCTAGTAGGTAACAGTTTCATGTAAGAATGAAAAAGAAAAAAAATGGTTTTGAAATTTAAAATATTTTTGTTCAAAAGTTACTTATTCCGGAAAATGATCCACTTGTACTATACCGGCGGTCAAATTATTTTCCATCTTACAAGCAACCGCGGCTCTAATAAAAACGACAATCGTTTAATTTTTCTCAAAACATCCTTAGTAGCGTAATTTGTACGTGTCATTGAAAGTTACGCCCTTGTACTTCAATTTTAAGAATAAGTCCATATATTTTTTTCTCATCTTGTACACAAAACATACAACTTCCCAGTTTATTTAAATTGGGGGAAAAACTTTTTTAAACTAATTTTTTGGCATTGAATCTTTCTGACAGTTTTTGTGTTGTTATTTTCTAATTATATATACTCGTACATAAACACGATAAACGACAAAAGATCAAAATTAAACTTTATTAAATGTTTTCAGGATATGGCAAAGTGTTTTTTACGACATTCATTTTAAACTTCTTCGTTAGTTCTTACATTACATAAGAACCTATTTACATTACATAAAAATTGCTTTTTCGTGGTAAAAGTGTCAACAAGTTTTTATATTGGAAATTTAATTGCATTCATCAAGACGAAAATTATGGCTTGTCCCAGACAGTTTTGCAGTTTTTACAAAGTAGTTTTGATCTGTACCTTTTATTAAATTCTTAGTTTCATGTACATGAATGAAAATGTTCGACTTTGAATAACTAGTTTATTCTATTATTCTTTTGTTAAGAAAGTTTTGTTTTTGTATTCAATTTGTTATTATTTGTTTCGTTTTGTTGCTGTTTTGTTGATTTTTATGAACAAAATGGCATGAATACATGAAAACGCAACATCTAAAATTCTGCGCGATTGGTTCGAAAATAACAAAAATTCTTCCCATATGACAGCAAAGTGATTTTTACTCCACTGCTAAGTCTCAATATTTCAGTACTGATAGTAAGAATGACTCACGAGATTTAAAACAACTTACTAAGCTTACTTTGCTTTATCAGTAAAAAGTTGGACTAATTTTAGATTAGAAGTAGTGTGTAAAACGAAACATATATTCTGAAGAATTTTTTTTTTCTCTGCAAACCAATTTCAATGATCCCTATTTGTTTTATCAGATTCAAATAGGCATGTTGCAAAAGTTCCAAAATGAATTAGTTATTTTTGTAATGCTTAGAGTTATTTGTTTTTCAATGCGTTTTCATCAAAAAAAAAAAACAAATTAATGGAATGCAATTGCTTGAAAGAAATATTACAATTAGTTTCCTGTCCGTTCATAAAGCTTAGTTATTCATCTAACATTAACCGCTCATTTTCCTACACTTAATAACTAAAATCCACGTTTTCGTTGCCTATTTTCATATAGACAGAACTCAAACGAAGAGAATTCTCTATGCAAAAAAAAGAAGGATATTCCTTCAAATATTTCATTTTAAAATTTTACTTCACTAATGTTATTACAGTTGTATTTTTTGTCCGGGAACGACTTTTTGAATCATTTTAAACTGGCCATTCCAAACGAAGTAATTTCTTTTCGAAGTCAACATTGTTTACTGCAAGAAGCTTTCCGTCCAAAATGCTTTCAGCCTTGATTTGCGTACATTTGTCTCTAAAGAATTCCTCCCGCGTTTAAACGCCATGGAGAATTTGCCTGGGATACCAAACTCTTAACCTCCTTTCCAACTCCTTAAGCACGAATAAGAAGGATTCTGCAACTGAATGAATCTTGCGCTCAGACACAGAACGGACGAGAATTAATTCTCAAAATGGCTCCATCGAAACAGTGGCGCCACGTCTTTGGCTTTTAGCGAAAAACGTTTCAGGAATACAGAAGCCATTCCTAGGGCCATAAAGACCGGTCGCCATTATGGAGTGTCTTTGTGTAAAATTCATTTTGTCTTCGTAATTCCGATGCAAATTTAATGGGAGACTTCAAAACCTTACAACTGTTCATTCTTCATTTTGCTTTAAAAAGTCCTTTGGAACCGTCGCTTTTTTATGCATAATTACTCCTATTATCGTTTTTGTAAGCAGTAGAAGTTTTTTCAGCTATGTCATCGAATATTTATGTACTTGCCTTCACTGCTACTATTTAGAGAACTACATACGTTGCGATCCAAAAACTAAAACTGATGTTCGTTTTTTTGGGGGGGAGGGGGGGGGGATTGACTTTGTAATGGCATAATAATTCAGCAACAAAAAAGTTGCATGAGAAAGTAATGTATTGGCTAATCTGGCTGAATAAAAGTTCATATAACATTGTATATATATAAAACAAAGCTGCTCTGAGGAAATGCATACATATTCTTGATTCTTAAGATAGTATTTAATACACTCCTGTTTGTGAGAATTGCAACACCATGAAGGAAGCATCATAGTTGAATGAAATTGAATACAGTTTAGTAGTAATGGTACAAATAAATGTTTACATTTTCAAACATAACAAACAATAAAAAAAGATAGAAATTAGTATTTTATGTGGCCACCACGTGCCGCAATAAGAGCAGCTACACGACTCGGCATGGAGTGAAACAAAGTTTGAATATCTACCTGCGGAAGAATATTTCATATTGTTTGTATGCGCAACCAAAGTTCGTCTTATGAAGCAACAGGACGAGGATCACGAGCGAGACGCCACCCAACGAAATCCCACACATGTTCAATCGGTGACATATTCGGGAAATATGCAAACCAAGGAAGAAGCTGTACCTGTTGCGAATCAAGGTAGGATTTGACAGTCCTGGCGACACGTGGACGGGCATTATCCTGCTGAAATATAGCCCCTGGCAATAATTGCAGGAAAGGAAAAGCTTGGGGCTGTAAAACTTCGTTTATGTATCGGGTACTGTTAAAATTGCCCACAATTCGTAGCAATTGTGATCGTCCTTGATATGCTATGGCACCCCAAACCATACCTTCGGGTGTTCGTCCACTGTGGCGTTCGATAATTCACTCCGGAATGTGCCGTACACCGACATAGCGCGTGACACGAATTCGGCCATCAAGGTGCCACAAATTGAAGCGGGATTCGTCAGAAAAGACGACTTGCTGCCAATCAGCATGCCAGCTCTTATGCACATTGGCCCATTGAAGCCGCAGGCGACGATGGTTTTGCGTGAGAGGAATCCTGTATAAAGGAATCCTTGCGCGCCGCCCACGCTGCAGCAGACGTCTCCGAATTGATGGAGCACACAATGAAACACCTGTAGTTAAACACTGTGCTGCCAATTGTCTAGAAGAAGCTGTGCAGTTCGTCAGCGCCATACGCACCAGGTGTCTGTCATCGCCAGCTGACGTCACATTTCGGGTTTCACTCCCGGATTTCCGAGCTGTCCGACCCTTGTCCATCCACTGCTTCCAAACACGCATGATTGTGCTTCTGTTACGCTGCACACGAGTGGATACTGCGCGATAAGACAATCCAGCTTCACGAAGGCCGACGATTCTGCCCCGTTCAAACTCCGAAATTTGCTCAAATTTCGCTTTATTTCGTCGAAGAGGCATAGTAAAGATTCAGTTAACGTTTACTCTAGCATGTAACCAACGATAATCATACACGTCTCGCTACAGCCGTCTATTTATATTCTGCTCGTTCCGCCGTCCAGTGATCGCTGTTTAGCATGCTCATGCGCTACCGATCTGCAATTCAAATCATTTGCATATCATGCCCTACTTTACATTTCCTGCAATTTGTAGCTTACTCGTTTCACTCCTTCGTGGTGTTGCAATTTTCACAAACAGGATTGTATCAAAGAACAAAGTAATCAATGTCTCCTGTAGAATAGCCCTCAGTATCTACAATTCATAACTTTTTGAATGGATCTATGTTTAGTTTAATCAAGTAACCGGATAATGTTTCGTACGCTCGCACATACAAACTATACTAGGGTGTTCCGTTTTATCAAGCAAGATTTTTATTTTCGCAGCCGTTAGTTCTAGATGGATACTTCCAGTTGCAAAAATGTTCAAAATCGGATACAGAGTTAAGATATTGAAAGTTGGAAGCAAAAATAAAAATGAGTCAAAAAATACAAAATTTAACTTTTTATATGGGCCCCAGGTTCCCTATCTTATATTTAGGGAAATAATCTACATTGAAAAATAATTGAAACACAAAACGTTTGAAATTAGTACTATCAATATTCACCGAGATATGAAACGCAGTGTTTTGTGACTTACACCACTTTTCACTAGCCATCAATAACACCTTTTGAGGGAAAATATAGCGGTGAACAAGTGTTTAACATTATATGTGTAAATAGAGTGTGTTTTTTTCAAATTGTTCGAGATTTTGTAGTGTGTTTTTGCGAATCACGGCATAACATTTGCATGAATTTTTGAATAGCAATGAAAAATATAAATACTTTGATTTTTTCTTTTGACAACATGCCATTCTTCTCAAAAGGCGGTAAGTTCCAATCTCATCTTCTGTATGGTCCCTTAAAATTTTGAAATGGAATATCTCCCTGAGTTTCGGTCGCACAAATGACAGGTTTTTTTTTTGTGTTAGAAATAGTTTTCAATGGAGATTATTTCTCTAAATATTAGTTACGGGACCTAGAGCCCGTATAAAAAGTTAAATTTTGTATTGTTTGACTCATTTTTATTTTTGCTTCACACTTTCAATATCTCAACTCTGCATCTGATTTTGAACATTTTTGCAACTGGAACTGGAAGTATACAGGGACTAACGGTTGCGAAACTAAAGGTCTTGAAGGTTAAAACGGAACAGCCTGTATAATACATTGTATAATAAATAGGATTGTCGATGACACCTACTTTCGGGCTTAATTTTGATTCTTCTCAATTTAATACCATAGTAAGGCATTTAGAGTTGTGCATTTCAGTTGCAAATAAATATCCTTGCCCTCCATTTATTTTTTCAGTGTAAGAGAAAGGACAGACGAGAATTTTTTTTTTTCATAAATTAATTTTTCAAAAAATATTACCAATTTTCAGAGAAAAATCATCATTTTGATTGAATAGTATTTTCTTTGTGTCATGAAATTCTTTTAGTTTAATAAAAGTTAAATTATTTAATTTATGAAAGGTTTTAAAAATGTCTTCAATTTTATTACATGCGCCCCCTATTGGAGACGCATCTGAACAAGCCAGGGGCACATGGGAACATGATTGAAAATGTTGGATGAGCATCATATTTCAACGAAAAACTCTTCAATATGAAACATATTGGTATCTACCAGATACATTGACGGTTTTAAACCTATATTGTGTCAGTTTAAATTGAGCAGTAATTGCGTCATTAAGATTTTTTTTTCTAAACATAAAACTCTGCTCACTGCCAAACGTTTAAGTGTCGTAGCATGTTATGATCACTGATAGACGAGAAAAAACGCTTATACTGCATAGTACAAAGAATTTTTATTATAAGAAGATAGGATGTTCATATCTGCCCCCCATTTTCCTTCATACAATCAACGAGTTGTTTGTCTGCAGTTTCAATCACAGTAACCTTTAATTTCGCCAAAAATTTTTTGAACAGCTCAAAAAGTTTTAAAATGTGATTGAAAAATACTAATGTTATACAAAGGCTGCTCTCAATGATTCTAAGAACTATGAGAGTTTTTGTTTTCCGTATAATGCGGAAAACAAAATGTATTGTTCCGTTAGCAGTTAGCGAGAAAGTCAAATTAAAAAACAAATAAATAAATAAAATAAATAAATAAATATAAAAAATATAAATAAATAAATACATTTAATAGTAAAGAAATGAACCAAATGCACAAATAAATGCATTTGAAGCGTTGATTTTTAGCTCAGAATCAGTCCAACGTTATTAAAGGTATGAGAAGGTGACGTGGACGAGTTGCTTTTTTTAACATGAAAAATAAAATATATTTTTAGTTTGAATTTCATTTAATTATTTAAGCATTAACATTATTTTCACACCCTGCAATTTTCATGGATCGTTTTTCTGATTATTTTTTTCATTATCAGTACTTGTAAAAAAAATATGTAAGTTAGATTGTACAAACTGCGCTGGTTCCATAATCGTTGTCTTGCTAATTTATATTTGCTACAAAAATTAATGAAACCGGTCCCCGAAATAAGGGTTGAAACATATTTTTTGCAAACACCACTAAAAGTTACACTACCCATAGACACTGTACCTTCCATTGAGATATTCCTCCCTCGCTGTTTCCCTATTACCGAAAAATTATTCGCCGTGCTTTTCTAACGTTTTCAAAATCTCAGAAACAACTTCTAAACAGCTGCCACAGACATAGGATCCATAAAACACGACTTATATCCCAGTTTATTTTTCTGAACGGACTTTCTAGTCTGCAAACTCAGTTGCGATCCAATTATCGCCTCTAACAGTGAGCTACTCGATGAATTATCCAGTCCGTAAATTGGATTTTCCGAAGCAATATATTTCGTCAAAAGCGAGAATCTATGTATTATGCGCATTTTGTAACATAGGGATCACTATTTTGGCTCGAACTCGTCATGTTCTAACAAAACAAATTTTTTCCCCCTTTTTTTAATCCACTAAATTTTATGCATTCGAATGCTATAAAATAAGGAATAAGTTTTAAAAAAATACGAGTGGTTTTTGATAATAGTTAGGACTTGAGTTTATACAAAAAAAAAAAAAAAACTTTTGTTTTTCTTACAAACAAATATAATTATTGCTCAATATATGTTTTATCATTCCCAAATGTTTTAATAAATTATAAGAGGTACATTTTTGGTAAGATGAAATAAATTGTTTGAAATAACAAAACAACTGCATTTCGTGTTAATTTGAGAACAAATGATTTTTTTTTCATATTTAAACATTTTATTAACATGTTCCAAGCTTTTTAATTGCTTGCCAAAAGCACGTTATACTGTTTCAGTTACAAAATTAGCTATATATTTAGAAAAATAATTATGTGTTCGAAAAGTTGGTGCATCATGAATTGTCAAATTCCTATCAAAGAGGGTATGTACTGTACATCATTCATTGAAAAAAAAAACATTTATATTATTGTTAAAACTAAATTTGTTTTAAAAATAAGACATTTTTTTCAGTCCCCCTAATTTTTGCTAATTTATTTTTACTGTTTTCCTAATGAAGATCCATAATCGGTTTAATGCCTTCGCACACTTTTAACCATTTCAAAAAGTAATAACGTATCAGCGGAGTTCAAACAACTAAACGCATCTCTACAATATTGTATTCTGAACTCTTGTTCCATTAGCTGAACGATAACACATTAACACGAACACACATTAACGCTTGCTTAACGAGAACAAATTAATTGTATAATATAACATTTAACATCAGTTTCTTCCTCCGTCTAAAGATTTAATAAAACCTGTTTTTCATTTTGAGATGAAAACCCACATTTAGTAAACTGTCTTAATGCTTATTTGTTTAAAAATTGAACACGCGAGTAAATTAAAAAAAAAAAAAAAAAAAAAACACTATCGTAAAATATTTCCATTTATATTATTGAAAAAAAAAAAACTTTTTTTTTGTAATTAATCAACAAATTGTATGCATGATAAAATGGTGGGAAACATTTTTTTCCCTACTTTGAATATCATTTATTTATCTTAACTAATAATAAAGCTGAAAGTCTCTCTGTCTGGATCTCTATCCGGATATCTGTCTAGATCTCTGTCTGGATCTCTGTGACGCGCATAGCGCCTAGACCGTTCGGAAGATTTTCATGAAATTTGGCACAAAGCTACTTTGTAGCATGAGGGTGTGCACCTCGAAGCGATTTATGTAAAATTCGGTTTTGTTCTTTTTCTATTCCAATTTTAAGAACATTATACTGAACAAATTATCCTAACGTGGACGAGTAAATTGCAAAATTATAATAACGTGAAACCGTAACATGGGCGAGCAAATAACCATAGCAAATTGGAGATAAATTCAACATCCATTATTTGTAGATATACAGGCGAATCAAATGACCTTTTAATTTTGTACTTACGGGCAAAGCCGTCTGGGTACCACTAGTATTAAATAAACCAGGGTAGTTACGAAACATAACTGCCTTCTACCGTCGAGAAGTTCTTTTATAAATTTCTCCAGCTCTACTGCCTAAATTTTATCCTACATTAAAAGTAATAAAATGAAATCGTTTTTGTATGTTTCTTCATTTGTAATTCACTTCTTTCGGAGAAAACATCCCGAAAATAAGAATTATGCAAAAATTAGAAAACGACTCACATTTAAAAATCTTGTGGCTAGAGCTGTTTTTATGACACAATAAAGTTTAGTAAGTGGTGTAATAGTCTGGTTTAACCGATTTCCACGGATTTTAATAATAAAGTAAAAGCTAAAAGGCACAAATTGCCTTCTTTTTCTTACGTTAAAGAAAATTTAAACTCAACAATATTTTTGTCTCGTATTATATATTTCCTTTTTCTATCTGGATTAAATTCCAACAATAACTGATGTTCTTTAAAAACAGTTTGCATGATGTGGTGACTTGTTAGCAACTGGCCAGCAAGTGATGTGTAAATGGTTAATGTTAAACTATTATTTTAGAAAACATGTTACACTTAAAAAATTAATAAAAAATATGTAACACACTGGAATAGAAGATACTACCAGAGGGCTTTTTCTTATTCTTTGAAAGCGGTTTCAAAAACAATTAGAGTAAATTTCAGAAAAAAAGATCAACTCTAGAAATATAATGTTTTGGGTGAAAACAAATTTTAAAATGCTCTAAATATGCCCTTTTATGAAACCTGATTATAAAATAATAGCAAATGTAAGACATAAAGCACAATTTGCATATGACGTTATGTAAAATGAATCAAAAAGTTAAATTGCATAAACTACGCTTCAAACTGCAGTATTGGCTTTTTTCTCATAATTGTGACTTGCAAAGCCGCTCTTAAACTACAAAAATGGCTTGTTGAAAAGGCGCATTTGCAAAATAGCTTTTTAGCAATTTTCCGAACTCTCGAGATTGAGCTTTAAAGTATAGTAGCTCGTTTTGTCATCCATTATCGTATAATTGGGTCGTTGGTTTCTTATAAAACAATATTTTACACACGTTTCAATTGTTCCAGAGTTATGTTTTTCATTTGCAAATGCTATAGAGTTCTATTTTATGTACTTTTCATTTTGGATTATCGAAGACTTGTTCTGCTTTAAAACTCGCAATAACTCATTTTACTTTCTTCTATTTCTAATGTACAAGGTGTTTCAGTTAATTGTTTCAGAACGTCTAAGAGGGGTAGCGTGCATCGTGACGACTCTAAATCATATACAAATTTGGGATCGGAAATGCTTTTCCAAAATGAGAGATTTAAATATGTTAGGAGTATTTAAGACTGTTCGGAGTTCCATGCGCCGAACATGCGAGGTGTGCATTGCAGCCGGTTGGGAAAACTTCGAACACTTAATTAAACCCGTGTACCTTTTCCTTTTTACGCGTATTATTAAAAATATTTTTTACCTTCTGTCTTTTTACTTCCTTTTACGAAGTAAAGGAAGTATTGTATTCGCGAAAAAATTTTGATCCAAAAATAGGGCTTAATTTACATTTTGCTCGCTCTCGAATAAATATTGAGTTTTTTTTTTCAACTCGACCATACGTGGATATATGCCGCATTTTGACGATACCCGAGTTAATTACAACGAGTTTTATAGCTACGTCTGTATGTAAGTATGTATGTGCTCATATACGTATGTATCTCGCATAACTCGAGAACGGTATGTTCTAGAAAGTTGAAATTTGATACGTAGACTCCTAGTGGGGTCTAGTTGTATACCTCCCTTTTTGGTTTCATTCAGATGCACTAAAGGGGGTCTTTCACACCTTTTTGGGAGGAAATCATTCTTAATTTGAATGCAAACTCAAGTGGTGTTGTAATTTGGCAAACACTTGGCAATATATCGCCAAGCGTTAGGTCGCCAAGTTTTGTGACCAACTAGAGGACAAATTTTGCGTTTTTTTTTTAAATCTGGTTTTAATTTGGCCGCTATTGGCGATATTTAGAGAGTTATCCATTGAATCACATTAAAATTGCCAATATTTGGAAAATTAATCTGTATAATACTTTTTTTTTTTTGCTTTGGTTCGCAACAAACTTGGGGTGAAAATATTTGAAGTGTTTCTTTGCTTACTCTAGGTCTAAGGCACTATTCTCATTAAATTAGCGTAAAAGGAAGTCATGTGATGCACATATCAGCCCGTTTTTTATGGTGCTTCTGTGTTTATCCCCGCTTTAGGAAAACATTTCCGCCCCCGCATTGCTATGTGATTTCAAGTCGCCATGATGCACCCTACCCATCCTAGTAGTTTTAAAACAAATAACTCAAACACCCTGTACAGATAAAAGTATTCGATGCAGCATTGTGTGCTTTGTCTTTTTTGAACATATTTGAAATGTGGCTGTGTGTCTGTAAGAATGTTTTTTTGAGGCCGCTCGAGAGTAAAAATTACTGCATGAAATCAAACGAAATTCTGTATACAAATTTGCTCCAGTAGGAATTGGTGTCTAATGTTACTTCGGTAACCCCGTTGTTTTATGGTAACCCTATGAAAGTTGATGTTTCCCTGGTCTTATATGCAAAGGAAAAACATTCCTCGTGCGGGCATTGGTACTATAAATTTAACGCCAAGGATTAGGATCAACAAATTCTAGTTATCGAAATTTCCCCGCTTTTGCGAATAGCAGAACTTTGTCGTAGCGTTTATAAGGGCATTTTGCGTTAGATTAAAAAATGCATATCGTTGATATAGAACAAAATTTTGTGATGGCCACATGATACAACTTTTCATTTACAAAAGAAAAAAAAAGAAAGAGACAAGAGCATTTAAGACATGAGAAGGAATTTTATGAAGTCGTGCGCAACCTGCTGTCCGTAGGCAATTTGCGATACGCAACCTGTGTGGCATGTCGTTATGTTCAACGTTATGAATCAAAAATTACACTCTAAGACCATCCCAAAAAACTACGAAAGAGTCCTGCACTGTAAAAAAAAAAGCAGTGCAACTAGAAATTCTCCAGAATTTTGGGATCCCATGAACTTTTCAAGCAACCGATACAACATTTTAAACATCGATAGTGCACTGCTAAAGAAGAAACTGTATCGGTTACAGGCAAATTTTATAAAATCCCAGTGTCCTAGAAAATTTGCTATTGTTTTTTCTTTTCTTTTTTTTTTGCTGTGTAAACACATATTCAGAAATTAGTTTCTCGAAAGACAAGCTTCAAATTAATATATTCGCGTCACGTAGTAACAATTTTAATTTCCAAATTTTGTTTCCTCATGTGTATCTTGTAAGGATATCTAGAAAAATGTTAAATATGCGAGTATTTAACTTTAAAGTTATATGGTCCAAGCAAATCATTTTAATAGTAAGTGCATCCCTTTGGGAGAAAAAAGATTGAGCACTACTGACTTAAAGTAACAAAATACTTTTAATTAGAAACTATAACACAACTTTTTAAATGATGAGTTATCATAGATTGTGACGATACAATTTCGCACTCGTAATAGCTCTTTAGTTTTGCATGCATTTCTAACAGTTAGATATACTTCAAGAACAAACCACTCAAAATGCCATTCATTTAACATATTGGCACATATTTCTATCTGAAACACATGAATAAAGTTCAAAATAAAACCATCAGGAAAAACAGTATTTTAATTTAAAATTCAATCAAAAAGGGAGAAAGATATCAGTTTTAGATCAAATAAAACACCGAAAAAAGACTTTGACACATGATTGTATTACAAGCTTAAAAAGAATAATTCTCCATTGGAGATCAATTGTAGTATGAAACAGCTAACATAAAAGAAAGAACACGTTTAGGAATAGGAAAAAGTGAGAAATAGAGCGTGAATTGGTGCTTTCATTTCCTTTTATGCTTTCATGTTCACGCTGTAATTGTTTCTCGCCGCTTCTATTGGTCCAATAAAGCAATATCCATACAACTTCTTTCTAATATGTTTCATCAATAGCCTACACAGCTGGATATATAACTAGGATTTTTCCAGTTCAAGGAAATACGCCTCGATATTGTTTAAAGGAGTGAAATTTGCGAAAATAGGGAAAATCAAAGTAATAATCATTTCTGTAAAAAATATTACTTTCTAAGGAAGAAATGGAAGACATCGAAGCGGTAGAAGTGTTTTGAATTTTAATTTTTTCCATTTAAGAAACTTAACAAAAAAAAAAAAAAATTCAAAGGCCGTTTTTTAAGAACTAATATTGTATCTTCCCTTGTTTTCCAATATGCAAAGTTTATATTTAAAATACAAAGTGTAAACATTCGTTTCATTATAATTTTTAGCTGTGCTTCTTACTTTCAATGTGTAAAATACGTATGCAGCATTCATAAACTGCCATTTGGTTCTAGTATATGCGTTTTATTTCCATAAACTTAAAAACACACAAATTAATAATCTTAAAAATGCATTTATCCCGCATTGATACACTTAGTTCGGCGCGTCTGTCCCTCGTTAAAAGCCCGCTGGAAGTCGGTATCCGGAACACTGTTGAGAACTTGTCGTCACCTATTGAATCGCCTCGATGGAGTCGAACCGATGTCCTTTGAGCTCCCTTTTCATTCGTGGAAACAAGAAAAAGTCTGGTGAAGCCAGGTCGGGGCTGTCCAAAATTTCTTGCGAAATTTCCACTCGCGACAGTTTTTGTTTCTCATTCAAGACTTTCGACAATAGCTTCGCGCTCACTTTCCTCATCGCAGGATCCTTGGTTACTATAGTATGGACGATTCCGACTGAAAGCCCGGTCTCCTCACTAATAAGAGCGATGGTTAAACACCTGCCAGAGTCCAAAACTGTTTTCACTTCGGTCACCTTGAGCGGTTCGAGCAGTCGTCGGGCGTTCGACTCGGTGATCAACATCGACGAGCTCCCGGCCTTCCTTAAACATTTTGCGCCTCTTAAAAACTCTTGTGCAGCTATGGCATAATCCCCATTAGCTTTTTTTTATAGAGCTCAAGGGTCTCGGACGCGGATTTCTTGAGTTTAGAGCACAACTTCACTGCCAACGATGCTGGCCCGATGGCCCCATAAAAATCACACGTCACAAAAATCCACCTCCTGTCTCAATGCATGCCCGCAGGCGACAGAATTAAAGTGTGACTGTGGGGTGGAGGACGCCTCTATCGAAACCATTGGGCCGGAGCGACCCCCAACTTTCCGTTGGGGATACAACGAACCATTCAAGATACTTATTGAACAGACCCTGTATTCCAAATTTCTACACGTTTTTGTATAGCAGTTGACTAAGTTTTCTGTAATAACTATACAGGGGTTTTAGTTAGCAGTTTCAGAACTCTTAAAAGGGGTAGAGGGGTAGGATTCGTCGTGAGCTTTCCTGAATCGGTGATGTACACAGTTGCACCATATAGCAAAGAGATCGTAAGGGGAAAATGTTTTTAATAACACATGTAAAAAAGCAAAGGGTGCCGTGGGTTCAAGTAATTGATCGAAATATTTTTAACCGGCTGCATTGCGCTCCTCACATTTACGGCGCATGGAACTCCGAACAGTCTGGAATACTCCCGGCTTATCTCAAATTTCTCGCGATGGGCAAGAATTTCACACCCCATATTGCTGCATTATTTCAAGTCGTCGCGATACACCCTAACCCTCTTAGAAGTTGTGAAAAAGGTAACTGAAACACCCTGTATATAACTCTTTTTTTATCAACATGTTTTTGTGTATGTCTGTTTGCGTAGAGTCTTGTGATTGGTTTTTAACTAACCGCCCAATGAGCTAAAAGCATGAAATTTTAAACATAAGAATCGGATGATAATGCATGAACATTAATTTTAAGTGTTCCAAAATGCGCGAAATTTAATTTCATAAAACTGCACATAAAAGTTCTTTTCTACACGAAGAAGAAACGGTATTTTTTCGTGTTTGATATCATTGAAAATCCCGTGAAAAATGTATGTAACAACTAGAACGCTTTGAATAATTATTTTTAAATGCTTCTAAGCAAAATTATTTGAAGGCTATACTTTATTCAATTGAATATATTGTATTGAATAGTCGTCAACAACAGTGAGTTTTTAAGAGGACAAAATGAGAGTCATTTATTTTAAAATTACGTTTAATCTTTTTATTTGGCGATGTAATCGATGTAACTATAAATTAACAAGCTTGGCAGTTTAACTAGATAAATGATGAAAAACAATTTGAAACAATTTCAAATTAGTACATGCAAACATATAATAGTTTAGCGAACTTTCAGACTAAGAGCTGAAACATGACGAAACGAAATAAAATGTTTGGCTGACTTGCAACTTTTGGGGAGATATGTGTTTAAATTTCTGTTTAGCTTATGTCTGGTATAGTTTTGTAATCGGCTATGTGCTTCCTGTTTATTCGCAGAGAAATACATGAATGAATTACATTATTGTTACCACATTCAAAACATTTTCCTTGTATTGAATGAACTTATTTTCTTGTCGGAAATGTAAATAAAGCTACTGTAAAAAAAATCCAGAAACATTTCTGAAAATATCGTGCAGCTGCGGTTCATGAAATTTTCAAAAACGTTTCTGAGTATTTCGGAATTCTCTTTCTGTAATATCCAGAAACGTGTCTGAGTATTTCGGAATCCTCTTTCAATGTTTCTGAGTATTTTGGAATACTCTTTCTGTAATTTTCAGAAACGTTTCTGAGTATTTCGGAATCCTCTTTCCGTAATTTCCAGAGATGTTTATGAGTATTCTGTGCAGCTGTGTTTCATGAAAGTTTTGAAAATGTTTCCGAGTATTTCGGAATTCTCCAAACAATTTTCAAAAATGTTTCCGAGAATTTCGGAATCCTTTTTCCGTGATTTTTTCTAAAATATAATTCTTTACTTAGAACCATTCCATTTCAGATCAGGCAGGGTCTGTCACATGACCATCACCGATTTTTTTGAAAAAATTACAGTAGTTACAACTAAGGGACATATGAAATAACCCAAAAGGATATTGCAAGAAAAAAATTTTTTCTTCAGTTATAGCCTATTAAAATTCTGCACAAAATCCGCCATTTTGGAAAAAACCGGCAAAACACTTCATTTCAAATGGACATTATTTCAAAATTATTTAACCTATTTGAATAATTCTTTTTTCTAAAAATAAATAAGGACCCATATATCATCCAGACATCGTTTTTAAAAGTTTAGTTAGGTTTTTTGATAAAGAAAAAAAATCATTTTTGTCGCGAAAAAACTGCATTTTTACCGATTTTATGATTTTTTTTCTCCATGAAAAAAAAGTTTTTTTTACTAAACAGAGATGGCAGTCTAAAGCCTTTATATAATAGTTTCATAACATATTTTATTATAATCCTTGTATCCATACAGCCTTGGAAATAAAATTTGAAATTTTAAAAATTTTGAAAAATTAGCGATTTTTGAAGTGATTTTACTCAAAAAACCCAATTTTTAAAAATCTAAAAATTGGCTCATTTGAACCCCATATAATGCTTAACAAGTGGGTAGACACCGCATCCCGTATTTTTTCCCATAAAATGTTTTATGATTTTTTGAAAGTGACCTTATCGCCCATGGCATGCATGTAAAATAAAAATTTCTGATAATTTCAGTCACTGAAAATCTGATGAAAGTAATGCCTTATAGCTACAATAATGGTGCACTTTATTAGCAACAAATAAAATTTTACTGACTTTTAATAATGTAGCAGTATCAAACCGCTTCTGATGACCCAGTCAATTCGTCTTTTTGTACTTCGTTATATGAATATATTTTTCTGCTGATCAGCACCTAATTGTTATGAGAGCTGAGATCCCATACTTCCTTATTTGTTTCATTCAAATTTTTGTATTTTTGACCGAATTCAGGCCACTTAAGTATTAAAATAAGTTCTGAAGACAACAGGGATCCTGACCTTCTTTTGTTAGAAATTGGATCCCAGGCTATAATAGCTACCTTTGGTGATCTGTTTGGTTACCTCAACTTACAACCATGTTCAATTAATTATTTCTCTCATAAAACAGTGGGCTTTTTAAATTCTTAAACTACAAGTGAGTTTTGCGGTATGAATTTAGTATACATATTCTTACGTATAAAAGTAATCATACTAGGTAGGATCCAAAAATTATGTGACAACATTCGCCAATGTCAAACCAAAGCACGAAATTAAAATTAATCGTTTTAAATATATTGTATTGTTCTTCCCTTTGATGGTTTCCCCTGTCGCGTAATTGAGTTGAAGAGGAAGAGAATTGAAAGAGAAAAAATATGATTCGTTGCTGCATATGAAAGTAACGGTGAATGCATAGCTTTGGAGACAAAATAAAGTAATATTTATAAAAATATATATATATATATATATATAGATTTTTACTGTTACTGATAAAGTACATCATTATCGTAGCTATTAGTCATTAATATAATCACCAATGGCTCTTCTATCTAAAGGCTACACACAGAGTCTTACAAAAAGACGAATTGACTAGGTCATCAACAGCGGTTT